>NW_017732585.1:47114-50327 GCF_001890085.2 Hipposideros armiger | reverse complement strand
TTGTATAATATCTTTTATCTTTATAGAATATAATCCCTTTGTCCTACTTAAACAATTTTTTAACCTTGTTACCCACAGTGTACATGATTTTTATTTGTGGTTAGTAGATACCCATTACCTATTCTCTTAACAACTTTCTTGTGTTGTAATTTTTAAATATTGTTCATTACAGGGGATTTGTTTCCTTGCTTTATGTTTAACACAAATTAGTATTTTTAAATTGAGGGCCTATCTCATATTCATCATGATTACTGACATGTTTATCATTTCTACTGCCAACTTTTTTTTTTCTTCTCCCCCACTACCACAAATTATGCAGCCAAGTTTCCCACATTTGGGGAAATCACAGGGGTCAGCACATCAGGAGTGCAATGAGTAAGCCTTGCCCTGGAAAAACCACCTTTGGGATCATGGAATCTCCCCTACCAGGTAAGTATATACTGCCAACTTTTTAATTCTTTCCAGGTGTTTTTTTTTTTTAACTTCTGTATTTCCAAATATTTCCATTTCTATAGCAATTTTCTAATATCATTCCATACATGGCAAAAGGCATAGCTTTATTTGACCTTTCATTTTTTTTCAGAGAATTTGAAGTAACACCGTATTATTCTTTAATTAATAGATACATTACGATCTTTCAAATTAGACTTTGTGATGAACAGGAAAAGTGAACCCAGGTTTATTGACCCCTTCCATTGAAAATACATACATTTTTGCAAGTTGTTAATTCCCTCTATTCTACTACCTCACTTCCAAGAATATTTTTCTGGGACCTCAAAGACAGTTGTGAAGGCTGAACACAAAAAATCAGAGCATAACATTTATATTGAAGACATCACATTTTTTTTATATCATGATGGAAAGTTTCCAGCAGATAGCAGTAATGGGTCTGTGCTAGCAAAATCTGTATAGTATGATGATTTTCCCAAGGGTGAAAAGATGGAGCAACAGGGGCCCAACTTGTCTTTGTGCCTTAAACAAATAGAAAGCCAGACAAAATAACCGTAGTTTTCAGAGCTGTTTTCAGACAAGTAGCTTCTGAGCAACCAGCAGATCTGGTTAAATGATCCCTGGGGGAGAGGAAGTAAACATGGGGAGCCCTCTGACCGCCCCAGGTTTCTGCCTGGGGTGTTTACACACTAAAGGGCATGAAAGGGAAATGAGAGCCTGACAGTCTCTCGGATTTAAGCTAACCAGCTTGAGAATCAGGTAAGACCAGGGCTGCTGCAATTCGTGGGGCAGGCTGCCAGAACGGAGACTACTACATGGAGAAAAGATGGCTGCACAGTGAGCTCTGGAGACCTACAGAAGGTTTCCTTCATCACAATTCATCAGCATATACATGTGAGAGAACTATGACAGGTCAAGGTCATAACCACCAGATGTGTAAAAGTGGCAGAATTCATCAGCAGCAGTCCTGCACTGCAAGACAAGGTTAAAGAGTTCTAGTCATGCTCAGAGTTTCATATCTCAGTACAGATTCTCCAATGAAAGGAACCCAGGCTCCTTAGAGAAATGGGCAACTCCAGGATTGGAACATAGAAAGCACAGAAGAACCTTGAACATGTTAGAGTACCAGAAAGTGAGGGAGCACTCAGAGAGCAAATGGACAGGGGCGTTTCAGAGGAACACAGGAGCCAATCTGGAAGAACTTCTAATGGCCAATATTGGAATAATTTGTGCAAGAAAATAAAGTAGCCCTGGGTTATAAGCCAAAGTATAAAATAACTATATCTAAGTACAAACTGATAGAAATGATTGAGTAAATAAATATATGGGGAAACAGGTAAATCTTCCTCTTTGACAGGAGAATTACAAATAATAGAAAATGTATAGAATTTGAGGGTTCCCTAGGAGCTAACACATATTATGTGAGAAACTTTGCGTCACTCAATACCCCATAGATAGAGTAGATTATGTCCTGTGTTCATGTGAGGCAGAGTGATGTATAGATTTGCCAGTTCCCTCATAAAGCTTCATAAAGCCAGGAGGAAAAGAAAAATTGTCATTTCATTCCCCGGGCAGCACCATTGAGGAGAATGACAGCTCACCTGAGCCGGAATGCCTCAGGGTATAAAGAAAAGAGCAGAAAGAATAGCAGTGTTGTATAGCACTGTATGATATTCTATAGGCTCACTTCCCTCAGTTGAACTTGAGTGGTTTGAGGTGGCTCCCCCTTGCCTGAACAGCTTCCTGGAGGCAGCTCAGCGAAGGTGGCTGAGGGAGTGACACCCAGCTAACTGTCAGTGATTATGCAGAATCTCTTCCGTGAAGGAGAGATAATTGGGAATATATAAAACTCTGTCAAGAATTTCTGACGATCTAACATTAAAAGGAGGTTCTCTTGGGAACTACTGCTCTTAGAAAACTATCTCCAAGGAGAGCCTTCACGGCCCTGAGGAGTTAACACCAAACGTGGAAGCAATTGGTGGGTATTACAACCTTCCCTGTGATTGCCAGCAACAAGCAACTGCCAAGAGGCCCTGGGCACCCGAGCAAGTCCTCCTAACTCATAGTGTGGCCGAATGTGCAGCCTGCTCAGCATCCTTGCATAGTACCTCAAAGGCACCTCAAATTCAACATGTCCTAAACCAAAGGGAAAACTGACCCCCAAACCAGCCATTCTGCCCAGACTGGCTATATTTCAGTATTCCTTACCTTAATAATGACAACATAAACCAACAGCTCTCCTAGTCTGGTCATGTACATCTCCCAAACTCAGTCTTCCACCAAGTCCAATTCCTCTCATGTTCTAGAAAACTCTTAACACTGCCTACTTCTCTGTATCTTCACCACTCTACCCTTATTGATGGCCATCAGTTTTTTCCTGACTAAAGCCATATTTTTTTCCTAACTGTTTTTCTTGCCATCCCAAACTCTGCATCATAGCCAAAGATTCAAGAATGCAAGAGTGGTCATCGTATCACGCCCTTCTTAAAACCTGCCAACTTCTTCCCATTGGTCGTGAGATAAAAACTAAAACGTTTAAAATCTTACACAGGCGTTTCATGTTCCAGACTTTGCCTATTATTCCAGATGGTCTGGTAACATCTCAATATCATGACCACTCTTCCAAGACCATGCCTGTGAATGTGAACAGAATCCTGGAACTACATTTTTCAGAATACTTTTCCATGTTTAGAGTTGGTGGGTGACAGGCACTCATACAAGACTTTGAAGGCAGAAGAGAGAGACACCCATTGTTCTCCTGTT
>NW_017732585.1:26125-42964 GCF_001890085.2 Hipposideros armiger | reverse complement strand
ATCCGAACCAGGGCCCTCTGGCTTCCCAAGCCAGTTCTTAACCATCGCACCACTCGGCCGGCCCACAAGTATGGAATTTTTAATGAAGCCATATGCAATCATATTGCAGTGTGCACATGACATGAAAACTGTGTTTATCTGACACAAAAATGCAGGGGAAATAAAAATTCCATCTGACGCCTTGGATATATGGGCTTTAGGGTGGAAAGCAAGTGTGCATTTGGAATTACACAGAGATTATCTGAATAATAGGCTCCTTTTTAATTTCAGTAAGTTGTTTTAACCTTGATGTAACCTTAATGAAGGTACAGGAACTTGGTTTCAAATGAGGCTATTCTTGATAATGTGTAAATGTTTCATCTACATTTTGGAGTGGGAAAAAACTTAAATCTACAGTGACAGAAGTGGAAGGCTCATGTGCTTCTACCGGACCCCTGGGTTTCTTTCATTTGCTTCCCATAAAATAGTGTTTGTCATGGTATATGAGTGCACAATGCTAAAAGCATATTTGGCCCTGATACAGGTTCTATTCCACCATTTTTCCATCCTCAGAGTAACTTAGACAGGCTCAGGAGGAAGAACAGGGAAGGGCAGTGAAATATAGACAATCATGGATATTAGTAAAAATGAAATCATGTCATGGTACTAAATTGAGATTCCTTAGTCATAGCCACTACACTTTTCACGCTATATAGGTAAAATGTTTTCACTTAATGAAATCATTCCCACCAGTATACCCTTCAAACTGCAATCTCAATATAGGCACTTGTCACTAGACCCAGAAGAAGAAAACAAACAAACAAACAAAAATCATTAAGCTGATTACCTTGGAATAATCAAATAATTTTTGTAATGCACAATCCAAACTCTGACTGTATCTCAGTTTGTTTTCATCTATCCAGATTACTGAAAGGGATCTCTAAAGAATCACTGAGAAACATTGCAAAAATGTCTGGCCAGGTACATGAAAAAGAATTTCCAAAACCCCAAAGGAATTTGCCAGTATTGCCCTTGAGTATCTAACCTGTACTCCATATCAAACAATTTATTCAGACTTCAGTATGATAGCTGCTAAATATTCATGAAAATACTATCATGGCCCATGGTTTGAACAAAGGTCTAATCAAACGAATCACATGACTATGATGTAGATTTACCTATGGTGATTAATGTTACATGACATAAGTCAAACAGTTAGAATGTATAAGTTAACATGGAAAACACCTAGAAAAAAGTGTTTTCTCCTAAGCTAGCTCTATTTTGAGGTTGAATATTTTCTTACATTATACAGAAGATAGCTATCTTCTCTGAGATACAGGTCAAACTAGACATCATCCAAATAACTCAGCAGGCAACCCAGTCAGTGGAAGGGAGGTTTTATAGACTCCAGCGGCCTCACGTGCTATTTGGAACTCAGTAGAGCATTGGTTTCCGGGTGCAGCTGTGGTTGCTATAGGAATGGACTCCTGTGAGTATTCCATCTGCTACAAGAGGGACAGCTTGGAAACCTCTCGCAGGTCTTAAGAAGAAATGAAGCAAACAAATGACTCATCTGGTTAGGAAGGCTGGTTTGACTAAATAGCTATTTCAGCAGATTTTGAGCATATGCATGCCGCAAATCTTTGGTCAAACCAAAAAAATCTTAAACTTCAAGATGAGTTGCAAAAATGATCCAAATTTTAGTCAATTACTTTGAACACACGCATGTTACCCACTGTGTTGCAACCTTTTCATGTTAAATTTGGCAAATGCACTTTTAAGTGTTTAATCCACAGTTTCCCCAACAATTAATATTAGCTTCTAATCAAAATGAAGGGCTCATTTAGCAGGCACATTTTGAAGAGCATAGCAAAAACAAGCTTGCGTGGTGGGTCCATATGGAATGTCAGAGCCTCATCCATGCTGAAAAAATTAACTCAAAGTTGTCTGCAACTATATTTTTAGCATTGTCCCTCATTAGTAAGCAGAAAGATTGATAGAAAACCTGGACATGGGCTAATATTACTTTTAAACTCCTACATCTGACCAAACTTACAGAACTAAATAAGATCCAATGTATCTTGAAAAATTTTTAAAGTCCCTGTTTCTCAAATTCTCATAAAGAAACCAAATATCCTAAAGGGAAATTAGGCTGTTGAGCAATGATGTTTCAGAGAATACAAAGTCTTTAAAGATATGGGTGATAGTGGGCATTACAGTGCATTTCTCTGACCTATAAAAAAGAGGTTTTGTTAACTTATTTGGTGGTGAAAATCTAACAGCTGCTGACTAATGTAGTTTTCATTTCATATAAATTTAAAATTAGATGATGTGTTTAATACATCAGAAGCACGTTTAGATAAACTGGATTGTCAATGAGTTCCCTATTCAAATGCATATTTGAGCAAAACATAATCTTTTAGAAAGTGTCCCCTAAACAGCCTAACTACTCAAATAAATCACTACAGAAATTAAATGTTATTGTAGAGCTCTGTTACTCAAAATGGTAATTCCATAGTCAACTCTGTTAAACTGTCCCTAAACAAAATGACCATCTGGCTGCCTCTGTTTCCTCGATGGCAGAGAGCTTATCTTCAGAGACTCACAGGTGAGGCTGTGGGATAAATCTGTGGTCCAACATTTTCATTGAATCAAAGAAACTAAGAAGTAGAAGACAGCTAAGCTTCCATATAAAATTGATAACACATTCAGACGCTACCTCACAATCCTGAACTGAGTGTACATTCAAGATTTTCTTTATACTCATGATTAGATATGACAATGAATTCACTTCAAGATATTGTACTTATGATTAGATATGACAATGAATTGACTTCAAGATATTGAAGTTGGTCTTCCAAATATTTAGAAGCAGATATTTTCCCAGAACATGGATTTAAAGAAAGATGATCAAAATTTGCAAAATATATTAAGCTCATAATGATGCGAGGAGTTTACTTTTTTCTAACTGTTCATCTATTATTTTTTATTATTATGAAAATGAAAATAAAGTCAGAAATGATTACATAGTACTTAACCTTTTTTTAAAGTTGGGAAGGAAACCCACTGTTTGTGGACCAAACACTCCACTACAGTCATATATTTCATGGATGAAGTGCTCAAATATTTTAGATTTTCTAGTAAATACTAGTGTAACAATAGAATTACATGGCATGGGTATTTAATAACTTTCTGATCTGTAGTCTTTTCTTAATTATTTTAATGTGTATAGCCTACCTGTGTGTAGAAAAACAAAATGAGATCATGATAAAGGAAGGAGATGTAATATCTTTTTTTGTGTGTCTTCAAGGTTTCTATGTTATGTTTATGGCTTCAATTGATTGTATTTATACTACTATTATTACAGTACTGTTATTCTATTAAATAAACTTGCATGGCTCTTTACATGTTTTACAGCACTTTCATATATGTTCTCTCATATGATCTTAAAAGAAGACTTGGAATACATATTATCTCCATTTTACACACAAGGTTACTAAAGTTGGGTGAGTAATTGGTAGAGTAAGAATTGAGTGAGGTTCATAAAACTGTTTTATTGTGGTTGTTAATGGGAGTTTTGTGATGGCTGTAGTGATGTGTGAGTGCAGATGTACAATTCACAGCATCTACACTTAAATAATTGATAATAACAGTTGGGAAAGATTCACAAAAAAAATCCATTTGACAGCTAGAGTACACTCAACCAATTTATCCATTTAAAACCTTTGGTAATAAGTAATTATAGCAAGTTTGCAGAACGTAAGGTTAACATGTGAAAGTCAATTGTTTTCCTATATGCCAACAATAAGCTATTTGGATGTGAAATTAAAAACACAATACCATTTGTAATACCATCAAATAATGAAATGCTTAGGTATAAATCTAACCAAAAACATATAGAATTCATTTGTGGAAAATTATAAAACTGATGAAGAAATAAAAAACATATGAATGAACAGAGAACAATTCTGTGTTCATATATTGGATAATTCAACATTGTTAAGATATAATTCTTCCCAAACTGATAGAGTCAACACAATTCCAATCAAAATCTCAGAAAGCTATTTTGTATATATAGACAAACTGACTCTAAATTTTATGTGGAAAGGCCAAAAAGTATAATACCCATCCCCACATAAATAAATAAATAAATAAATAAATAAATAAATAAATAAATAAATAAAAGGCTGAAGAAGAATGAAGTTAGAAGACTGACCCTTGCGGACTTTGAGACTTAGTATAAAGCTACAGATATCAAAACAGCATAGTATTGGTGAAAGAATAGAAAAGTAGATCACTGGAACAGAGCAGAAAGCCCAGAAACAGACCCACACAAATAAAGTGACCTGATCTCTTACAAAAAAGCAGAGGACATTCAATGAAAAAATACTGTCTTTTCATTTAATGGTGCTGGAATAATTTAATATTCACACCACAATTATTCATAGATAGACCTTCCACCTTCCAATAAAATTAGCTCAAAGTGGATAATAGACTTAAATATAAAGTGTAATACCATAAAACCTCTAGAAGAAAACAATAGAGAACATATCTATGACCTTGAGTTTGGTGATAAATTTCCATATACAATACCAAAAGCATAATCCATGAAAGAGAAATATTGATAAGCTGGACCTTATTAAAATTTTCTGTGGAAATCAGTGTTAACAGGAGGAAGAGACAACTCATAGACTGAGCGAAACTATTTACAAAATGCATACCTGATAAATAACTGGTATCCAAAATATATAAAGAACTCAAAAATAAGGAAAAGAAAACAATTAAAAAATGGACAAAATACTGAAAAGATACCTCCACAAGGAAAATATACAGATGCAAAGTCAGTATATGAAAAGATGCTCAACACCATATGTTGTCAGATAATTGCAAAATAAGACAGCAACTAGATACCATTACACATCTATTAGGATGGCTAAATTCAAAAAAAAAACCCCTGACAACACCCAATGCCGGTCAGACTGTAGAGCAACAGGAATTCTCATATATATTGGTGGGAATGAAAACTGGTATAGCCACTTTGGAAGACAGTCTGTGTCTTACAAAGATGAACATAGTCATACCACATGATCCAGCAGTTGGGCTCCTAGGTATTTACTAATTAATTTGAAAACCTATGTTCACATAAAAAGCTGCACACAAATGTTCAGAGCAGCTTTATTCTTAATTTCCAAAAACTAGAAGCAACCAAAATGTCCTTCAGTAGCTGAATGGATAAACAAACTGTGGTACATTCATAACTTGGAATATTATTCATCGATAAAAAGACATGAGCTATCAACTCACACAAAGACATAAAGGAGGCTACTGCATATTGCTAAGGGGAAGAAGCCAGTATTGAATCTACATATTGTACAATTCCAACTATATGAAATTCTGGGAAGCCAAAAACTATGGAGACAGTAAAGTAATCATATATTGCAAAGGGTTTGGGAGTAAGGGGAAAGGATGAATACGTGAAGCACATGGGTATTTTTAAGACAGTAAAATTATTTTGTATGATAGTGTAATTGTGAATACAAGACCTTAGGCACTTGTCAAAATTCATAGATGTCTAAAGCACAAAGATGCTAATTTAAGAGTGTTTAGGAAGTTGGACATCTCAGTAAGGAATAAAGGTTGTGACAAGAGACTCTAACTGTACTAAAAATGTATGGAACCGCCCCACTGAGGAGGATCATGGGAAAAGCTACTGACATAAATGTATGTGGAAATGACTGGCGTATGTAAGACTAAAGGCAAAAATTATCAGAAGAAATTGGAGTTCTAAGTGTTTGAGAAGGCAAACTCTTTGAGGTCCCTTGTTTAGGGACATTTTCTGGACTCAAAGCCTTACTCTCTTAAAGTAAATTACCCTTGTTGGTTTTGTGAAAGGCTAAATTCTGAAAGCAGAATTTTTTTTTTTGGTGTTGCTATTTGGGAATAAGGAGGAAAGGATGGACACATGGACACACATTCCTTAAGGCACAGAGAAGGCAGGGGAACTCGACACCATGAGTAGTATGTGACTTGGTTTACCTTTTCTATACACATCCCATCTCACCTTTGTGCGTGGGGAGAAAAATCCAAAGTTAAGCTCTCTACCATGCCCTGAGTCTGGGCCAACCAACACCAGGCACAGGAGGAAGTGAGAGGCTACAGTTACCTGTTGAGGGCTCCTGGGGTATCTAGACATCTCTGATGTCTAGAATGATATCAGACATGATGACATGGGAGACAACTGCCTCATTTACTAGCTACATCAACTTGGCCAAAATGAGCGGTGAGAAATATCTAGAGTGAGGTCTAGGTGTTCTCTTGAACATAACCCTTTTATACACATGAATAATCTTTCCCTTATGAGGTGATAAGTGTACTCCTTTGTACGAATCCCTCAAAAAAATATATATCCTTAGTTCCTAATGATGACACAAAACCCTAGTCTGACCCATAAGATTTAGGTGCTAAGGAAGAGTGAATAAAAATTCACCAGAGTCTGGTAGTTGCATCTTAGAGGGCAGGATTTTCTATGATGAGCCAGATGACTTGAAACCACCTGTGATGATGTCAGACTATGGATGGAGAGAATATATAATAACTGGCACTAAGCCCTTCATCAAGGAGAAAGAGTGCCTGGTAGTTTTGTGGTTGGTACTAATAAGAGGGAAATAGAATCTGGTACAGCTAGAGTGGCATCCTAAGCCACAAAGGAGGAGATTGTTTTGTATGAGAGAGGAAGAATAATTGTTTGGACACAGAGAAAGCCAACCACACCCCAGGGCTGTGATAGATGCTATGAATTTAAGACAGTGTGTCTGAACCCTGGCTGCAACTGGAATCAGCTAAGGAGGTTTTAAGGAAAGACTAATCAATTATGATTTCAAGGGGAGAAGTCTGGGGATTGATCTAGTTCTATCTATTTAACAAATTAATTTCTATTTATTCATTCATTTCTATTAATTTGAAAAATGTTTATTAAGGAATGCCTGCTTAGGCACAGTGCTACAGATAATGACTAAGATGCACATCATTTATGTCCTCCAGGAGCTTTCAGATTTTGATAAGTGTTTTAAACAAAATATTGATGAGTTGATTTTGGGGTATCTGAAAGGGTACAAGAGATAGTCCTTGGTGATAAGGGGTGTCCAGGACCCAGCACTGGGTTTGCACCAGGGGTGAAACTTAAAAAAGATGTGTTATGTCCTCAGGGAACTAGGCCTTAATGGAAGACAAAGAAATAATATCAATATTAGCGTGTTGTAATAAATGACATAAAGATGGCCACAGACAAACTTCTGTGGAATATACAGCAGATGAAATTTGCTTGTAGTTGCTGGGAGGGGGTTCCAGAGAAAGTAAGATTCCAAGTAGGGAAAAGGGCAAAACCGAGGAAATAGCAGAATGAGCCATGCAAGCAATCTGAGTTGTACGGTTTACACACATTCGTATCCAGACACACATATGGACTGAGACACCTGCCTGGAGAAGAGGAGACTTCCTGGTGTGTCACTGATGGATAGATGAACTACAGAAGGTAACACATCCATTGAGTCATAGTATATCCAGCTCTCTGATTGTTAAATACCTTCTGAGGGAAAAAGGTTTCATTTGAACACTGAGCTATTTGAACATATGCAGAACCTCAAAGCTATACATTGCATGAACCTTGTGATAAAATGAGAGTACATTTTGGATTAGTGTTAAGTTCAGCAAGATCAAGGAATAGAGTTTTTAGATTGCCTTTAAAACAAGAGGTTCTTATCAGAGGGAGGTTAATAGGGAAATGCTTGGAAAATGAACAAAGCTGAGTGTTTGTCAGAAAGAGGTAGATTTTTTCTACTGGAAAATTACTATGTATGGAATAATGAGCATTCATGCATAATCAAAAGAGACCAAACAACAACAACAACATTGTATGTGTTTTACAATTCAATTGTAAGGGATAGACTCTCCTGAATACAATGCTATTGAAAGATAGCATTTTTCCTCTTACTAAATGATTGAACAAGTGAATTAAAGTAACTTGGCAAACCAGTAGTTGTGCCCTTCCTAAAAATAATTTTAAAAAGAAGACACAGGAGAAATTCACAGGAAAAAAAAAGAAAGAAAGAACAGTGCCCCTAATAGTCAGACTACCCTTTCTAAAATATGAATTACTCTGTAATTCATTTTCTGTAGTGAATTGTGGCAATGACAGTTTATTTCTACCCAGCAGTTGTTCGCGTTCCCCTTTGGTTTTCTTTGGGAACCTGTTCCTTTCCCCGTCCCACGTGATTAGGAATGCCATGAAATCGTGTGCCTACTCACTCCCTAAACTAGGAGGTGAGCATGTTACCCAAGGCCTGCCAATCATAGCACTATGTCTCCAGTTCAGTAATTGGTTCAAGATATGAGCATATAAGCCAATCAGCATAAGCCAGAGAATTGCCATTTATTGGCCTACGAAAGGAGGAATTTCTCTTTCTTAAGATCTCACATTGTAAATAGTCAGGGCCCTCCACAATTCCCTTTCCTGCAGCAGGAGAGGATAAGGTTAACCTGAAAAAGCAAACCTGAAGAGGGAAAGAAAAAGATCCTTGGTAATGTTATTTTGATTGAACCACTGGATCAATCATGCTTAGACTTCCCGCTATGTCAGACAAAGTCTCTGAGTGTTTCTTGTGTTTTGTCTTGGTTTTGCTTGAGGAAGGTTGAGTTGAGTTTCTGTCACTTCCACCAAAAATTGTCTTTTGTATTTTGACCCTATCTTTACAGTCTCATAATTTCTGATATGAAATCTTCAATTTGACCTTTATACAAATTGATATAGAAACCTAGATTTTAATGATTTGTACAGGATAAAAATAATTGAAAGCCCCCTCATGAAGTTATCCTTATGCTTCCTAACATTTTCTTCTCTTTCTAAATGACAGGAATATGATATGGTTCCCTAATCCTTTGTTCATAAAGATAAATGCCATCTTTAAGGAATTCAATGCATTTTTTTCTACAACCATTATATACTGTAAATATATTTCTAATATCTGTGTGTCTCATTGGGGGTCCTCCTGCTCAACCTGGAAGACTGACAATAATACCACCTGAGCCCTCTCTCATCAATGGTCAATACTCAGCTGGGTTTTCAAGCTTAAAGAAACTGAAAATCAAACCTATAGGCTTTCATGTTGTGTCTGTGACACCTGATGCTAAAATATTGAATAAAAGCCCACAGTATCCCATGGAAAAGCATGATCAAAGGAAATGAAGACAGGAGTTTTCAAAGGTTTTTTTTTTTTTCTTTTTTTAAATCAGGACAACATAATGATCCCAAGTCTTGGACACTCAGGCAGGCATTCAGATGAATGTGAACGCATGAAAGGAAGACCGTGGTAGGCTGTTGTATATGAATTTATGTTTTGCCTACACATGCAACCATTGCCGTCAGGTTCTCTTCCCACTGCAGCTCTTGTCGAGTCTTCCAACAGCGACAGAAAGCAAAAATTGGACAGTGGGTGACTTATGTTCCTGGACCTTCCCACCAAAGAGACCCCATGCTACCTTTAAGTCAAACAGCAGCAAAAAAAGAGGTTTCTGGTGTTAGACACACTGAGTTTAGTCTACAATATTAAAATAGTTAATTGATAAGATGAAAAATTAGCTCAAATTGGTCATTTGGTATAGGAAAATATAAAAGAGTGTTTGTATAGGGACCGTTTTTAGATACTGTGTTTATATGTCTCTGCCCCCTCTAAACTAACCTTTTCAAGACAAGGACTATGTGTGACTTTTTTTTTTCCCACATGCCTAACAGGGAGCCTAATGGATAGTAAAATGTGCTATAGTTTGCTGTTTGGATGAATGGATGAATGAACAAATGTGTGAAATGTTATTTTCACACACCTTACTCTTAGTTTAAACTAAATTTGGTCCATATTTTTCTTCCTAATGTGGCTCAAGAATTTTTATAACATGACAATATGCCCAGAGACCAATATGCTATATTCTAGATAACCATTTTTAAGTGATTCACAAGGTGAATGGCATTATGAAGAAGAAAATATTTAAACACGTCAAGCATCAGAGCACACTCTATTTTTTTCATTAGCCATGAACGGAAAGGGAAAGGAAAGCATTAAAAGGCTCATCTTCAAACAAATCAAATATGAGATGTTCGCAAGGGATCTGTTTAAATAGGAAATTGTCTTCTCTGACCTTTGCAGTGTCCACGAAAGATAATATACTCAAGTTATCAAAAAAGATTAAAGGTGTGTTTACTAAGAATTAAGATTACTGGCAAAGCATAATTTTACTTTCAAACTTTGTTTTGTAAGGAGACCATTTCATTCTGACTTATGGAATATTGAATTACAGGATACTGTACCCATCTTTAACCAGCTCAGAGGTCAAACAATGCACAGAATAACACCATGTAAGTTGGCATATTTTAGAGAGAAGAGAAAATTTAAAAGCTAATCAGCATGTCTGACCTTTTAAAACACCCATTAATTTTTTGCAGTTTAAAAGTGCTGATGTATACTACTTATCCTTCACTCAACTTAGAATCTTTCCAATAACTAAGAGAGAAGAGTACATCCTGGCCCCATGAACACTCGAAATGAGTTGGGGTGGGAGAGAGAAGGGGTGGCAATATCAACAAAAATTACATTCCAAAGGGAGCTCAGGCCCTCCCAATGTCTACAGCCATATTTTATAGAGGGTTTACCATTTGTTACCCACACTCCATCCATAGAAAATGCCTGGACTACCCGTCACATCATAAATAACTTTCTGTGAGTTTCCAGACAAAGACACACAGGGGACTGACATGGGTATGTCTCCTCCTATTGATAAATCGTCACTGATTGGAAACTTATGGTGTACCTCACACTATGGTAGGTGCTGTAAGCATCCAGAAGATGTATGGATCACAGCGTTTAAACAACGACAGCAAAGTTTACAGTCTAGTTGGAAAGAAAAGTTGCAGAGAAGTCAACTAAGTAGTGAATGACACGGGAGAGAGGTGGGACTCCAGCCATGAGTGTCAAACATTCATCTTCTGAATTTAAGTCATCCTTGTGTATAAATCAGCGTAACGCACAGACGTGATGTCATGCATACCCTCTGCCTCCTTGAGAAACACGGCAGTCACCGGGTCATGTGACAAGCTTTGGTACCCCTCCAAACACTGTCTCCTCCTTTTACAAATCTGACATGTGGCCCCACCCTTATCCTTAGGAAAAGTAGGCTTCAGACGATATAAGTGAAACTCCTCTCAGTCACCCTGACATTTGTCTCCATATTAATCACCTCAGGAAGGAAAAGGAATTTGTCTCCACAGATGACTCAAGCCCTTTACAGGAAAGGTTGTAGATAATGGCATGTTTTTGCTGATGACAGCAGTACTTTTTTCAGATAGGAGCACTTAGTTGTCTCACAGTAAGTGAATTAAGATTTGAGACCCCTTTTATGAAGGAAACCAAATAGCTCCGGTGCCCAGTCAGTACCAAGCCCTGTTTCTAGCGGCTTCTTTAACAATGCCCCCCCACCACCCTGCCAGGAACATGAGCAGAAGGCACTTAGAAATCCTTTTAGTCCCTTTTTCTCCAAACTCCACCAGCTCCCTGCGTAGCTTATAAGCATCTCTAAAATATGCGTCCAAATCAGATGTTATAAAACCATCTATTTTGGTTCACAATATATCCAATGACTATTTCTCTCTTAGCAAGAAGAATAGCAGATGATGCAAACCTAAAAGCCTACAGTTACACAGCAGATCATTTGTCTCCATGATCTTTTGAATTCATAGGAGGAACAGAGGCCATAATAGGTGTTTTGAGAAGGGGTGGTTGCATTTCCTGGGTAGTACTCGCTCTCTCTTCAATCCTGCTACTATATATAGTCAATTGTGTAAGGGGAGGAGCAGTGAGCTTTAAATCCTTAAGATATTAAACAATTTATAATAAGTTATATCCCATTAAGCTGTAACACTCTATACACCAGTGTGAAATTCTGTGTTTTAGGCTAGCATCTAAAGCAAGGTACCATGGTATACTTGAAAGATCCCCCCTCCTGAACTCAGACAGAGACTAGCTGTGCAAATTTCAAACTTCCTGATCCATGTTTATCACATTGTAATTAGGGCTGTTAACCCTAACCCAGCAGAACTGTGAAGTTCAATGATATGATATAAAAAAGCCAACACGCCTAATAGTAAGTGGTCATTGCAAATAGAATAATAACGGGTATGTACTAAGTGGCAGGCATTATGCTAAATGCATTTCACACATCATCACAGTTAACCAGGTAAGAATTTTGTGAGGTAGATACACCTATTATCTATGGTTACCAGATAAATTCCAGGATGCCCTATTAAATTTAGATTTAAGGTGCCATGCAATATCTGGAACATATTTATACTAAAAAATTCATTGTTAATCTCAATTTAAATTAAACAAGATATTCTGTATTCTTATTTAAGTCTGCAACACTCTGCTATTCCCATCAGATGACTAGACACATAGCATTGAAGACATTTGCCCAACGTCATAGAGTTAATATGTTCATGAAAAGAGAGTCAACCCCCTCAGAGTACCTTCACAGCAGGGTGCTGAACCCTGACACCACACTGCTCCTGTCCCCATCACTATCCTATGCAGCAGGATGCCTGCATTATTCTGCACTCTTACTTAGGATGCCAGACATTTGAGTCTCTGATCTTCCCAGTTTGGGATTCCTGATTTATAAAATTCCAATAAGAATCTAGGCAATGATGCTGATGAGTAGAACAGCAGGGATCATGTGAGTAAGCTTCTATAACATTCATTACTTACACTGACTTGACCAAGGCCAATGGAAAAAGCTGGAGACCATTCAAAGAAGGAAAGTCTTTACCCTTTACCTGATATTCCAATTTCCTATCACACACTCCAACTGTATGAGGACTGTCAAATGTGCCCAACACCACCATCAGCTAAGTCACTAAACAATAGTGCTAGGTCCCAAACACGTCAGTGTACTCATCAATGAATATTGAGCTGGGATATCTTTCTTCCATTTCAAGAAACACAGCAAGAGCCCAAAACACTGGGCTCCATCCTACTCTTTGTCCAATGCTAATGACTATAATAGGTGGATCTGGGAATCTTTCTCGGTTGCTAAATTGCGTCAACTGATAGTTACAATGTATCTTCTCTGGGTTCAGTCTGTCTGTTATACCTCAAACAAGCTATCTTTGAGGAGTAAGAGAATTAAAGAATGATGTTTTACTAAATTGATACTTACTACAATGGCTGAGTCTGCAGTAACATGCTGTGACCCTTTATTCTTTTTGCTTTTAACTTTGCTCAGTAACCCAGCCTGTGGGAGCAGCCCCTCTCCCATGGCTGGTGCAAACACCATGTAGTTGTAGGCATCTTCCATAACAGGGAGGTGAGTGATTAAAGGCTATTGTTTTCCTGACCTTGAAGGAAATATGAAACCACCAGTGTAAGGAAACACCACAAAATTGTCACCCACAGGACACCTGCTGATCCTGCCAATGGTGAACTATAACTACAAATCAACAGAAAGAAAATGGATATCCAGAAAACACCAATAAAGCTGCAAACCCCATTCTGTGGCTTGTTTAATCATAAAGGTGAAATAACCATTTTTTCAAGCCTGCTATATTATGTTTTGTTTTTGTTTTTGTTTTGCTAGAGGCAAAACCACAAGCTAAAGCCAACACAGGTATTTTCTTTTCCTGTCACAGTTAGTGTGAATTATAGGAATTTTTGTCTAAAGAACTGGCTTATATTGAGACAGTACTTTAACCTCATAAAGAACTTCACAAGCATGGAGTGTATACAATAACTACATGTGAATGCTACATGGGCATATATATTTACATAATATACTATGTGTGTACATTGTGTTACATACAATTATATACTATTATATATTAAATATTCCATCTTACTGATTTCATAAGTTTGTAAAACATACAGTGTTTATATATTACTAATATCTTGTTATATGAAATATAAAACAATATACTGTATGTTATGTGCACAATATTTTATACTTGTGTATGTGTGCATATATGTACATGCATATAATGTAGAGATAGATAGATATATAGATATATATATAGAGAGAGAGAGAGAGATAGATAGATAGATAGATAGATAGATAGATAGATAGATAGATACTGTAAATATAACACACCTAATCATGCAACCCAATCTGCTTTTGGGGGGTATTGACGATTGATGACCAATGAGTTTCAACAAAGATTTTGCAAAGATAATACTGAGCTCAAGCTTGTCTCAAAATGAATACACATTTGTTTTCAATTTTCCATCCATGACTCTAAAATTTCTAACTTCACAAAAGCTATTCCATTCATCTTTACATCCATCATAAAATAAGACTTTTAACAAACCCTTTGGAGATGTTCTATCACTAGAATTTTAAGGGAGGAGGAGCAATCCATAGATAAAATATTATTTTCATCTACTTAGTTTTTATCTAGTCAATAAAGCAGGGTTTTCTTAAGCACAGTGGACATTTTATAACTAGTTTCCACAATAAGCCCAATCAATTGTAGTTGTATCATAATAGAGGATATGGCCTAAATCTCATGATATGGTCTAACCTTTATTTATACCCAATCATATCTCATGTTTTGCAATTGTACCCACCATTTAGAGTTTATAATATTAATGGCATACAAGGAGAGGCTTGATAGTAATTACAAGTTAGTTTAAAATTCAAGAAACTTTCTATCTTTCATTTGCTGATATTTGCATAATGGGTTTCTTTTGTTCCTTTTATCCCCAGATAATTAAGTTAGAATACATCTGTTAAACCAAACAACCTTTCAGAAAGACTGTTGGACCCCAGTTATGACCCTTGGTAAAATAAGACTACAGGTAACAAAGTAAAGGAATGTCTCCTTTCCTTTATCTGAAACATAAATTCTAGAATTTAAGGTTTTGAATCCTAGCATGGGAAATTAAAAAAAAAATAACAAAACTCTATTGTAGCCTATTTAGGAAATAAATGGACAAGGGACAAAAGTGACAATAGTCAAATGCGTCTGCTAATAAATTTCACGTAGTTCCTTTACCCCACAGTGGATGTGGGTGAAAGAGCCCCGGGGTGGAACATGGGCAGATTTTATTGACAAAACTTGTTCTGTCTTTCGAATATTCAAGTGAATCCCCTGCGGAGATGCCAGTATCAGAAAGCACAGTTACCTAAAAACACTCCTGCCCCTGAGCCATCAATGATATGAATACTATTTTTATTATTTAATCAAATAATAACTTCATTCTTACAATTCTAAATAGTGTACACATTTTGGAATAAATCAATGTCATGAGTTCATAGTTTGCATTTATCAGTTCATTTTTCTTCTCATTTTTAGATTACATTTGTCTTTATATATCTGTGATGTGATTTTCTCATTACAAAAAGCACACAATGCCCTTTACCTTCAGCATTTGTATTCTTTATGTACTTTTGATTATTTTGTGTTTAAACTGCATTCTTTTTTTAGTGTTTTATTTTACTCATTTTTATATTAACTTATTATTCTCATCCAGACTTGTCAAAGTATCTGTTACAAAATGTAAGGTCTCCTTTGCTATTCTACCTTGGTGTACTTGAATTGCTGTTTTAATTTAACTTTTTTTTTTTTCTGCTTCCAGCATTTCTTTTCATACCTATGGGTCTGTTTGATTTTCACAATTCACCTATGGGGTCCTTCACCAGATGGACCCATGCCCTTATATTCTGTTGAACTCTGTCATGTATTTTTATATTAATTTTATGTGTATACTACCCTAATTTATTAATCTCCGGTAATGTTATGCTATTCCTTCTCTTTTTTTTCTATTAACTAAGATATTTAAACCACCAATTGCTATGCAACCTCCTAATTATCATTTCTTCATCAGTTTTCAATCAGCTTCAATTCAGCTTAGTATATTAATAGTCATTCTACCTATGAATGAACAGTACTAATATACAAATATACTTTCCAATCAAAAGTAACACTACAAAATCTAAAACTGATCATCAGATATGGGTTTTAAAACACTGAAAAATAAAAGAGAAAACGCTAAGGGTTGTAAAATAGATGGATTCCATTAAAATATGCAATTTTATAGCAAAACGTGATTTTGCTATATGCTTTTAAAACCCATATGTTCCAACAAAACTTAAAAAGACACGTCCTAACCTATGGATAATGGCCATATTATTCAAGATGTGCAGTTTCTTTTTGTTGTGAGCAGTCATGGCTACACTTTTGTGGGCTTACCATATAAAAAATAAGCCGTTTTTCGTAGAATTCAGGGTATTACCATTTAAATGAAGTTGCTCTGTCTAGGATCGCCACTTACAACAATGATTGTTCCATACAATGAATTAATGTGCTATATTACTTAAGGTTTTGGTTTTATGCTTATAGTTTCTCCAGTTTAATTACAAATTAAAGACAATAATCAACCCTCACCCTAAATCCCTGAGACCTATTTCACCGAATTTCCATTTCTCACAGAGGGTAGCTTCCTAATCTATTCCCCACCTCCAGACCAGGGTTAGTACCTTTCTTATAAGTTCTCATAACACAATGTCCTCCTCTTTCATAGCACTTAACAAAACAGTAATTATTTTAAAGATGGATGTAATTATCAGCTAACGTCTGCCTTCCCACCTGCCCCATTTTAAAGACATGTAAGCACAGACCTGCAACCTGTCCTGGTTAATGCAATCCAGGGACAATAGATCCATAAATATTTGGAGTTGACTTAATGTGGAATGAACTCCAGTGTTATACACCCAAAACTGTTTCTATGAAACTGCTGTTACAGAACATTTTTGAACAAAGAATGACAC
>NW_017732585.1:18968-22286 GCF_001890085.2 Hipposideros armiger | reverse complement strand
TGTAAAAGATGGAGGTGAAGACCCAGGATAGGCAGGCAGTCCTCAAGCAGTGATTCAATTCTGACACTTGTGGAAAGAGAGGAAAACAGTGTCGGTAGGAAGAGCCTCAGGCTGCTATGACATTCTAGGAACGTTTGGACCATGCGAATGCGGAGTTCTTGAGCTAAAGTCACCTATTAGAGGAGTCCCACGTTTGTCAGGAATGAGACTGCACATTCAATGGCAGCCACAGGCAGGGGAATGGCCCCGGGAAGCATGGCTTCAGCGTGAATGTGGCAGTGGATCCAAAAGGCTAGCTGGGGCTCTCACTCACTATGTTCCCCAGCAGATCTTGGCTGTGCACTCAGCTTTCACAACGGGTGTGTACGTTATAAAATTTGTGTTTCTTCTTCTAGTGTCATTTTTCCCCCACGATATCTTAGATTCATTTCCACCATGATTACACTCTGCATTAAATCTTCTGGGTTATGTTTCTTTCTCCCACAGTTTAATCATATGGAATAACAAAATTGGCAATTGTATAGTATATTGTGAGCTAGTGATTTTCTACTCCCTCGTGTTTCCTCTGTGACCTGGTATGTCAATTGAAATGATATGTCATTTATTAAAAATGACAATTTTCTAAGTCTATTCATAAGGGGTTTGGGAAAAGAAACACTGAGTCAACTAGAAAAGGAAAATTAAAATCAAGAAATCAAATGGAAATAACCCACATCAAGGGCTTAACACAACAACGTAGGGAAGAAAACATCAGTCCCCTATTATATTCTGCCTCTGTCATTTCCAATTCACAGAAATTCTTTCTTGTACTACTGACAGTTAAGAAGGAACTTCTGTGCTCATTGGATCCTATAATAATCTCCTCCAGTAATACCGGTTTCTGGAAAGTGACCTAGAAAGTACATTATATATCGCAAACTATTGTTTCCTTGAATCTATTAAGGCAGCTCAGTTACATGCACACATTTCTCCTGTCTGAATGGAGAGTCATTCATATGGACCTTGCACACTTCTTACTAAAAAACTAATCTTAAATACCTTCTATGTACCTTAAAATACTAAGTGGGGAAAGCAAAAATAATCATGTTCTCCTCCTTTTAACCTATTCACTTAAGAGAAATATTTTCTACTTAAATTAATTTTAATGGGCAGATTGAGTCTTCTTTCTTAGTTGGATTGCAATGGATAGAGATATACAAAGGTTAGAGGCTCTGCAGTTCCAGACATTAGAAAAACTAGTCAAAGGAAATTAGCCAGGTTCTGAGACCAGAAGGGACATGGGTCAAATTAGTGAAATACTCATACCTGAATGGTCTGAGAACTTCCAAGTGGTTATAAATGTATGCTAAAAGAAAAGTCACTCTCTGCCAACTGATTTGGTCCACTCCCAAAAGGAAATATCTGCTGGCACGCACAGGCGACAGCAGTTGCCCTTCCGCATGGTACACCAGTGATGTAACATAACGTCCCACAGTGTCCCTTTGATAAAGGAAGTTGCCCACGGCTTGTTATACTTCCTCACTAAGCAAAATATTTGTCATTAACTTGGAAGGTAGATTCATAAGCTTCTTGATAAGCAAGTGTGACTTCTGCCTGTTTTTGCCATGAGAAACACAACCTTGATGGTGCCACCTGTAGTTTTTCAGCAAGAATAAGTTAAGTATTTAATCAACTATTTTTTTTCCTTGATGTAAAACATATTGATGGATTGGCCAGAGAGGTCACTATGCAGTTTTGAGGAAATAATTCATAAGAGAAAAATTTGTGCTACTGCTGAACTAAGTTCGTAGTCGAGAGAACAATGGGGGTTAGGAATGATGGAAGGAGTGTGCAAAGTGCCCATATTTCGGTTCAGTTTNTGATATAGTTTGTTCTATAAAGCACAGCTGCCAGATTATTGCGTATTCTTACAGTAAAGAAAGAGACACAATCGAGAGGCCTGGATACAGCGAGTAACTGATGAGAGCGATGATTGAAATGCCTTTTCCCACTTCCATGCTTCCAAATGTAGTAGCAGAAAGGAGGTCATTTGCATACGCTATGGGGAAGAAATACAATCTTAATAATCTCTGTATTTTAAACCAAATCTGGGTTTTGCTATTATTATCTATGTGAATCAAACTGTACATTCATCATTTCCTGTTATTATTACTCTAGTCTCTATCCTATTATTTAAAAAAATTAGAAAGTGGGTATCATTGACGTTATTTAAAATCAAACGTTGACCTATAATTTTACTACTGAGCCTGCTCCTCCACTTACAAAATAGAACCGGGTGTCATGCTTATGTTGTAAGAAGAAAGGCATATGAGAAGGAAGGGCAGGAGGAAGAAAAGAAAAGGAGGAAGAAGGAAGGAAGGGAGAGGAGTGAGGGGGGAGAGGTAGAAGCAGAGTGATGAAGGGAGAGAGGGGGAAGAGAGAAAGGATTTTAAACTCCTTTTACACGCAAATTGAAAACTAAAGCTAGCCCTCTGCTGCAACCTGCTGACAGGCTGGAGAACTACACATGAGATCACATTTAGTGTTGGCAATAACAAATTTGCTATAAATGCTCCCTTTCAAATCCAGTGTTGTTCATAATTTTATTATGATAATCCAATGGGGTATGCTTGAGACAAAGCATCCATGCTGTTTTTCAATTAGAAAACAGATTAACTAACTCTTCGCAATAAAATGCATAAATATTAAAATATACTTCCTAATGCAGGATATAAATTGATATTTCAAATCAGAAAGTAATAACTGGGCTCCCAACCAATCTCTGGTTAGATAAAGACTCACTTTAAAGAAGCTCATTTTTCAACCAAATGTAACTGTGGTGAAGACAGAGCACAGATGCAAACCGCTCTTTGGGGGGGGCACTGAGCCCAACAACATTTTGAGGATCTTTATTTGACCAGAAGCTCTGAGACTACATCTGAATATTTAAAATATCAGAAAGCTTTGTAAAAAGGATGAAACAGCTATTGTACAATGGCCAGAAATTTGTTTCATGGAACTCTAGGCGGAAGCAGACATGAGGCTTTGGGGTAAATTTTTTTCTCTGTTCTGGCAAGGCTCACTGGCGAATTCTTTAAGTCAAAACTCAAAAACTCACTCACCAGACACTAGTGAGGAAACCCTGGGATATTAGTAATCTAAACATTGAAACACATATGTTTGATCATCTAAAAGGCTTTTCAATCGAGGGGGAGGGCTTTCTGTCAGGACACACACACACACACACACACACACACACAGAATTATTACATGAGACTACGTTTTCCTACTATCCTGAGGAGTAAGACTTTAGAGTTTCTGGAACAGGGAAAAATAAGC
>NW_017732585.1:9225-13443 GCF_001890085.2 Hipposideros armiger | reverse complement strand
CATTCATAGGATAGGCACTTAAAATATATATAAACGAATTAATTGAATGAGTAGATATTTTTATAACAGGACTTACTCAACCAGCTGTGAACACAATAGCTTGCAGATAGATGATGACGTTTGAGCTGATATTATTTTGGAGACTCTTGCTGCTGTCAAGGCAGTGACTAGAGTTAGAATGAAAGCAAAAGAGGTGAAGGAGGATGACAAATTCGGGGTATCTCTTGAATGTGCTTTTTTGTAGTTTGTCCCAAAAGTATACTCTAAGGCTAAGATTCAAGTGTAAGTGGTTTATTTGTAGGGCACAGGGCATACAAGTGAGTGTGGAGAAGTAAAACAAGGAAAGAGAAGCAGTCAGGAATGGAGTGTGTTAAGCCAACTACTACAGCAGGCCACGAGATCTTACCATCATGGGGAAATTCTGGGAAACAGCTCAGAGTTATTCTATTGGAACAGTCAGGGATCTGGAGAATATATACACCAATTCCTGAGTCACTGGTTGAGGGCTGCTGGGGAAAGAGGGCATGGACTATGGCACTAATTCCCTAGGACTTCCAACTACTTCAAGTGTGGGCAGAGCAGCCTTCTAAGGTTCAGAAAATGGCCTCAGGCTTAGAAGCAGATTCTACTAGTGGCTGGGATTTGGCTGAAATGGCTGAGATGTTTAGAGATCTGAGAGGGATGTAGGAGTCAACAAGGGTTAGTGACAGGACTGGGAAGGGAGGGACCAAGACAACTGAAGGCTCTCTCCCTGTCTGCCCTGTGACCATTGGGTTGATTATGCAGAGATGGGAGGAATCGGTGAGTGATCCACAATGTGACAAGGAAATCTGATAGTGGAGGGACAATCAGGTGGGGCTAAACACACATGACACAGCCCCAGGAAACTCACAGAAATCCCCATTGGCACTGTTTAAAAGGCTAAGATTTATCGAGCTCATGTGTGGCCTCCATTATCATGATTTGAATATTATTGGAAATAAGATCTTATTTGTAGTCACTGAAAAACAATACATAGAAATATGACTTATAATAACAAGATTGTTTGCAGTTTATAATCTCCAGATTTCTATAAACTGTGGAAAGGAATTCAGAAGCCAAATATGAACATCTACAAAATCCACAGCCACATTCAATTTACTCGCTAAAGTATAATCAAACTAGACGACAGTGGCCCTCAGAGTTTTTTAGCTTCTCAGCAACCAAATATTAAACTTGGCTTACCTAATGGTCATGATATAAAATTAAGTCATTAAATTTAACAACTGCAGTTGGCATTCTCTTAGAATCACCACTGGAGAAAGAGACAATCTTGAGGGACTAAAGGCTGCCTTTTTACAACTTTCTTAATGAAGCAATAAAGCCCATGGGGTTGTCAACCATATCTGAAATACAAACTGCTCATAGGCAGGAGGAATGAAAACAATGGTTCTTCCCTCTAATAAAATTTTTTTTTAAAGTCCTCACCCAGTCTTCCTAGTCATAAAACAATCCAATTGACATGGGAAATAAATAAAAAAGAAAGTATAACAGAATTTTCTAGCAATATCTTCATCATAGCCTTGAAACACTGTCTCCAGTTATTTTCTCCATTTCCCACCTTTCCATGTATCAGCTGACAGCTGATTGGCCCACACGGCCCCTTCTCATTTGACTTCTCTCTGACCCAATTCAGGCTCCTCAGTGGGGGAAGCACAGAGCAGCACCAGCAGTCGACACTTGTTTACTTCTTTGTATCTCAGCACAAACGATGATACCACTAGAAGGCGTCCGGGGAATAATGTTTCTTTGTTATGGGGTAGGCCACACACCTGCGGGGTCAGTGCATGCATTGTTTTGTGGTTTTCTCATATGCCAGACCAAATGAGAAAGCAATTCTTGTGATTGCTTTGTGATTCAATACACCAACCTATTCTAATTCCCACAAAATGTGGGTAGAAATGTGCATGCAACAAAGTGCATATTTCGGAAAGCTAGGCAGTTATGATTTTTTTTTCTTTTTTCTGTTTTACTTTTACCAGCAGATGTTGATTAGGAAAATCTGGACTGAAACGCTAATCAAGCCACCGTGGGACCCCCACCAGTGATTTGCTGGCTTCACCATTATGTTACAAAAAGCGGTTTCTATCAGAAAAAGTATTCAGAGAATTTTAATGAATTGTCCACCATTCTATAGGATTATTTTTCCCTCATTTCTCCCGGTGTGGTTGACCAAATAGAAAAAATGTAAGCTGCAACAAAATTATCTGGAGAACTACTCTTAAAAAAAATTAGATTGAAAGAGTTGTTAATTGACTCATCTGATAATGCAATGTATCTTTTGGACAGAGCACTGGCATATGTGAGTACAAAATTTATTATCTCAAATACTGTAATTTATACTGAAGTGCACTGGACATGAACCAATTATAGTTAATATGCTGAAGGCATTCATCGTAAGAATCTGGGGTTAACGTATTTCTGTGGACGGTAACATAGTCTTCTACAGGCCACTGTGATTGTGACACAGGGGAGTGTGCAGGGTTCCAGAGGAAATACTCAAGCAGAACCCTCCCAATCTTATCAGCACTCAAAAATGAAGTTTGACTTACCTCCCAGACGTGAGATACAGTCTTATTCACGCCTAGATTCTGAACACTGCCTTTTTGGGTTTGATTTCTGTGCTGTAAATTGTTTACCTCTCAGGGGGCACTGAGAATTAACAGTTGTCGTATTTTTGGCATTTCAGGGGAGGCGGAAGGAAATGCAGTCTCCCATAATCTAGCACTGACTGCCAACATTTATAGGGAGTATTTCATAAACAATGAAACATCTATTTCATTTGTACCACTGATGGATAATCTCAGGCCTTTAGGGACTTCTGGATCACAGATGTGACCGAAATCAGATTTCAACAGCTTTTGAAACCAAAATTGTTCCTTGATATGGGTAGAAATTCCTCCTGTGAATTTCTATAATTTTTTATGACCATTTTAAAAGGGCAGTAACAATTATTTGAAAGTAAGTACTTGATGAAAGGATGTCCAATACCTAGGACACTCAACGTTATTGGGAATTACTCTGTCCTTATGCATTCTAAAGGAAAATTCCATGAGATGCAGTTCAATATAGTAGCATGGAAAATGCTTGGCAAAATTTAATTCTGGGCTCTCACATTTAAGTTTTTTATTCTTGGGCGAGATGCTTAAACTTGCAGAACTTGTATAACCTTTCAATTTTTTGATCCATTTCTTAATGCATAACAGATTTAGGAGGATGGTTAAGTAACAGTATGTGAAAGCTTGGAATGTACTGAAAGCATAAAGTGCACACAAAGAGTGACATGAACCTAGATGGAGTCTGCATAGCCTGACAGCTCCACTTGTGCGTTAGAGAAGAGGGTTGCCACAGGACCAGGTGTGGCAGCTAGGAAAGGCAGCGCCAGTGGCATACTCTGGAATGCAGAAGTGGAAACAGAGGCAGCTAAACTGCTCTGTGGAATTAAGTTTAAAGTAAGGGATGAAGGATGGCCTTTTGAGTTCAAGATGTTAATTTCATGTTAAAATGATTTGGGGATTCCTGGGGGCAGGCTGGGTAAATGGGAGTCCATGGACACCAAAAGTGGGGCGACAGAAAAAAAGAGGACTTTGAATGAACACCAGCCACAGCAAGTGGGAGTAGGCCATGGCCTAAGGGATAGAGATGGCTGAAATTAGTGACTTTCCTCCTGAGATGAAGTTCATCCTCTGGACTTCACAAACAATGATACCTAATATCGAATTTTAATGATTTTTCTCATTGAATAATGTAATGCCCTGCCACCTACCACCCCTTGTATTCAGTAAAGGTGTGTCAATCTTTAATTTCTTGCTGATCTAACATTAATGTAACCTTAAGGATCAAAGAGAAGGGCTTGGTTATAACCATGTCGAGACAGGGAGAGGGACCCAGAGAACTAGATCACCAGGATGATACCATGATGAGATGGCCAGGTGCTGTCAGAGACCAAGAGCACCTGGGATCAAAAGTGCAGTGTCACAGACCTCAAACAGGATGTGACAGCAATCTGGGACATTTTCTAGCAATAGCTAAAAGAAAACTGAATTTCTTACGTTTACATCAGAGTGAAACTCATCATTTTGTACATTAAAAAGAAAGATGACTCCTGGGGCAAGCTGAGTGGTGCATTGGTTAAGAGTTGGCTTGGGAGCGCCAGCTTTGAGCAGCAGGGTCCAGGTT
>NW_017732585.1:0-4480 GCF_001890085.2 Hipposideros armiger | reverse complement strand
GCAATACCTATGTGAATAGAAATCATGAATCATATTTGAAAGTATCTCTTCTGGCCCACATTTCCTTAAATAAAAATTAGGGTTAATCTTAGTCCCATGAAAACTAAAACAATTATTTTAATATCTGTAATTGGTTTGAAGGCACAGAAATTATACACTTACTTGAGGCCAGGATATGTGTGTACAGATAGTCGTTTGTGGAATTAAGACCTCGATATCAAATATAATCCACTCACTTGATTTAAGTATCTGCAAACCCCTTTTCAAGAACTGCTTCTTTAATTTACCTGTTTAAAGGTCAAAATAATTTCTATTTTCAATTTTACTGTTGACTTTTCATCTCTCTTACTCTCTCACACTGCCTAGCACTATTCACTCATTCATTCCCTGAAATGACTGACTACCTAAAATGTCCTGAGTACAGGGATGGGCCCTAGGGTACAAAAATAAATGAAAAAAGGCCTGCACAGACAGATGTGAGAGATGGGGCTGGTGCAGTGGCATTTTTGTTATTGTTGGTTCATCTAAAATGAGATGGGAGCAATGATGCAAATATGAGTCCATTTGTAGAGAGAGATTGATATTCCCAGAACATATGCCTGAGAGTGACTGCTTTCTCCATCAAGTGGGAAGCAGTGCCCTTGGTTGACACTTGGCAGGGATGTTTGGGAGATGAGGCAGGCCACTGCCTGGACACTTGAATACAGGGAACAAAGTATGGGATATTCTCATGGGGAAAAAGTCAAGGAAGTGAACTGGAAACAAGAAAACAGATTAGTAAGTAAACTTGAATTTTCCACAATTTCAAAACAACTAGGGGATAGTGTGATTATGACAGAGCAGAAAGCATGAGAGTGAATAAAGTNCCACTCAGCCGGCCCTGTCTTATTTTGTTCTTAAATAATTCCTACCAGGGGACTACTGTTTCCATTTTTAAAATTAGTCAGCTGATGCTGTGAGAGGTTAAGCCACTTGCCTCCATGAGTCATTCACTGTTGGCTGAGCTGGGATGCAAACCTGGGTCCTTTACTTCTCACCTCCCTGAATGTCCCAGGTTTCAGGTCTCTCCAGCTAACTAGCAGCTTCCTGCATCAGAAAAGCGAGGCTGGTGCTTCATTCTCCCAAATGCACATAGATACTTTTAATCTATTGTAATTGCTCCCAGAGAAGAATGAGTCTAACTTCTTTTATGCAGCCTTAATTCTCCAGGAACTACTAATGCCACTGCTATATGAAATGGAATAAATTTTCCAGTTTCAAAACTGTGCTTTGTCATTACCAAATGCATTAGAAAACATTTATTAATATCTGAATGGCACATAATATTTATAGAACACTTACTAAATGCCAGACATGGTACTAAGTGCTTTACATACTTTACATCATTAAAGGCTCCCAAAACCCATAAGGTCAGTATTATTACTTTCCCCATTTTACATTTGAGGACATTGAGACTCAGAGGGGTTAAGTAATTTGCTGAAGGCCACACAACTAATAAGAATCATAATTAGATTCAGGCAGTTCAAGTGGAGAGCTCACATTTTTATTCAACATGCTATAGCGCCCCTTACATAAAGCTTTACTGGGTGCTGAGCAAAGAGCCTGGCTTGCCTTCCTTCTCTGAAGCAAAATTCACACCAAATAAAAGAAAAATGATACTTTATAGATATAGTAATACTTTGATTTGTGAGCATAATTTGTTCCGGAAACAAACTACTTGTATTGGAAGACATCGCTTGTTTACCACGTTAAAATGTATTAGAAATGTTTGCTCATCTTATGGAACACTCACAAACCACATTACTAGCAATTCAAGGTTTTATTGTATTCACAAAATCAGAGGGAGCAGAAGAAGAGAATGTGAGAGACCTGAGTTCTTCTTCATCTCATTTTTGCCCCGCAGTGCCCTAGGCACCATATTTTTACAAGAAGACTAGAGATGATTAAATAAGTAGCCCAAGGTCACCCACCCAGTGCTGTGGAGTTAAGGCCAACGGACCTTCCACTATACACATGATGGCTGTTAGGCTGGCTGTATCCCTGCAAAACTCCAGAGTAGATTATATTTTCACAATTGTATTCTTCTTTTGTTTTTAGAGTTTCTCCTTTTTTCTTTTCTTTTTTTTTTCTTCTTTCAATTACAGTTGACGTTCAACATTATTTTATATTAGTTTCAGGTGTAGAGCATAGTGGTTAGGCTTGTCTTCTTTAGAAAGTAACTTTGTTTTAGAGAAAGTTCCTGCAACCTTCTTTTCAGAAAGGATTGTCAATGGAATTGTTGATGGGGTCATGATTTTCCTACATACATTAATATAATAATTTTAATTTGAGGTCTTGACTTGCTCATGAAAAAAAATAGACTGGTTCATTTCTTCCACCACCCCCAGGGGTGCAATTTTATGATTCCGGAATCTATTATCAACTCTGCCAATGCTCTAAATGGTATAATTGTGTCGAGAAAGAGAAAATTTCTTACAGAGTTACATACAGTAAAACCTTGGATTGCGAGTAACGTGGTTTGTGAGTGTTCCGCAAGATGAGAAAACATTTCTAATACATTTTAACTTGATAAACAAGCGGTGTCTTGCAATACAAGTAGTTTATTTCCAGAATGAATTATGCTTGCAAGCCAAGTACATTTTAACATGGTAAACAAACGATGTCTTGCAATAGGAGTAGTTTGTTGCCGGAACGAATTATGCTCACAAACCAAGGTACTACTGTATTTACTTCTAACTGGGATGACACTTCAATGCAAGATTTGATTGAAAGTATTCACCCCATAATATTTAATAAACTGGCACTGAATCTTTGCTGTACAATTAAAACTTAAGTCCCAGATTGCAGTATCTGGGGTCTGCATTTGGGGTCTGCGGGCCGCGGAGTCTGACTCTTTTCATTAAAGGTTCATCAGAGTTGTCAAGTTGATTCCATTAGCAGAGCTTCGGCACATGCAATTTGACACTGCCAGTAGAATTGTTATCGGAGGGGAAAGAAAGGTTCTTATGCCATCGCAGGAAGAAATCCCAGGACATGCTGAAGAACAAAGAGGCTTAGGATTTTATTCAAAAAAGGGCACAAAATATTCAAATTTTAGGGGTGTCTTTGCTGGTATTCCCAGGGCGGGTTCTTGCTGTTCTCCATGATCACTCCTTCCATCGGTGGGAGGTGGGATTCTCTTGTTTTTATTTGGCCCTTGTGGAAACTGTCATGGCAACACAGGGGGTGGAGATTTTTTCCTGCAATGCTAATAGTCTGATAATCCATTACAATGAGCTGTAGCTGCACCTTTTCTTTCTTTCTTTTTTTAAATTAAATTTATTGGGGAGACAATGGTTAGTAAAATTACATAGGTTTTAAGTGTACAATTCTGTAATACATCATCTATATATCACATTGTGTGTTCACCACCCAGAGTCAGTTCTCCTTCCATCACCATATATTTGACCCCCTTTACCCTTTTCTACAATGCCCCCTCCCCGCTTACCCTCTGGTAACCACTAAACTGTTGTACTGTTGTCTTTATCTATGAATTTTTGTTTCTTTATTTGCTGCACTTTTTCTTAAGAATGATCTCTCTTTTCTTTGTTTCCAGTCACCATCTCCTTCCTTTCCTCCACCCTTTCTCCCCACAGCCATATTCTTTCTGACTATGTAACAGAATGACTATGAATATGGATGATAACTATTGGATATAATGATAAATAACTAATCTTCCAAACTTAACAACCCTTATATTTATTTGCATCTATGTGCATATTACAACCCAACCCACACAGTAGGTTAAGTATTCAGAAAGTGAAAGAATAAAAGGTACACCTCAACTTAATGAATATATTTTGTGCTTTTTTGGAAAGAAAGCAAGGAGGGAAAAAGTATACCAAATACCCTCCAATGTCAATATAGTAAAGAGTAGTACACGTCCTCATAAACTCATTCTCTTCCTCATCCAAAATAATAAAGCTGAAGGTCACAGTTGGTTGCCAATTTGGACAGAACATTTTTCAACCTTCCTTAAGGCAAGAGGTGATTAGATAATTTAGTTAAAGCCAGGGGAACTGAATGCAAGTGATGTTTGCAATTTGGGGGTGATCTTCAACTTAGAACACAAGTCAATTGCCCTGGAGTTTCTTTTCTTTTTTTCTTTGTTCTGTAAAGTAGACATAATTGTGACCCAGCATCAACTATGCAGACAGAAAGAAAAAAAAAAAGTGCCTTAGGTGATGGCAAAGCAATAAGATAAAAGAAATTGGCTAAGGAGCACACCCTCTCAGTCTGGAATATTCACCTCTTGACTCAACTGAAAGAAAGAGAAACACTTACGCTTTATCTGAAGCCCATTGTTTGTAAACTTAGCCTTGACCCTCACATTACCCAAGGAATGCACCTATTAAAAGGGTTAACTCCTGAATTATGCCCAATGTGGTGTGTGCAGGACTCACTATGTTATTAAAAAGTAGTTACAATCATTTTGTGTAAA
>NW_017732584.1:336485-339838 GCF_001890085.2 Hipposideros armiger | reverse complement strand
ATTAAAATTGTCATTGAGCGAATGCCTGTTTTGTGCCCAGTATTCTAGTGCTTTCTGCACACATTATGTTTTGTTCTCAAATCTCCCTGCCTTTTTTTTTTTTTTTTAAAGATTTTACTGGGGCGTTGGGGGAGGAGAACAGCATTGGGGAATCCAGGAAGGGAATAGACAAGTTGCTGTCCTTTTGTTCTTCAGTCTAGTTGGGGAGGACGTCGCTTCACTGGCCCATGTTGGTATTGTGATCATTGTGCTCTTCCTGGATAAGACAGATCATTCGCTGGCCATTGGACGGACGCTCACAGCGGCTCACAGCAGCTCACGGCAGCTCACGCCGGCTGCTGGCTGCTCACGCTGGCTGCCAGTCACTCACGGTAGCTCACGGCAGCCCACTGCAGCCCTGCTGCAGCGTACGCCATCATTGGTGACTCACGGCAGCCCAGCTCCAGGCCGAGCTGTTGTTCACCATCTTAGCCGTAGAGGGCGCAGCGTCACTGGCCCTCGTGTGGGATCTGAACTGGGGCCCTGCTGCTCAGAGCTGGCGCTCCCAAGCCAACTCTTAACCAATGTGCCCCTCGGCTGGCCCTCTCTCTGGTTTTTACATGAGGAAACAGAGACCTAGAGAGCCTAAAGTATGTGCTTAAGGTTGCATAGCTGCTAAGTAGCAGCTTTGCAGTTCAGTTCAGAGTGCCCATCGGACTCCAAAAGCTCCAACGAGCTCATGCTCTTTCATGGGGAGTTTGAATCTTGGAAGTAGGGAAAAAGAAACAAAAGATGATGTGCATTTCAGTCAAAACAAAGCCTTTACAGATTGCAATGCAAAAGGACTGATGGTGATGCTAGTTTGGGGTCCTGAAAGTCTGAGGTATATGCCAATACATCCCGGGGTCAGGGCCTCAGCTGCTGGCGTGTCCCTGGGCTGGTGGCTCCTGACGAGAGTACCTGCTTGTGTGTGTGGCCGCATGGTCTCATCCTGTCCCAGTGACTCTGTTAAGTGGAGACTTTTTAGTGACATTGCATGATGAGGCTGAGGATGCACACAGGGCAAGCCCCAACTGCTGTGAGTTCCAAAGAACACCTTCCATTAGGTGATCATTGGTTCTCAGTTAAACGTTGGCTGAACCAAGTTGAGTGAGTTCCTGAAAAAATATCAGATTGAATTTTAAGTGCCTGGGAATGTGATATTTAAAAATAGACCTCTGGTGGGGGCCAGCCGAGTGGCTCAGTTGGTTAAGAGCTTGCTTGAGAGTGCGAACTCTGAGCAACAGTGGTTCGAGTCCCGGCCCGAGCTGAGCTGCCACTGAGCTGCCAACAGGTGGCAGAATGGCTCAGCTAAAAAAAAATAAAATAAAATTAGACCTCTGTTGAATCCTGTTGTTCATAAGAACTCTTTGTATCTTTGAAGTAAATCTGATTTTTATATACTAAGTTTGTTTAACGTGAGATACGCCAATATTGGAAATTTACTTGAAAAGGTCACTGATCCTGTAACTCAGCTATATTACTGTATAGAGATATTAGTTCATGCTTTCTAACAGTGTTTACTGAGCCACTTTGGTAATGGACACTGGGGCCGAAGAACTAAATTGAGGCATCAAAATGCTTATGAATCTTGGAAGGGGGAACTGATATGCAAACTGTAAAATAAAGACGAGGGGTGCACACNCTGAAGAATCACGGGCATGTTTAGAAGATTAAATGATCTAGTCATTGTAAAGCTCTTAAAACAGTTCCTGGCACATAGCACTCCATGTAAATATTTGCTAAATAAAAATAAAACTCTGGGTGTCTTCACTTATTTTGATGGATTCCATGACTGAGAGTTCCCTTTCAGTTTAATATTCAGAAAGGTGTACCGCAGAGAACCCTTTGCAATGTGAGAGCTAGCTGTAAAGGTGGTTTTGTGCCCCCGTTCAGCCCCACCCTTATGGCTATGCGCCTCCGGTGACTGTCCCTATGAGGAAGAGTTCAGAAAGTACAGGTCTTTGGCAGGTCCCTCCAACCTCAGTGTGGGGGTCTGGGAGCAGCCTGCTGGGCGGTGGGAGGCTGGGGGACGTGGGGCTTGTTTCTGAAGGCTCCTGATCCTTGATTTGAGTCTGGTTTCCAGGGCTGCAGTCTCTTTATTAACCTTTGTAGTGTTGCCTCTGTCCTCTCTGTCTGGGGAAATTAAAGTTTGGATGTCTGCAGTTTATTAAGTAGGATAGTATAACATTCTTGAAATATTTTCAATTGAAGTTTACCTTAAGAAAATACCCTATACTCTTCAAAATGATCAAGCAGCAGGAGTGATGTACTCAGAGCAAACAGCAATGTGGAGTTAATGATTTAAGGACACTGTGGTAAAGGTTTGGCCCTTTGCTCATAGGCTTATGCATCTTCCAGGTTGGAGATTTGCATAGGGGTTCTCTGCAGCTCATACATATAGTGTCTTTCCTTTAGGTTTCAAAGCGTTTTCTGGTTCCATGGTCTTCCTATTCTTTGAAAGATTTTTCTTTTCCTATTTAATGTTCACTTGAAAACAGGTGAAGTAGAGAAACATTCACACTTTCCCTAAGCCTTTTAATAAAACAAAATAAAAAGCATGGCAATGGCTTCCATAACGGAAATGTCATTACCCCATGACTTGAGGGCATATGATGGGACAAGGTGTACCGGTTGTCCCTTTGGAAATGAGTGTCTATTCAACTAAAGAAGCCACATTTTGTGGAAAACACGTTTTAGCATCGTGTGTTGGAAAACTCTTAAAAAGGGATCTCATGGTTTTACTGAGAAATCTGTAAGACTTGGAGAATAAAATTGTCAGTTGCTAGAACCTCTCTCCACTGTCAAAGTAGTCTAGGTAGGTAGTGTTATCGGAGGGTGTATCTGCTCTCTGCACACAGAATCTAAGGAAATTTCATGATAATCATAGGTTATAGTGAGTTTTGCTGCATTTTTAGATGGCAATTCAATCAAATTTACTGAGGAGAGCAAAATCACAAGTAACACACTATGAGACGAGTTCTTGTTTGTATATACACAGCTCATGGGCCTGGTAGAATTCACTCAAGTGACTGAGTTTTGAATGGGAGAAAAAGCACATTATATTCTGGATAGCGTGTGTGTGTGTGTGTGTGTGTGTGTGTGTGTGTGTGTGTGTGTGGTGTATATACATGAATAGACGCTATTTGATTATACAAATGATCCACTGGGCAATTAGATACGTGAGGGTAGGGTCTGGATTGAGCCCAGTGCCTGGAATACAGCAGGCTTCCAACAGGCATTTGAGGAAAAACTGAACAACAGTGACATGTTTGTCCCCTACTTTTGAAAATGGAAAATCTTTTATCCTCATGTAGGGCCTTACATTTTTTTTT
>NW_017732584.1:332670-333470 GCF_001890085.2 Hipposideros armiger | reverse complement strand
TGGCCTGCTTGAAGTCAGGCAGCTTACTTAGAGCGGGCCCAGGGTTGGGCTTGGGAATGCTGCCAGGGCACACTGGGCGGGCAGAACAGTGCTCCTGGTAGCTTGGACACCTCCACTTTCCAGGGGTGCTTCCTTAAGATGTGACCCACTGGGACCTCACACAGGGTTCTGTGGGTCCCAGCAACCGAGCAGTGCTGCTCTGAGGAGTGAGGCGTGTCCCTCCTGCTGTCCCATCTTCTTCCTTTTTGCACCTTCCGAGGGTCGGGGAAGGGTTTCAGGGAATAGACTGTAGAAACCTAGGCATGATCTTGCTTCTTGGTGGAGGGTGGGGTGTTTCTGGGTAGGAGTCCATGTGACCTGGGGGCATGGGCTCCGTAGGAGGCCTGCCTCAAGCAGACCTAGCCTGCAAACCTCACCCGAGTCCCTTCCACATTTAGACAGAAGAAGAATGCTGACTGAGGGTCGGGAAGCTGACCAGTTTCCGACATTGTGCTATGTTCCCCAAAGGAAATTAAAATGGAAGGGATTTCTCAATGAGTCTTTGTTCCGTCTCTGTAGATCATAAACGTTGAAGTGGATTGTTTAAATATTTAAGAAATTTAGCAAATGTATACACATACATAATATTCTGTTTGTGGAGCACATACTGGTACTTGTTGTTGAATATCCTTTTGAATGCTCCATGAGCTTAAAGCTAGATATTTTAAGAAGAATGTTCTTGGCCAACCCATCATTCAACTTTAGAGCCAGAAGGCTGCACCTCCCAGCCTTCCCTGCTATAGGCCGCTGTAGGGACAGGG
>NW_017732584.1:327286-330470 GCF_001890085.2 Hipposideros armiger | reverse complement strand
GTTTACTAGAAAACAAATTATAAAGGCCACTCAGCTCCTGAAGTACTCCATCCATGCAGCAGAGAGAAGGCTGTTATGGGGATGAATCTCTCCATATGTTACCAGGGGATCGAGAGGGAAAAGTAGCCAGTCTTTCACGGAGTGATAGCAATTACCGCACATCCTAAAGCTGAGAACTTGGGTAGGCTGCTATGCTAGACTTTCAGTTTTTTCTTGAATTTGTTTGATCCATTTTGAATCTTCTAGGAAAACAGTAGCCCACTTATTAGGAAAATCACTGTATTTTAATTCAGTGTCTCAGTCCTGGAGAGATGGGGAAGCCGGGTAGGGACTGGGAAGGAGATGGAAGGAGTAATGAAGTTGCGTTGTTGTTTGTCTCGTTATCGCTGATTAGTTATAACTGGAAACATTCCAAGGCCCCCCCCAACAAGTGGGAGGGAAACAGCTAAACACTACCTTTACAAAGTAAACAAAACCCCCAAACCTCACACAACACCACCCCTTTATATATACATGTACACACACACACACACACACACACACACACACACACACACCCAAGCAGAAAATCGATTCACTGCTCCTAAAAAAACCCCTCGACATGTTAAGAGCAAGTAATCGGCTAATGGGTATTTAAACACCGGAGTAGTCTATTTAGTGGTTCTAGAATGTTCTGTAAGATTTTGAAGCCATGCTAATGCTTAGCCTCCCGTCCTAAGAGGACTTAATGAGCTTCAGTAATACACCCACAGCTCTGCGAAGATGGGCAATGCTTTTACACCACTGTCTGGAGTCTGGCCCAGGACTGGGCCACGGTAGGTGCTCAGTACATATTTGATAAATGAGGAATGGGCGTTCTCTTTGAAAGGGAGAGGTTGCATAACTATCAACCTCCCTTACGTAAGGCTAATTGAGTCGAGCCTTAAGACTCAATACCACACACATTTTTTGAAGATTAGCCAAGGGCCGACTCATTTCTGAGGAGTGGGGGGAAGAGGCCTGAGGCAGGGCAGAGAGAGGGAGAGAGAAAGGGAAATTTGCAGTAGGCGAGGAGCTGAGATGCAGTGAGAGCAAGCAGTTTAGGCTGTTACCCGCCTCGAGGATCAGGATCAGTGGAGAGCTGTTGTCACTAACAGGACAGACACGATGGAGCAGANTTTAAGAAATTTAGCAAATGTATACACATACATAATATTCTGTTTGTGGAGCACATACTGGTACTTGTTGTTGAATATCCTTTTGAATGCTCCATGAGCTTAAAGCTAGGTATTTTAAGAAGAATGTTCTTGGCCAACCCATCATTCAACTTTAGAGCCAGAAGGCTGCACCTCCCAGCCTTCCCTGCTATAGGCCGCTGTAGGGACAGGGTCTGATTAACTAGCTCATTTAAATTATTTGTTCCTATTGGAAGGTATCCAAAGCAAAGTAGATTTTTCCTTTGTTGGCAAGATCCCCTCTAGCTAATTCTATCTTTTAGAATTTTCTAAGAAGCCCTGGAAGAAGTACTTGAAAAAGATCAGGAGTGGAACTCAGTGATGGGCTGCCTGACTTGAACAGCTTGGGTTCGTTTATAGTGGGGGGCTTTTTCCCTTCAGTGCATCCTCCCTTGGGGGGAAAGGGAGACACGTATAGATGCTTCAACTGCAGATCAAGGGAATGAATTCTTTCTGCTCACAGACTGGAACTTGGCATGCCACTGCATCTCTGAGTCTTTCTCATCCTTAGAGTGGAGAGAGCGTCCTTCCCGCCTGAGTTTCTCCATGACCCTGTCATGCGAACCGGGCAGGCCATTGAGCAGAAAACTTCTCTCCAGCCCATGAGACTACTCATCTGCAGCGACAGCAATCTCTGAATCCACAGACGAAAAGTTCAGGGAGACGGAATGCAGCTGGTGGCATAATGAGTGAGGAGAGAAAATAGTCTGTTGAAGATTAAAAAAATATTAAGCTGAAAGATGTGAAAAGCCTGTGGCATAATTGCTGCTGGGCTCTGTGTTCACAATTGGTAAAAAATACTGTCCAAGGGCCCCTCCTGGGCTGGAGAACAGCACTATTCAAGAGTGGGTCCCCTCAGCAGCAGAATCAGCATCACTTGGGCTGGGCCTACCTCAGATCCGTTGAATCAGAATAAGAGGGAGGAGACTGACAATCTGGCCTAACAACCCTTCCAGGTGTTTTTCTGCATGCTGAAATGAGAGGAGCCCTTTTCAGGAAGCCTGGCATTTGAGGAGAACTTAGGGATTCGTTTTCATTTTATAGGTGAAGAAGCAAGCCCAGAGAGGTCGGTGGCTTCCCCGGAAGGTCCGTATTGACTCCGGTTTTGTGAGCAAGTTAATGGAGCTGCAGCCTAGGTCATTATTATAACTCGTGTGGTTTGTGACCAGCAACCTCAGGGGCACCTGGAGGCTTGTTAGAAATGCAAATGCATGGGTCCCAGGCCAGACCTACAGATCTGAGTCTCTGGGGTCAGGAGGCCCTCCAGGAGATGCTCAAACTCTGGCGTTCACGCAAACCACTAGCCTAGGTTCCCAACTCTAAGTTGGGCACTGCTCATGGCAAGAGGCACTTAGGTCACTAACATCTGCGATGACCCTTTCCTGAGACTTTTATTGGGATTCAGATTGGAAACACGCGATCCTATCTATAGATTTGTTTTCTTGGAGCAGCAGACTAGGATCTGTGGTCCCAGGCCAACCGGGACAGCTGGTCATGCTCGCTGGCCTCGAGGTTTAGAAAGAAAACAGCTGGTTGCATCCTCCTGAGTTGGAATCATTTGACAAACATTTTCTTGATTGCACCGAGTGTAGGCGGCTGAGGCGGTAATATAAAGGCCCTTCTCTTTAAGCCTGTGGTAATGGATGGCTGTCATTCGCTTGAGCCCATTATCCTTTGCTTCCTTTCATCTCCATGTGAAACCTGGCAGTGCAGGAGCACAGTGGTGGGGAGGGGCTGGGGCGGCCCCTGCGCTAATTTTTGCTCCTTTTGTACAGTGAGTGGTTACTGTACAATGCTGGATTGTGGGCCCCTTGGATGCAAAACATGGCATGCCATGTGGTGGAGATGTTACATAAACTGGAGAGACCTACGGGCTCAGGCCCGAGGCAGTGAGGGGTCTGAAAGAGGAAGGGATGTTTTTAGTAACAAAATCATTTCCATTTATGAGCTAAAGCTGGGAAGCTCTCTGA
>NW_017732584.1:325398-326731 GCF_001890085.2 Hipposideros armiger | reverse complement strand
TCCCAGGGACAGAGGGACAATGGTATGGTGTATAGAATGATATAATCCAAAGTGAGTTTTCAGATTGCATAACGGATGTCTTCTGGGGCTGTGTCTTGTACTGTGTTCAGAGATCATGGGATGCTGCTTCTGATCTGTGAGTGGGGCTAGAAGGGCTGTCCTAGGCTGTTGGAGACTTGTGCAAAGGTGTGAGATGTTGGAACTTCCTGGAAGGGCCTTGAAGAAGAAGTCCACAGAGCTGACGATTCATGGCAAAGCCATTTTTTTATGGGAGTTTAAGGTTTCGTCCCTAGACTTATTTGTAGAAATTCACTGCTGTCCCTTGCTTTTTATAGGAACTTAGTAATCCTTCTCACCTAAGTTCCTTTGTTTTCTTTACTTCCAAATGGGAACCAAAGAATATATTCAATCATGTCTTGACGAAGGGCATTTTTGAAATGAGTTACCAAATACACAAATGAATATTCAGAGATTGCCTATTGTCGAATGGGACAGGACTGGTGTTACCTTTCCTCACAGCAAAATGTGAGCTGCTAGACATGCTTAAAAGTACTTAATCAGTGCTTATAGCAGTCAGGTGTGGTGTTGCCCAAACGGTTGGCTATGAGTGGCTTCCTTATGAAACGTGTTCATGCCTAGAGGACATCATAGATGCTGAGGCTCTGTATCGTCCACTTGGTGTCCTGTTTTTTTGTACCTCAGTGGTTCTCAGACTCGGGTGTGTATCAGAATCACCCGGAGGGCTTGTTAAACAGGGTCCCACATCCCACCCCTGGCACTTCTGATTCAGCTGGCCTAGGCCAGGGTCTGAGAGGTGAATTTGTAACAAGCCCCCGGGTGAATTTCATGCTGTGGGTTCAGGGACCACACTTTTGAGAACAACTGCTCTGACTAGAGTGAGGGTTAAGCCCCCTGAGGTCAGAGACCGTCCTGCCTTTTTGTCTCCCTGCTCTATGAATTGAGCACTTTACACATTAGTGAACTGAGTAAATACTGCAGGTCTTTTGTTTTTGGAGTTAGAGCAGAAGCCGTCTCTTGCTGCAGAAGTGACAGATTCGAGCTGGGTCAGTGAAATCAAGCCTATGTCCTTTATTGGTAAAATAGCTTCTTAACCCCTGTCTGAGCCTTCCTCTCTTGGATTTGGGAAGCAAGCATCCTGTTGCCCATCTATTGCGTAACAGTGAACTTCTTCCAAAGACTAATTGTGGAATACCTAGATGATGGCTGTTTACTAGAAAACAAATTATAAAGGCCACTCAGCTCCTGAAGTACTCCATCCATGCAGCAGAGAGAAGGCTGTTATGGGGATGAATCTCTCCATATGTTACCAGGG
>NW_017732584.1:321433-322823 GCF_001890085.2 Hipposideros armiger | reverse complement strand
GTTATTATTATCATTCTTATTTTGGTCACAATGGCATGCCTTGTGCTGACACAAAGGTTTTGGGGGGGAAAATATGCCCTGTGGGTGTGACTCTGTAGCTACAAGTGCCCATCTATAAAACATAAAAGATAGTGTTTGGCACGCTTTTCCCTTCTTCCCTTCTGATGCCTAGACGGTTTCTTCCCCTCCGTCAGTATGTGGGACCGCAGGCCTGACCTGGTGAGAAGGACTGGAGAACAGGCAGAAGGCCTCCTAGGGGCCCATGAGCTGAAGCTTTTGGTTGTAGCTAAGACATGGGCTTCCTTTCTTTGTCTTTGGGAAGCTGTTACTTTTGGGGCAGCCCCCAAAGTTTACGTAGCAGAGTCAGTATTGTAATAACATGTTTTTAAAATGAAAACAAATTCTACCACCCTTTCCTTCTTATACCTGTGTCTCAGTTTACTCATCGGTAAAATGGTGATAATACTTCCTGCCCATTGTCACGGCTTACTTCATAGGGCCAACCTCAAGCCAAATGAAGTCGTGCTGGGTGCCTGGCGTGCTGGGTGCTTGACAGAGAGGAGGCGAAGGACCACGAAATCAAGCTCAGGTGGTAGGTAGATTTTAATGCTCTAAATGGGGCTGCAAGATGGAAGTTTAATCTTTTGCAATCTGATCCCATTTGTTCAGTCTCAGGACTTAACTTGCGAAATCGATGAAATGAGTTAATTGTGTGTTCTTTTTTCAATTGGTGTAGCAGCTCTTTAGGCTTTGGACAAAAGCTAAACTTGAAGCTAAAATAGCATTTGCGATGCCTGGCGATAAGAACAGCAGCCTGAGTTGCTGTGCCCATGGAGGGGAACAATGAAAGCCAGGAAGGGAGGTGGGGAAGAGCGGCTTTTAGGAGGCGTTTCGTGATGGAGTCTGCTGTGATAAAGCCCCTGTGCCGGCTTCAGTCTTCGTGGGCTCCCAGTACCTGTCTCTGGGTAGTTGTTGCTTTTTTGGACATTCTTGAATCTGCAGAAACGAATTGCAGTTCCCTATCTGAGCCTGATAATGACAAGGCCACACTTGATGTTCAGACATAAAGAAGAGGAAATAGCAGCTCTGACTTGAATAATTAAACTGTATCAGACCAGCGTTCCACGGCCCAGTGTTGAGATTTTTCTCAGATGTTCACTTGTCCCTAATCTTGAGCACAAATGTAAACTGTATTTATCTGCCTCCAAATCATGGTGAGCCCTGCAATCAAGTTGGCAAAATTTGTCACAGCAGCAGGGAGGCATGAGTGACTCTTGGGAGAGCAGATCAGGCTCCTGGTTCTATGTCAAAGCACCGCTTGGATTGCTTTAGAATGGTCAACTTCCCTAGGGCAGGGGGTTTTTGTCTGTTTTTTTTGTGTGTTTTTTTT
>NW_017732584.1:311067-314288 GCF_001890085.2 Hipposideros armiger | reverse complement strand
ACCGATGAGATAAACAACTGATTTTAAGCAGTGTGATATCTCCATAAATCTGTGAGTATTAGCTGTTATTAAAGTATTCCAGTAAGTAAATACACACATTGACCTGGGTGATGGAGGATATTAGACATACAAGCATAAGCACATTGCATTTATTATGCGGGGCATGATTTGCTCTCATCTGGAGAGGTGGTCTCTTGCCTGAACTTCAGTGATGCTGGTCAGTCTTGTCCTTTCCTGGCTCACACCACTAGCTTCCTTGGCAATAACAGCGTGTAGTTTCACCTTTGTTTGGGATTTAGTATCAGTTTCCTGGCTGATGACTTTTCTTTGTCAATCCCAAGTCATGCCGTCTCCAGTTTCTCTGCTCTATCTTGGTTTCACTTGAATGTTGGTTTCACCAGGGTGTGATCTACTGCCCTGGTTTCCTTGTTAGCACCAGGTCGTTTGGCACCTGCGACTGCTTTGTGAGCTGTCAAGGGTTTGTCTCTGGACCTTGCAAAGCTAGGGACTTGTATCAGAGATGTACTCTCCTTCCCTGACCACTGGCTTATGGCATTTGACAGCACCTTCCTTGGAACCTAAAGCTTTTTGCCTGTTATGTGTGCACATCCATCATGCTTATTGCTTGGAAAATAAGCCCTACACGCTGCTGCGATAAAGTGAAGAATGATTTTGCAGAAACATACCAGAGCTTACATGTCTAAATACGTTTTATTGTTGAGCAAAGTTGCCTTACGACTACTCGAACCACACTGCTGTTGCTGAAGATGTTTTGAAATTTCTCTTACACTCATACGATTGTGTTCAAGCCATTTTATAAGTTACATTTGGACNCACATGTTTAGGAATAAGAAAAAGAGCACATTTGACTGACTCAAGATTCAGAGCATTGCTTTGGAGTCCCACAGACCTAAGGTCAAGTCCTGGCTCTGGTGACTGTCAGTAAAGCAGTCTTGGCTAGGTGCTTAATCTTGCCAATTAAATTCCCCCACTTTCTTGTGTAAAATGAAAGCAAACAATTTTATTCATCCAGATATTTCCGTGCCTGCCAGCTGGTTAAGGATGGAACGTTGTCCATTAAGCATTGCCATCTTTGAAAAAAATCACCATCCGTGGAGCAGGTGTGGATAAGGTAGGCAAGCTGATGATCTGCAGGGCATATCATACAGGACTTCTTAACTCTTTTGGGGGCAAAATTTATGGCTGCTTCTCTCCCAGCTTGGGTGTTCAGCATTTATGGTTCTTCCCTATGGTCCTGTAACAAATGCTACTTTCATGGAAAGATAATATGGTCTGTCACTTACACTCTAGCCTTGACTGTGACTGAGTTATCACGTATTCTCTCTCAGGGTATTGACCTTAGAAACTCTCATTGTGGTTCTTACAGCATGATGGAAGCTGTGGATTGGGGAGGGGTTAGGGTGGGCAAGGTCCCTAGGGCCTTAACTAGTACCAGTGGCTAATGAGCCTTGGTCCAGGTAGCTAGTCTCAGGACCCTCAGTCCAGGGACTTGATTCTTGCAGCCTTGGTCAGAGAAGGTAAAGATCTACCACGAAGGGCCATTCAAAGCCAGGTGAACTGTTTTGCATGAGAGGAAAGAAGAGGGAGCAGCTGCTGCTCCTGGTCTGTGGAGCACACGTGGAGCCGTCCGGACCAGATGCTTGCTTCCGGGCCATCCTGGACTGGGTTGAAAGCCACTGCTTCCCTGTGTCCGGGGCAGATTACGAGTGGCAGACTCTCGGTCAGGCTTAATAATCTTAATCTGTAACCATGCCTACATCTCTAGCACCTCACTGGGACTGTGGTGGACCACTGGGGATGTTTGTTACCTGGCCTCTCTCCATCTGGGCTGCATTCCTGCTGTGAGTTCTCTCCAAAGATTGTCTTCCTTTCCCCAGGGTGAAGGCTTGGGGATGGTTTTTTCATAGGCACCTTTTCCCCCTTAGTATNTCCATTTTTCTGCCTACTAATTTAAATCATAATCTTGATGTTGGGTGCATATCTCTTTCAACCTGTGACTAATCTAATGAAATCGTTTACTGCTCAGTGCTGTTCACAGAGGAGAGATTTGGTGGTTCTATGAATAGAATTTGCTTTTGTAAGATAAATCAGTTTAACTTCTTTGATTTAACTTCTCTAGCAAGAAATGCTACTGATTATAAATGGTGGTAGGGATACATTTAGTGCTCAGTACATACCTTTGAATTCATAGTGATTAAACTGAAGTGTCAACAATATTGAGAATAGAAGGCACAGTATCAGTTCCCACTCTGGAGCTAATCCTAGTATTATGTCTTTCTTCTCTTTTTTGCCATTTCCTTGCTTAATATGATCTTGTTGGTGAAAGAATGTTCAGCCTATAGAAAAGTTTTATAAGAGTTTATCTGAGCCCAAATTTTGAGGAAGCAAAATTAAAATGGGTTGAGTATATGCTCAGGCGAATGGCAGTTTTGCAGCTTATTTTATACATTAGAATCAAAGGAGAAGACATAAGGAGGGTTATATGAAATCCATTGGTGATAGATTAAGGAGAATGGGAGAAACAAAGGGAAATCGCAAGGATAAAAAGTGAAATGGAGAGATACATACTTCTTTTACATTGGTGGGTATAGGACAGTTAATTAACATTTACAGCACGTAGAGATGGTATTTTGGGAACAACATAACAGTGAGGGGTTCTGTGGTCTGCTGCTCTGTTGGTCTTCTGCTCCGGTGCCCATGGCTGTGCCTATGAGGGGGTGAGAAAAGAAAATTACTCTGATATTTCAAAGCTATGTTACCCTATCTGCTTAAGAACAGTGGACAGAGCTCGCAAAAGGTAAAGATTGACCTTTGCTAAGGAAGCTATAGGCCTGGGACCTATCTGCCATGACCTGCCCAGTTAGGAATTTAGTATGATCAGACCATCCTGTGTGGTTATTTTGGGTCACTGAGCTTGTCTGGTCTGCCATGTGGACTCCTGATAATTTGTAAGGTTTATTAGGTAGCCCATTTTTCATTCATAATCTCCAACAAAGAATGGAAACCTTAACAGAACCTTTTCAGAGGGATTATGTGACATAATCCTGAAAAGAAATCTCATTACTGTAGAAATCTCATTAGTGACCATTTCAAAGTAGCTCTCATATCTGCTGCTATTCTGTTTATAGTGTGCTGTGATTGTAGCATCTTCTTCTGATGTGCTTGTGTGTAGCAATGCATTCTCTAATCTGAATCCATAG
>NW_017732584.1:306862-308602 GCF_001890085.2 Hipposideros armiger | reverse complement strand
GGGTGGTGGGAGGTAAACCCCTGAAGGTGGCCCGAGAGCTGTGTGTGGACGAGGGAGCCTTGGCCCAATGGCTGGTGTCTTCAACCGACTTAGTGAGCTCATGGCTGGCACATGGGGCCCTTTGAAATATTTGCGTTTAATTAGCCCTTTTGGTAGAGGATAAAGTAATGATGTGTGTAATGTTGGATGCCCATTACCATCAATGAAGCCAGTTGGCTTTGCAGGAGAAAAAAAAAACTGCAAGCTACCTTGTATTCCTCAGCTAACCATTTTGCAAATGCACCTAGGACAGTTGCTGAAAGGATGTGCAAGTCCATCCCCACCACTTGAAAGTAGCTCAAAGCTCAACCATAAACGTCTCCAGACCTCAACCAATGTCCCCTGCGGGTCAGGATGACCCCTGGTTGAGGAGCTCTCATTGAGAGTCAGGTCACTGTGTTCTTGGGTGAACCCATGGAGGTGAGAATCTCAAGAACCAACTACGTCATACTTACCTACGAGGCAAGGCTGGTGGCCCTGCCTCTGCACCAGGCTTTTGTGAGTGGAAGGAACCCCAGGCACCTTGTCAAACTTCTGTTCTCTTATGTGTCCCATGGCCTCTACTGTGTGTGTCACTGTTGCTGGGCAGCCTGTCCTGAAGCACAGCCATCACATTTCTCTGACCTGCTGTGGAACCTCTAACAGCTCCCTGTGCTGAGAAGCCTTCCATAATCTGGCCTGTTCTCCCGGTCCAAACACATTTCCACTGCTGCGTGACATGCATTTTCTGTTTGAGGCATTTTTTCCCCCTCCTCACATTTTAATTGTTTTAATTCTGAGCAGTAGGTACAAAAGAGAAAGGCATCTGAGATGTGTGTTAGGTTGGAAATGTGTGACTGCAGATGTCATCGAAGAACCCCAGGTTGATACATTGGGGTGCGGATTGCGTCCATGGTCAGAGAAGATGGATGACATGGAAACTTGTGCTTGAAGTCGAACAGCAGTTGCTAAGGGTCACTCTGCTCTTACACTTGTGCTTGGATTTTTCATATGGAGGCCACCGCTGTCTGTTCTTCAAGTTCAATCAGGAGAGTATACAGGTGTGTAGTGTAGATAATCAGCTGGACGCTGAGGGAGACCCATAGGGAGCAGATGGCCTCGGCCTCCTCAGGGTTTTCTTATTGAATCGAGGGGGTTGGGTTGCATGGATCTAAAACTCCGTAGTCTGACCTGCTCCTCTCCAGTGCTGTTGGTACCTGAGTTACCTGTGCTCCGAGAGCAGGTAGCTGAGTCACTGAATTGATTGTATAGGAGTTTTTACCACTTTGTCTGCTTTACCTTCATTGGTTCATTCCTGTTTCTAAGCTTTTGGCCTTTCATTTCCTTCTGTCTAAATCCTCCATCTCTGGCAGCCTTCACCCCACGCTCCTCTACTTCCAATCTGTTGCCACACACTTGAACACTTAACTGTTTTCAAAGTTAAGTTGTGGTTTACAAGGCTCACGCTGGCAGCACATCCACTAAATTGTAGCTCATAAACTACTTTGAGGTAAGGGCTATATTTTTCTTTGTTTTCTTCATGACAACAACGAGCTTGGTGTAGTTGATGGATATTTTAGTATTAATTTTGATGGGGACCTTGGGAACATCTAACATGACATTATAATTGGAATCCAGAGACCATGGCAACTAGGTTTGGAGCTTAGCTCCAAAGCAACCATTGCCATTTGACACTTTGGCCCTTAAACTATTTGAGCAACA
>NW_017732584.1:303187-304561 GCF_001890085.2 Hipposideros armiger | reverse complement strand
GACCTGCCTAGTTCACTCAATATGGGACAGACTCACACTTGACTTTCAAATAATTCCATTCCCTCTCTAAAGATGGAACATTTTCACCACTGAGGCTATTTGAAAGCATAAGGCCTCTGAAGGTGGTTCATGTAGGAGCCATAATAGCTGTCTCTCAGACTCTTGAAAGATGGCTTTGAGTAGCATGACCCACATCTGGATCTGTAGGTTCTGGTGGGTTCTTCACACATGAGGCCCCCTATAACCATGGACATTCCTCATACAGGTGGCTAGAAAATGACTGGTCAGCCTAGGCCATGGGTTCCTTTGCTTACCAGTGTCTGTTGAATGATACAGACTGTTTCCCCCAAGCCAACCGGCCTCACAGATGCTTGTCCTTATTCACAGCGGATGCTGGGCATGGGTGGGTCTGTGGCTCAGTGCAGACCCACAGCCTCCACTCCTAGATCTGCATGCACATGTCTGCTTTATTATGTAAGCACGTATCAAGTGTCGAGTGGAGAAGAAGCAATGCCACTGCGATAAAGCTGGTTTTAGTCGTTTTACTCACAAGATTATGATTCAGTCCCTCGACTTCATGGGTTAACTGTGCAGGCCTTGGTGTGCCAAGGAGGGAAGTGCAGGCAATTCCTCCTGCTTCTAATTCATGGGAATTACTAACCATGCCAAGGCATTATCACCCAGAGGATTGATGACTTTGTCAGGAAGATCATGGCAGGAGAAGATAGTTTAGCAGGAAACCTTTTTTTATTTTTTTGCAATGGGTGCACTCAAGAAAGTCCTGGTGTGGGAGATGTGCAGGAAATATTAAAACACAGTTGTTTTTTTTTTAAAAATCATTGAGCAGGTCAACAGGCAATGAATTCTACCTTCAGTGTTTAGTGGCCTAATAGTTGCAGTCAGTACCACATCAAGTGGCATCATGTGTTATGTATCAGGGCTATGGGTGAAGAATTCTAAGAACACCAGAGTAACTCAGTGTTAAATCTTTGATAAAATCAACACTGATCTGCACATAGTTTTTATTTTTTTGATAAATGTTCTTATAGGGCAGTAGTGTAGAGTGAGGATCTTCTCGGCAGGTTTCTCCTAGATGGAATGAGCTACCGTTTTCTATATATTTCATTATGAAATCTTTAGTATTTTAATTGAGTTCTTTATGACTGTAAAAGAATTCATGGGTATAGTAGAAAATTGGGAAAATTCAGAAAAAATATAGAAAATAAGTATCATCCATACTTTTAACCACTCTTTCTCTTAACACATTTTTTCCTTCCTTCTAATCCCATCTGCTCAGAGATAAACTGTTAAGTTTTAGTGTAAACTTTCCAGACTCGCCCTTTGCATACACAAACCATTTATCCATATCCATCA
>NW_017732584.1:299758-301711 GCF_001890085.2 Hipposideros armiger | reverse complement strand
AGGCAGACAGTTATTCATTTGGATTCTTCTCTTTGTTTCTGCAGGCCCTTAGATGTGTCTGCCTCATTTCCTGGACTCTTGTCTCTGCAGCTGAAATTAGAAATCTACAGAAGCATTAACAGATGCTAGTATCTCATGAAGTAGCAGGCCCGAAATAGCCCAAGTCTACTTTCAGAGGGTTTGACTATAATTCCAGTGACTGCTCATGATAGGGCTGCCCTGACTGGGTAATCGTATTGGTCCCCTATTTCTCATAGACGTTTAAGGATGGCCTCAGTGCATCATCATCCCCTTGGCTTTTCCAGTCTCGTTTCCCCCCTTTTCTCTCTCACTGTTGGGAAATTTTCTGTACAAACCTGTATGTCAGTTGCAGTTTACATCTGCAGATGCAGCAAGCAGACACCAGACAGAAGTCGGGGTAGTGAGCTGCCGGTCCCAGGGTGCTGCGTTAAGTCAGGTGGTTCTGGGGCCTGTGGCTCATCTGATGAACAAATGCCCCCTTAGTACCCGGAGAGCCTCCTGTGTGAGGAGAGAAGCAGCCTGGAGCCACAGACAGAAGGCAGAAGAGCAGCCAGGTTAGGGTTGAAGCTTTGAGAAGCTACCAGTTGCGTTTTGACTTAAGTACAACCCTTCCCGTCTCTGAATACACCCACTTCATGGGATGTTTGTGAGGGTTAGAGGGTGAGAATTGTGTATGTTGAATCTTGTGAAGTGCCATCTGTAAATGGTAATGACAGCTTTAGCACTCATGGCTGTGTTGATGAAATTTAAGAATATAAGGATGGTTATGCAAATAAGGTGAAGATGAGTAAAATGTGTGAGTGCTCTAGGAGAGTGCTGATCGAGTGCTAAAGAACGCAAGAGGAGAGAGCTTGGATCAACCTGGTGTAGGAGAGGAAGGTACAACACGTATATCCCTAAATACACATCAATTAATCAAAACTGCTGAGATAGGCTGCCAGATATTTAATAAGTCCTGTATACATTTCCAGAGCATTNCTCTCTCTCTTTTTGGAAGCATGTTCAGTGTGAACCAGACCAGTGTCAAATGACTTGTACTGGACCAACCTCCAGGTTGGGCTGGAGGAGAGTGTGGAAACAGTGGCCGGTGGAGGGCCAGAGCCCAGAGGGCCTCGAACAACAACCGAGGAAGCTTGGACTTAATCAGAGGCTTTGGGAGCCCCTGATCCTTTTACAAGGAGTGACATGGCCAGACCTGTGTGTTAGGATGACAGATTATTAGCTGTTGGTAGGATGGGTTGGAGGGGAGAGAGATGAGAGACAAGGAGACCATGGGACTCACCAGCCTGAGTTGAAAGATGAAAAAAAATAAATGCCTGAGCCAAGATGATTTCAAATGGGGAAAGGAGGAGAGTTTGATGTGGGAGGCCGATGGGAAAGGGTTTGGCGATGGCTTAGATATTAGGTGACCATATGTCCTTGTTTGCCCCAGAAATGCCTAGTTTATGCCTATTGACCTGGCATAGATGAATCATATGAAGCTGCCTTTCTGTAGGTCAAAAGATCAAATGTGACAATTTTATATGGTTCAACTTAATGTTAAAAGTCCTTCCTTTCGCCCTCATAAGTGTCCTGGTTTGGACAGTACTTAACTTAGTCATCCTAGTTAGATGTGGGGAGATGAGGCAGAAGAAAGTTCCAGGGCTCTGAGCCTGGTGGCCAGGACAATGGACTGGAGGTACCATCAGGGAATTAGGATTGGGAGGTGGGCAATGCTGACCTGCCTAGTTCACTCAATATGGGACAGACTCACACTTGACTTTCAAATAATTCCATTCCCTCTCTAAAGATGGAACATTTTCACCACTGAGGCTGTTTGAAAGCATAAGGCCTCTGAAGGTGGTTCATGTAGGAGCCATAATAGCTGTCTCTCAGGCTCTTGGAAGATGGCTTTGAGTAGCATGACCCACATCTGGATCTGTAGGTTCTGAT
>NW_017732584.1:295572-296818 GCF_001890085.2 Hipposideros armiger | reverse complement strand
TGAAGATGAGTAAAATGTGTGAGTGCTCTAGGAGAGTGCTGATCGAGTGCTAAAGAACGCAAGAGGAGAGAGCTTGGATCAACCTGGTGTAGGAGAGGAAGGTACAACACGTATATCCCTAAATACACATCAATTAATCAAAACTGCTGAGATAGGCTGCCAGATATTTAATAAGTCCTGTATACATTTCCAGAGCATTTGAATGAGCGTAATGGACTTTGTCCAGTTTTCTTGGACCAGTTGTAAGTGGTTGCAAGGCATCACATCTATATGCACAGGTGGGGCCTCGCTAACTAAGAGAATTTCCGGCTAATACGTGGTTTGAAAGGCACTTGCTCATAGAAACATAAATGCTTCTGGGAACCTATCACTTCTAGGATTGTTTCTATGGAAAAAGTGAATTCTGAGCTCTAGACTCAGAACTTAGAACACAGCTTGTTTGAATATTGATCAAGGAAACCCTCGCCTCCTCTACAGGAGGATGTGGGACCATATTACAGCGGAAGTGGTGATACAAGGAGCTTCTTTCTGAATGGATCCGAGAGGGAGTCATGCCTCCGTGTTGCATTGTAATGCACTCCAGGTCCGTTGTAGGAAGACTTTGGGACATAAAATGCTCGACAGCTACTCTGCTTTGAATTTTAAAATTACATTTTGAAATCTTCTTGGTGATTTTTTTTAAAAAACCAAGGATAAAAAGGGGAAGGGGGCAGTAGCTGTAGCAGAGCAGCAGCAGAAACCCCACCCACGGTGGGATGGTGGTGATTTCCTGGTTTAGTATAAATGCTGATGGGAGAGCAGATAAATCTTGGTTGTTGGAATTCCAGATGGATGTGGGGACTGACCCGATGAGGGACGTTAGTTAACATCCTGTGGCTGTCATTTCCTGGAATCCCTGTGTCTTAGTCCTTTTGGTTTGCTACAACGGAATACCATAGACTGAATGGCTTATAAACAACAGCGATTTATTTGTCCCTGTTGTGGAGGTTGGGATGTCCAAGATCAAGATGCCGGCAGATTTGGTTCCTGGTGAGGGCCCACTTTCTGGTTCATAGACAGTGATCTTCTGTGTCCTCACATGGTAGAAGTGGGGAACTTGGGTTTCTTCAGCCCCTATAAGGGCACTAATCCTATTCATAAGGGCTCCACCATCATGACCTACTCACCTCCTAAAGGCCCCACCTTCAAAGACCATCACACTGGGGATTAGGTTTCAACATATGCATTTTGTGGGGTGGACACAAAC
>NW_017732584.1:234195-289579 GCF_001890085.2 Hipposideros armiger | reverse complement strand
GAGAATGGTTAGGGCCTGGCTGCTTATGCCAGTGTTTTGGCATCTCTTCAAGGGGAATCTCTGTTGGCACCCCTGTAATACCGGAGGGCCTCACAAGATCATTGAGTAGATAACCACAGCAAGGGCACTATGCATGATCCCAGGGGTCTGAGGACAAGGAACCACATCTTAATTGTTCATGCATCTGCCCTGGCACCTGCCACATGGGTGCTTAAATATTTATTTGAATTAATGGATCCAAGTATGTTTTATTAATGCGGCATTGTTAATCAAGATGGGGATGACACCTTCTCCCTGTGTGCTGAGAGTCAAATATGACTTATTAGGTTCAGAAAAGTAAAAACAAAGAGCCTGGGAAGAAACCTTCCACCTGGAAGGAGTTTCCTGGGAGCAGCTGTGAAGGTTTCTTTGTAGGAGACCCTGAAGTTCTGATCTGAGGCCCAGAGGCCCAGGTGCTTGAGGATGCTTCCCTCAGCTTCCCATGGGCATGTGGCCACTGCCCCTCTCCTGGCATCATTAAACAGGCAGACCTGACTCACAGGGCTCCACTCCTCTTCCCCGCCTTCACTGTGATGCAAAAGCACTTTGCTGTCAGCTCGAAAGCTGCAGCATCCCAAAGACTTCAGCCAGTAAAAAGGACCACATTCCCACAGCAAGGTAGCCAGAGCCTTTCTGGAGACATTGCAGTTTGTGGGGTGTGTGTGGGGGGATATGGATGGATAAGGTAATTGCCCCCTCTCTAACCCCCCTCTCATGTCTACTGTGGTAACTGTTATAGTGGTTAAAGCTGAAATGGGCAATATAGCTTTTCAGAAATAAAAACAAGGCAAATTTCTACTCTGTTGTGAGTGGTTGCCTTTCCCTGGGCTGATAGCTCGGTCATAAATGATCTTGGTGCACGTTATGGCTCATGTCATCACTATAACATCAAGTTTCAGCCAGTTGAATGCTTTCGGTTTCATGTTATCTTTCTGCCTGAGATTCAGAAGAAGGGAATTGGACAGTGAGTAGGCAGTTCCTTCCAGGGTTCCTCTTCACGCTCAGATGGTGTAGCTGAGATTCCCTGGGAACAGTTTTTGTATCTACTGATCCATGGTGATGGATAGAAAACACAACAGTCCAGAGAGAACAATTAAAGATGGTTAAAGCAGAGTGTTTAAAAACTGAATGTAACCCGGAAAGAGAAAGCTCAGAGAGGACTGCTGTCAGAATTGGCACTTGCTTCATCCTGGATAAAGGGCTAAAAGGAACCCAGATCTGAATTTTTTCCCCTCGATTTTACAGGTGAGAAAATTGAGCTCATGTGGGTGATATGTGCTGCTAAGTGCTAACAGGTACCAGGCACTGCTCCAAAAAATCTACGTATTATGTCCTGGAATCCTCCCATCCACCCTGTGGGAGGGATCCGATGATAAACTGAGGCCCAGGGAGGGTATGTAACTGGCCCAAGTCACACAGCTGCTAAGTAGCAGCTGCCCTGAATCCAGAGTCTGTTTTGCTGTGATGCTTTCATGGCAGTTGTTCAGGGAAATGGCAAAATCATTTTCCGTAATTCACTTTTCATTGTAAATGTACCTTCTAGTGGACTGGAGTGGTGACTGAGGATGAATGAGTCTGAGATCCCTGATGGTCTTGGGGATCAGCGTGGTGACTTCCACTAGGGGGTGTACCCTCCCCCCACCTTAGCGCTACAAGGCCTGGATGACCAGCCTTATAACTGAGCTCATGTATTAATATTTGCAGAATGGCTGGCCAGATGTCAGGAAACCCTCTGAGGCTGTGAGTTAAAGTTAAGTTAACGTCCCCAAATAAGGATTGAATTCTTGGTCTTTATTTCTGCAGTGCTCCGATGCTCACATGTCCCATGCAACACGCTGGTCCAAGCTGGTGGCTGCTTCCTCAGTTGTATTGGGGTGATGGCCATGAGTTCTTAGTTAAAGTAAAATGAACCTCAGTACCTAATGGTTTCAGCTCTTAGGAAGCACAGAAGTTAGGGAGGGTATCTGTGAGTAAAATTTAGCTCCTGATTTTACAGTTAATATTAAGCCAGACGTTCCCTCAAGGTAGAAGGGATTATCAGGGCTCAGAATAAATTCTGTGTTGATAGTAGCATTTTCCACCTATTTTCTCATCCTTGCTTTAAGCATTGTAAAGAGTGAGGCTCTTGATCTGAATTGGTTTGTCTTCAAGAGTGTGTTTTAAATATAGGTAGTCCCTAATATCAATATATTATTATACAAATTTTTTGGTTGGGTATTTGGAATTTTATGCTGGAGACTTCCTACGTCAAACTAGTTGGTCCATAATACACTTGAGCTGTAGTATTCCCAGTGGGAGGCTGAATGGGTCCTGAGTCCTGGAATGTCCTAACCTGGGTATAGGGTATGGCGCATGGTTTAGGGGTGACTGATGTCTGTCTTTTGCTTACCTCCTATTAGATTTGGCCCTCTTTTCAAACCTCCTCCAGCCCTTGGTGCCGAATGGTCCCTATCTCACTTGAGGTTGCCTTGATCATGGTAAAAAGATGTTTCCTCTGAGCAGCTGCTTTTTTCAACTGTTTTTCTCCAAATGGCGCTGAAGTGATTCGTTAGAAGGGTGTGAGTCACCAATATACCGTGTTCCTATTTGAGTTATATTTGCATGTTTAGAAAAGAATATTGTTAAACTCAATCACTTTTTGATAAAATTTCAAGCTGTATAACCAAGAATTTGGGAAATGGGAAATAAGAGTTGACAGGGCAAAAAGGGGCCACTCGACTAGCTTTAAACCCTGCTGCCTTCTCTTCTGTCTGCTGCTTTGTATGCAGTGGTGAATTTCCGCATTTTGGGTTTTATTTTTTAACAAAGCTTACACATCAGAGGGAAGGAGGAGAGTAAAGGTTGCGTGCATGAATCAGAATATTAAATGTTACTTGCACTTAAAAATCTGCCCAGAAATATGACTTTTTTCCTCAAACGAGTCTTTATGTCCCAGGACACCTGACTTGTGTACTGTGATTAAAAGCAAAGCCCCTAAACCAGCCCCCAGGGTATGATAACTCCTTGTTTCGGAGAGAGGGTTTTTATTTTATTACAGAGCAGGGATTGTGCACCTTCACAATGAGGGTCCCCCCCCACCCCCCTTTCCCACCACCTTTACAGTAACTGGTGGATGAATGTTACCTGTGTGTGGAGTATGTGAATCCACCGGCAGTGTCCTGAGTGTCCTGTTTTTGTTGGCCAATAGTGAGTTACATAAAGCATTGAGGATCGTTCCATTTGGGAGAATGGGCTGGGGGGTTCCCTTAGGCTCTGGGAATAGGTTTTCCTCACCCAGCACTGCCAGCCAATCCCCTGGTGAGTTTAGGTTAGGATAACTGATCCCACGGGCTGCTGACTCCATGGGAGGGAACCATGGAAGAGGCTGACCTACATACAGGCTTTGTGGGCCTGTTGAAAGGTGGAGGAGGAGGCAGGGACTACTGACAAAGCCACTTGAGAACACAAAGAGCAGATGCTTTCTTGAAAGGTATGTCCAAGTCTCAGGTGACTTAGAAGTTGTTTCCAAGTTTTGCTTGCTACTAGCTGTAGGAAAATATTTTTCTTAGCCCCCACTTCCTGGTCACTTCTAGGCTTCATGGTCAAATTCCGTGTTTTCAACACCCAACTTGAAACGTAGGGCCCTTGGACAGAGTACGATGGGCAGGTAAGTGACTCAAATGACCAAAGACCCCTTAGACACCTCCTCCCTGGTGGTGGGACACCTCGTCACATTGGCTGGAGGGCTTTGTCCCTGTGATTGTTTGAAGTATTCCTAACGTGGGAACCTAGTTCACCCTAGTAGTTGGCACACTGCTTTGTACATAGCAAATGTCCCAGAAGTTTTATTGTTCAGCACAATTCCCATGAGGATTTTGATGAAGTAGCATTTTTCAGTTTGTCACTCCCTCTTCCCATTGTCTTATTCTAACACCTAACAGTTCTGAAGACTTCCATTGAAGGTCGATGGCCTATAATTGACGTGTGGAAGCCTGCTGACCTCTTGTCAAACCATGACTCTGGGGGGCAGCTGTGGGGCAAGTCACCAGCGGTTTCCCATGTACTTTATAGAAATATCTACTTTATAGAAATATCTACTTTGGAGTAATGTGTATCAAGAGAGTTGAAAGGACAGGAGAGGCCCTCAGGCAGCCTGGCTGGGATGAAAGTAGATGCCTCGATGGGCTACCCTGGAGGTGAAGGCATTCTCTCCTCCCCTCCATCACACATTTCCTGCCTGAGCCTAGACACAGAGCCTCTGAGGAAGGGTGGTGTCTTAGACCTTTGGGCTGCTATAACAATACCGTAGACCGGGTGGCTTGAACAACAAACACTTTTTGCAGTTCTGGAACATTGTGAATCTAATGAAGTAAATGGGCCATGCAGCATTACCAAAGAGTGTTTGACCACTGAACGTTTCACGGACGCTTCTTGTCTCGATCACCTGTTAGCACCTCATGGTAAGCGTGTGGTCAGCGGCTGGATCTAGGGCCACTTAATGAGTTGATAGGCTCATTTCTCTTAGAGGAGGATTTCTTAGTATAGTCAGGCATGCAGAAAAGTAGGAAGCACCTCTGGTTTCTAGAACCCTGCTTATGCTCCAAGCTGTGGTGTGTTCTACAAACCTGAACACATAGACCAGCGGTTCCCAGACTTTGGATTCCATGAACTCGTAAAAACAAAAAAAAAACTAATGGATGACAACAAGAATCCCAGTCATCAATGTAGGTTGTCAGGTTTTTTTTTTGTTGTTTTATTTGGCCAAGATAAATTAATGCAAAACAAAAAACCCATCTGCATTTTTTCCTTAGAAGACATTTTAACAAGGACATAATCTCAGCATACAGAGTAGTCAGTCCTTCATATATCAAGGTAGTTGGTATCCTTATAAACATTAAAAAGGGAATATATTTCTTAAAGAAGAAAAATAACCACAATTGTATTTTATGGTATTCTTATTTTCTTTTTTTTTAAATACAAGAGTCTTAGCTTAGGCTTCACTTGTGTAATACAAAGTGAAGTGTGAAGGTCCTGGCTGGTTTTATCACAGTCATTGTCAAAGTAAATGTCTAACGTTACTTCACTCAATTGGGGATACTCTGGAAGAACTTCAAGAACCAAGCATGAGTAGCGTCTGACTGGTTATCTGACTTTTCTTGAAGGACCTGGAAGGTAGAGAGGGAAATGGTTCAGCTGTCCGGCTGTCCAAGACGGAGGAGAGCTAGACAGTCACTTCTGCTCAAGACCAGTTTATGTGAGAAGGATGCCATGGCCCAGCGAGAATCATTTGATGACCAACTTTTAGAAATATCTAGCCCAGCTACTAAAGCCCCCTTTGCTCATTTTTAGGAGTATGACAAGCCCCTGGAAGAGCAGGAGTGGATGACTGGTGCATGTTGACAAGTTCAGAGTTCTGAAGTGCTTGCGAGGCATTACTGTGGATGTGGGTGCCCGAGATGCCTCCCTTTGCCGCTAGAATGGTGTGCAAAGCTGGCTACGTGGACACCATTGGAATCAGAGTATATGCTAGGTTGGACCACTGGTCCCCTGGTCTTCTCTTTGTTTCCTTAGCACTTGTTTCTTTAGTGCAGAAATCTGTTGACATCCAAGTACATGGACCCTTGAATTAGCTCATTGTGATCTTGACCCATATTCTGAATGGAAGGAAGGAGGTGACCATTAGCTAGTATGCTATTGCTTGGAATTAATATACTTTTTCTCCACTTTTTAAATTCCTCTTCTTTTGTCCTCTCCTGTCACTTCTTTCCCTCCTTTTTGCCTTCGTCCTACTGAGGCAAGTCATACGTCTCCGATGTCTAGTGCCCCCTACCCTTAGAGAGTTGGGAGGGAGCAAGGTAAGATGGTCCATTTAGGTGCGTAAGCACATAATTGGGCCCTTTCCATCCAGTCCCCACAGCCAGGGGAAGGATCTTGACTTCACCCAGAGCGTTCTCCTGTCGCAGTGAGCTCTGCCTCTGGCTAAACACTGCTGTTTGGCGCATGTTTAGCAATTAAAGAAAGAAAGGAAACATCCTGCCACCCCTTCTTCCTTGCTCCTCTCACAGCTGTGGCTTCATTTGAGACTCTTTTTCAAGTAATGAGATCATCTAGGAGATGTCGGTGGAGGGTTAACAGGGGTTATCCTTGAGGCATTCTTGGATTTGGATTGCAATTTGCAGTCAGACTTGCTGAACCAAAGTCCAGCCTGTGTGATCACGCCGCAGCGTAGCATGCCCTGGCCTGAGGTGCATTTACTGGTAGAGCTTCAAATTGCCACGGATATTTATCTTTGGAAATGGGGGTTATGGTGGCAGGAAAGAGTGCTGGTAGCTGGAAGTCATTGGCCCAGGTTTCTGGCTCCATGCTCATGTTAGGGATGAAAGCTCGTTTCTCCTCCATCCAAACTGAGTGTCACAGCCTGTTTATAGGGGACTTGTGCTTCCAGCCCTGTGTTTTCTCCCCCCCCTTTGGTTCCCTTTCCTTGGAACCCAAAAGAAGCCGGCTTTGGGTCCGGTCTTTTTGGGGGGGGAACGCAGTGCAGTATGGGTGGAGAGGGAAGGACCTCGAGCCTACCAGGATCCAGGCGTGCTCTGCCATTGCTGCATGGCCAAGGGCAGAGAGAGACACCCCTGCCATGGGTCGCAGCCCCCAGCGTTTATAGAAATAAGGGATGTAGTGCTTCACTGGAAGAGTTATGAGGGTTAAATGACAATGAATAGAAAATACGTGGTGTGATGACTTGCTCTTTTTTCAAACAAAATTTTATTCGTTTCAGGTGTACAAAACAATATAATGTGATGACGTAGTCTTAGTGGTGCTCAGAAAAGTCAGTCCTTTTTTTTTTTAACCTGCTGAAGAAGGGAAGAAGGGAAATAATAGACTGATTCACGTGATGGAATTTGTGATATACTCCTGTGTGTCAGCCCCCCTCCCCCCGAATCTTCATTATCCAGGAGATGCTTAAAACTTGGATTCCTCTGTGTCTCGGCATGCACCTGAGACACCTACCTTCCTTCATTCCTATCCTGTTTTTTTTTCTGTGAAGTATCCCTGACCTGTGGAATCAGAGAACTCTCCCCTGTCTAAACCTTAGCCCTGGACAGGGACAGCTGGAATGCCCCCGTTTCCTCCAGAAATGAAGCACCTATAATACACATGGTTTGTTCTAGCTCAGATTGGGTTCCTCTGCAAATATTTTAGTACCTGTCATGTATCAGGTAGTATTCTTGGCTTTGGGGATGTAACAGTGAACAAAACAGATAGGTATCTAACCTCCTGGAACATATATTTATGAGCCGGACACTGGCAAGAAATGAACAATATCATTTTGGGTAAATACTGGGGAGAAAATACAATAGGGGGTATGGTAGAAAGTGATTAGTGGGGCCTGTTTTTAGATTATTTGCCCAGGAAAGGTTCTTTAAGCTGAGATGTATTGGGTTGTCGGAAGAGTCATGATGCATTTTTGCAATGAAAAACATGGAAAAAAATACGTCATGACTTTTCCGACAATCCAGTATGTGGCAGCCTTGCGGGGAGCTGGAGGGTTTCAAATTCAAAGGCCCCCAGGAAAGAAAAGGGGGCCCGTGTGGCCATAGTGCAGTGTGCTGGGGGTAGAAAGAGACGGGGCTGGAGGAGAGGACATGCAGGGTTTGCCAGCTCTGACAAGGGGTTCGGATTTTATTCTTAATGCAACAGAAGATGTTAAGCAGGGAAACGATATGATCTGATGTACTTTTTTAAAAAAAACATCTGACTGCTGTTTGAAAGCTGAGGGTAGGAGCAGAGACCAGGTAGACGGTGCAGGCACAGCCCTGAAGAGAAGGGAAGGGGCAGGCTGAATCTGGGAAGTGTCAGATCCAGGGTGTCTCTTGGAGGCAGAGTTAATGGACTTGCTGATGGATTGGATGTGGATATGAGGGAAAGAAAGGAGCCAGGACGCCGCCGTCGCTTTCGGCTCGAGCAACCAAGTGATCCGAGGTACCGTTTTCTGAGACGGGAAACATTAGGGAAGAAGCAGATAAGGGAAGGATAGGATTCAAGCGTTTAATTTGGCCGTTTAAACTTTAAATAATTAGATACCAAAGTACAGACATTAGGTTGGAGATGTGGGTTTAGATCTCAGTGCAAAAGTTGGGACTATTACATACATGAGTTAGCAGCCACAAGGTCACATCGGGGTGTGTGTATGTATGTGTATATGTGTGTATATATGTACACACGTGTACATATATGGGGAGAGGGTAGGAAAGAGAAAGCTAGGAAGCTGGGGCCTTCTGTCATTTAGGAATGGATGGAGGAGAGGAACCAGTGAACTAAATAGTGAAGACGTGGCCAGGGAAGGAGGAAGACCGAGAGTCTTGTGGTCCAGAAAGCTAAGTTGTTTGAGAAACCTGGCTTCTAAGAGTGCATTTGTGCAGAGGAAGACTTCCTTCTGAACTTGGTTTGGTTTGATTTCAGTTGCTTCGCTTCCAGAGGTTCTTGGCATTTCTTATCTTGACAGTTCCATCTGGGTGCAGAGTATTGCTAAGTGATAAAAATTATTCACTGGTCTATCTTGTATTTGAATGGTTTTATTCTACCATCTGGGTACCCTTTATACGCTGCTGAGCTTCAAGGGTAGGTGCCAAGAATAGCAATGATAACAATTAGCATTTGTGCAATGCTTGATAGCTATAAACATACTTTTATACTCACCACGCAATGACTCATACATTATCTCTGGCTTCTTCTGGGTGATCAGGTGAGAATCCCTTAGCTAGGAACTAAGTTGTCTCTATGACGTGACATCATTGACCTGCCTTTTGAACTTAGTCCCACCACACCTACCCACAATTCCCTGGCTTCAGCCCAGCTGATGGCCTTGCACTTTTCTGCCTGGAATATTAGCCTTTGTCCCATGTGTACTTCAAGTCATGCACCCCAAGTTCTCTTTGGGGACCCCTCCTGGACTTCCAGTCTGGGTGAGCTCCCGTTTTGGCATCTCTAAGGACCTGTACCACTCACTAGATTTAATTCTGTGCTGATCCATCTGTATCCTGCCATTTAACTTTAATTGATGATTAATGTTTTCTTTTTTATGCTTTGCTTAAGTATGCTGATAGCTTCTCAAGGGCAAAAACATGCCGTAGAATTACCACCACGGTGCCCGGCAGTGTCATTGTCCCTCAGGAGGGATTTAATATCTGATTAGAAAATTCCGCCTTTGATGCCTTTGTGAGGTAGGACAGGCAGTTCCTACAAATGAGGAAACTGAGGAAGGACGTGCGACTTCCTTAGTGAGGACAAGGTTTGTCCTGGGTCACACAACAGTTAGTGACAGGACTGGGACCAGCATTCAGACCACCAACTCCCATTCCCAACGTTTGCTCACACCATACTCCCTGAGCGCAAGACCACTCGTTGTTTACTGTTCTCACCCGCATGAATTATGCTGCTTTTCCACCAGCTTACGATGCTCCACGGACTTTAGCCTGGACCCTGAAGCTTGTACGAGCCTTAGTTCGACTGTGGCCTCTTTTCTTTCCTCTGCCCTCACAGGTCAGAGGTAGATGCTAAGGCCTGTTGAACCTTGATTCTTCTTTCAGTGGTTTCTGGTTATGTAAGCTGCAGATGCGTTGCAGTCACTTTTGCCTGGGCGATCACAGAGTGCCTCTTCTTCGTAGCATCAGTGCCCACAGGGCTGAGGTCGGTGTTTCCTGGAGCCCGTGGAGAGGATTTGAGGCGGGGCCCTGCAGAATTAACAGGGCCTGGTAGTGCCAAGGAGACCTTGGTAACGTCCAGTTCCTTCTGCTTCCCTTTTGGTCAAGCCTTGTGGGGTTGCTTGTTCTCCGTGCGACACAGTGCATTTCTGAAGTCAGCCGTTGATTCATCCCTTGTTAACAGACCGAGCAGTAGCCTGGGACTTGGTGGAATGCCTCCTGGATGCTCTCCCTTCGAGCTGTTAGGCCCGTGTGAAGGATCCTGCTCTCGGCTTTCTTCCATTTAGCTCTAGAGAAACACAAGACATTGTATTTAACACACGATTGCACCGAAGGTTTCTAAATTTGCAGGACCCAGAAATTCCCCCGGAACCAGGAATTCTGATAGATAAGACCTAAGAAGTTACAGCAGCTGTGGCTGTGTTAATTCTGCAGAGAGAAGTGCCGCGTCCTCAGACCTCCATGCTGGAAGGAGTTCGAAGACAGAGCCACTCTTCCTTGTGCTCAGATATTCTCAGGCTGGTGACAGCCCTGTGCTGATGGGTTATTTAGATAGTACTGTATTTAGCGTTCCTGGCAGGAGAGAGTGTTTCTTGCTATGAGAAGCAGGAATCTATTATACAGTGCTCAAGTTCATTCAACGAATACATACTGAAACACTTTCCAGCCCTACCCTATATGCATAGGACAGAAAGATAAATGACATTGTATTGGTACCCTAGAGGGAAGGGAAACAGCTATACAAGTGAGTGTAATACAGTTAAAGGCTGTTATAGTGAAAACACAGAGGAGACAGACCATTCGGGCCAGCAGGAACAAAAAGGCTCCACCAAGGAAGACATACTTACGCTGGACCTTACAGGTGAATAGCAGTGGGGAAGGTGGGGGACCGGAGGAGGCTGTTCAAGGCAGAGGAGAAAGCCTGAGCAGAGGCACATGGCGGGGAGCACTCATGAGGTATTTGGAGATACAAGCTTAGTGTTGGCTGGAATGTGGGAATGGGGCTGGGGGAGGGTATCAGGGATGTGGCCAGAGAAGGCACTTGGGCCAGATTATGAACAGTCTTGTATGAACTTGATCCAGTGAACAACATGGATGTTTTGAAGCGGAGGAACGACTTCGTGATGGATGAGGGGTATTTTTTGTTTTTGTTTTTATTATTTTAAGATGATAACTTAACGAAGTTTCTCGGCCTTCGCACTGTTGATATTTGGGACTGGATGATTTTTTGGTGTGGGAGCTGTCCTGTGCATTGTAGAATGTTTAGCAGCATCCCTGGCCTCTACCTGTTAGAAGCCATCAACACCCCCTCCCGTCTCACCCCCCGGTGACAACCAAAAATGTCTCCCCTGGGGACAATTTGGTCCCCCTACCATCACCTTTGAAAAGTGCTGTTCCAGAAGCAAGCAGTCTAGAAAATGAGCTGGATTGGAGGCAGGAAGACCAATTAAGAATTGACTGTGGTATTTCAGGTAAAAGATGAAGTCCTGAACTAAGGCAGCAGAGTGGAATCTAGAGGAGATGCTGAATTCAGGGCAGATGCCAGCAGATTCTGGCATGTTCTTCGTGCCTGAATGAATGTGGCTGAACCAACAGGTTTGGGTAGCTGACTGGAATTCCTCATTTAAGCTTTGAGTATCAGGCGGGGCTTGGAGGGGTGGACGGAGCACCAGCTGGGGAGTCAGCTCTGTTTTTTGGTCCATTCTTTCTTAGGGGCGTGAGTTGGTCAAGTCCTTTCCCCTCTTTGGATCTCAGTGTCTTTCCTGTGTAAAATGCTTCTAAGCACACCTGTGCTTCCTATCTCAGGGAATTCTGGGACTTCGTGTTTGGGAAAGCCTTTAGAAAACTGTCATACACTTTCTGAGCCAACACTTCTTTTCCAGCTGTACAACACGGGGGGGGGGACAGACGAGCAGTGGACAGTGTGCCTTGTCCAGCTGTGGGCCAGTGGACAACGAGGCTGGACGACCCTGAGCTCACATGAAACCCTTGAAAGTGGGGATGGGATATTGGGACTTGGCAGGGAGACATTTGCTGGCATTTTCATGATTAAGGTCTCAGCTGTGAGGGGCGGAACTCTGTCATAACACGATGCTGTGCCTCATCCTTCTGTCAGCAGTAAAAACAGACCCGAGAGCTAAGCGTTAACCAAAATATGAAGGTGCTGTGTTAAACACACACAGATGGTGGGTACAGCAGGAGAGGAAGGGCCAATAAGTGGTCTGTTTCCAGCATCTGATGGTTATTTATCACCAGGGAGCTTTTCTCGTTGCACCCGCTCCCTGCTGGTTCCCAGGGCACTTTTTAACTAAAGGACAGTGTGCTCTTGGGGTAGGCACTGTTTCCCTCACCTGCTAGATAAGGATAAAAGCCTTGTTCACCTGGAAACAAAGCACTGGACTGATGGGCTCCTACAGTCTCTCTGATCAGAGACTTCTCTGTTGAGCCCTTAACCATGACCTTTGCATGGATGTCCCGGAGGTCAACGTTAAAAGGTTGTTCATAGGCAGCCCTCTTACTGGGAAATCGGGAGATGATTGAATGATAAACTGAGGCGTGGTGTTTAGAGCTTCTTTTAGTTCAACCTACTCACTGGGCAAACCAAGGGCTGGAGAATTTGATTTGACAAGGCAGTTCGGTGCTTTGGATGCCGAGAGAGGTCTGTGCCCCTCAGTAACCTGCCTATCAGACCAGCGCACCTTCCACGCCAAGATGCAGTTGCCTTTTGCTGGTTCTTTCCAGCTCCATGGTCTCAGCCATCTTGGGAAGAATAAATGTGACTCAGCCTGTGTCTGAAACTGGAGTAATTGCTTTTCTTCCCTTTTGTCCTTTTTGTCCATGTTTAAGTTTGTTTAAGGTGGGGACCAGCTGGGTCACTTACCTTTGTTGGAGGTGCTGTGGTCATTGCTTTGTGATGTTTCCCCAGGCTCTCATCTATGTGGTGCTGGGTCTCCAGGAAGGCCCTGGAACCAGGGAAGTGGCAGGGGGGCCACGGGGGAAGGCTAGAGCTGTAGAGCTGGATGCCTCCCTATCTTAACACCTGAACGGAACCAGAAAGGATACACTGTTACTCAGCTTTTCCAGAAACCTAGATGATGGAACACCTTGCCTGTGTGTTTAAGACCTGGTCTGTGCACGTATTTCTGTACCCACCATTAATCCGCCAATACACTTGCCAAAATCTCGTTGCTGATCTAGCATAGAAAACATTTGTAGGGAAGTGAGAATTTTGTTGGAGAATGGGACTTATTCAGGTTGCTTCAGAGTTTTGGGGTTCCGGTGGATTTAAAATGTTTCTAGTTTGGAAATGTATATATAACTTTTCTAGAACATGCTTGTGGAATACTTGGTAAGGAAAACAGCATCAGCAAGACTGAGTGCTTCTTTGTCACTTTCCCTCATGAGTCACTGTGTTATTAATAGTAGCAATGATAATTGGAACCCTGAGCAGCAGCTGTGCAGGGCAGCATGCCTACCTGTGGTGCGTTAATGCTGCTCAGGTGAGTTGAAGAGGCAGCAGGCAAAAGCTGTCCACTTCCACATGCAAAGTTAGCCCCAGCGATTACCCATGTACAAATTCAACAGGAAGTACTATTGATCCCTCGTTCGTTTCATACCCCTTCCCCCAGTGGGTTTTTTTTTAAACTTTATTAGGGAACAGTGTGTTTTTCCAGGAGCCATCAGCTCAAGTCAAGTAATTGTTTTCAGTCTAGTTGTGGAGGGCGCAGCTCACTGGCCCATGTGGGAATCGAACCAGCAACCTTGGTGGTACAAGCACCATGAACCGGCAACCTTGGTTCTGTGAGCCCGCGCTCTAACCACCTGAGCCAACCCACCGCCTCCCCCTCCCCCTGTGTTTTTTTCATGATAACTATTGGCGGGGGTGTGGTGTGGTGGGGGGGTGGGGGAGTGGAGTTTTAGGTTGAGATGATGAATCCACATTTTCTCATTTCGGCTTTTCTCCTTGAGCTGAATGCTTGCCTTCCTCACCCCATCCTTCAGAATGGAGCCCATAAAGGGTGTGTGTCACACCAGCTGTATCTGTCCTTCCCTCCTTCTCTCTGTTTTTAAAACTCTCCTAAAATCTTTTCTGGCTAGTAACATAGAGGGTCGGGTCAACGATTCTTTCAAACTGCAGACCCGCTTTTCAACTGGACCTGAAGTGGCATTTCAGTATAAAACTATGTCTGAGTCAGTCTCTACAACACGGTCATTTGGCGTAGAGGAGATGGCTTAGCTGTGATCATCCTAGAGAATCTATGGCGATCTGACAGCAAAGTTTGATATTAACAGTGGAGAGAACTCTCTGAAGAATGATTCACTTCCAAACAGGCAGGATGCATTGTTGATGATGGCTGCTCAGTAATTCTCAGCACCAGGATGAAAATCATAGGCATCATTTTAAGGTCTTTGGTTAATGGTGATTGAAGCAGCAGATAGCCATATAACTTCTTAGCTCTAAAGTCACAATCAGTTTCATGGCTGCTGCTCAGTGAGAGTGTGTGTTGGTTCTGGAACAGTTTTTCCCTTTTCCCTGAGGTCCCAGAATTTTTGATGCTACTACTGTCCTGTGTGTCAGTGTACCTAGATCGAACCTTTCCTCTTTATTCTTAGCGTTAAATGTTTCCGCTTAACTCGCTGAAACTCCAGATAAGCTCCACCTGGCACAATACAGTAGGAAAAAAAGTGGGGGACTTGGTTGAGGGTAAAATAAAATAATACATGAATAAAGAGGATTCAAAAGCTGTGTAAGCGTGCCACCAAAGTGTGGTGGGAGTGGCAGTTCGGTAGTCTGACATGATAAAGTCCCTAGGAAATGAAACGAGGAATATTGAGGGGCAGAGTTTCAAAGATAGATTATTTTAGGGTAGGGGCAGGACAAATGATGTTCTTGGTTCTGTTTGCATTGTGAGTGTTCACAGGAGGATAGAGGGAGCATGCCCGGGGGAAGATTTAACTGAAGTTTCATCTTGAGGATTCTTTGTCCTTATACATCAACATGTGAGTACTGATCTTTTAATTACACAGTTTTGTCCATGTCCCATGTTTAAACCCACGCACACTTTTCCATTGGTCATGGAATAATATAAAAACAATCTATCCTGTGGCTCCTGAGAACCTTCTGCAGTGTCATTTTGAGCCCTTTCCTCTGCACTCCATCCCACCCATACTGGCCTTCTTTCTGCTCTTCAGCGAGAACTACTTCCTGCCCCAGGCTTGTCACACAGATAATGTCTCAGCATAGAACGGGTCAGTAAACTGCGGCTCGCGAGCCACCTGCGACTCTTTGGGTCCGTCCGTTCCATCTCAAAAGTGTGCCGACCCCTGGAAGAGCCAATTCTGTCCCTCACGGCAATTTAAAAATTATTCGAGAGCCATAAATATATTTTTACATAATCACCATTATGTGAATAATATCCTTTAGAAATTTTACAAATGAAACTATGATATTGGGTTGTCGGAAAAGTCATGATGCATTTTTGCAACGAAAAACATAGAAAAAATACGTCATGACTTTTCCAACAGCCCAATAGTTTTATTTTCATTTTCAAGTTTACTTCAGAGCCTGCAGCTCGCGAGCCGCAGTTTGCTGAATCCCTGGTGGCTCTTCCGTCTCAAAAGTTTCCTGACCCTTGGCCTAGAACATTCTTTCCTCCCTACCATGCCCCACCAACTCCTGGTCCATCTAGGTTTCAGCACATCTTGCTTTTTCAGCAAAGCCTTTCCTGATGGCTCGGACTAGGTTAGGTCCCCTGTTACATGCTGTGAATTTCTGCACTTTATCCCAGCAGTTATGACCTTTGCAGGAGAGTAATTGCATAATGTGGTCTGCCATCCTGGGTGTCACTTTCTTTTCAACTGTATTCCAGCACTATACACAGTGCCTGTCATGTGGTAGGTGTTCAGGAAATACGGATGAATGAGTGGAGGCCGTGTTACAGTCGGTGTACCTTGTAACCTAATGAGGACATGCAACAGTCGAATGTATATTGCATCAATCTCAATCGAGTGTTTGAATACTGGGGGATGGGGAGGCTGGTGTGCCTTATGCTGTGAAAGAAAGATTGAGAGCTGGCTTGAGTCCCAAATGCAAGTGTGTAAGGTGTTTAAGTTCTAAGATAGGTGATCTTACAAAGGAAGAGAAAAACGAATGTGTACCTACATGACCAGATGCAAGGAGCAGTTTCCCCCCAAAATTTCCCTCAGAAAAGAGTGGTGTCCCTATGCGTTTTTTCAATTATTGAATTTTGATCCGTGAGGTAGTGTTTGCAGAAGATGGCTTAGCCTGAACTGACTCCAGGCAGTGCGGGCTTTGGTTGCTTAGAGAGATCACGTAGTCAAACAGTTTTCATATTTTAAAAATGGAAGCGAACAAACTCTGACCTGGTGAATATTTCTAAGGCTGTGACTTTCTAGTAAGTGCTATGGTGATTGTAAACTGTTAAGATTGTTTTTCTGGGGGAAAGCAATATACTAGTCCTTGATTGTAGGGATCAGGAGTATATACCTACAGGACAAAAGAGGAAAACAATTATCCAGTGATGAAATCATATATGGATTTAAAAAGTTGGGGTATTTCAAAGAGCTCAGGCAGAAATGGAGATGGTGTGCTCTGGGAAACGGACCGAAATGACTTAAAGATTTGTAATATGCCTGTAGATGGCTTACTTCATACACTAGATTGCTCTGTACAGAGAGAATGCACAGTCCAGGAGCCGTAGTCATGTTGCTGGATGTAGGATTTCAAAAAAGCTTTAGCTTCTTTATAGGACCCAGGCATATCTTTAGCTGCATGATATCAATGTATTAACTTTGAGTAAACCGTATTTTTTAGCTCCTTTAACATGCAGCCGTACAAAACTGACTTGCTATTGACATACCGCTCTTTAAATGGGGGACTTTCAGTGATCTTTCCAAAACTTCATCAACACGTGGCTTTTTAGCTGTTTCTAAGCCTCGGGTGTTACTGCAACTCCCATCATCGAATGCATAAACTGGCTAGATAAAATGACTCCACAGTGCTCCCTGAACACCAAGCAGGTCCCATCTTGTCACTTCGTCACTTGAGGACATACTGCTTACTCTACCAACAATGTCTGCAGGGCAGTAAACAGGTCAGTTTTGCCTTCAACAGCCATATGGAGACTTGGTTCTTTATTCGCTTCAAATACACATATAGATTGTGGATCAAGATAGAATTGTGACTGAAGACATAATAAGATATCAGAAAAAGTTGAATCTTAGAAGACTGGGTTGAGATGACATACAGCTATAAATAAGCGTGCAAGATAGCAAATGCCAAAAATATGATTGTGATGGCCAGTGAGAAATATATGTAGATGGATCTGCCTTGAGTGTGTTTGACTTTTGTTTCATTTACATGATGGGAAGTATTGGGTTTTATTATAACTTGCCTATTTAACTGTGCATTTAATATGTTACAGAATGAAGCTTGCTTCTCTGCTTTTTTCCCCCCTCCTCCTTTACCTCAGGGTTGGAGAGTGGCTTTTTGCTCTCCCAGTCTCTCTGTATTAAGTTATAGTTCTTCCTCCCACCGTGCGGCATAGCGTGGTTCTCCCTCATCTACGAGAGAACATGGAGCAAGTGTGGCGAGATCTGGGTTGGGCTTCAGGAACCTGCCTGATTGGCCCAGAAATTAGACATGGGTTTTCAGTTACTTAGTTATGGATAAACAGTATATTTACATATATATGATGTATGTATGTATGTAATGTAACACATCGTAACATATAATCCCCCATGGCTCTGAGTTACAGGCAGCTTCCCAGCGAAGAGCATTTAGGGAAAAGACAAGGTGTTACTGGCCCAGGAAGCCTTGAATGGGATGAGTCAAGAGGGAAACCAGGAAGTTGGTTTGCCTTTGGGGGAGGAGAGGTTAACTTGCTCTGGGAATGAATTGGAAGGGAGGAGCTTTGTGTTCCCTTGACTCTTCTATGCACTTGGTTCTGTTGGGGTTATTTGTGTCCTCCTAGCGGGAGTCCTCCATGCCTCCTTCACTTCCAGGGCCCAACCTCCTGCCACAGTAACAGTAACTGCTGAGCACTTACTTTGTGCCAGGTGCTGTGCTAAATGTTCTATATACAGCATTTAAGCCTGACCGCAACCCTAATACGGAAGACATTTCCTCGCTTTACAGATGAGGAAGCTAAGCCAGAGATGGGCATGGAGGCTGGTACCCCATACCTGAATCTTAACCTCTTTGCTCTCCTGTCTCTTATCATGGGAGCTCAGGAAAGGAGAAGGAAGATGCCCAGCAGCATTGGTAGAGATGTTCTCGACTTTGGCCCCCCCAAATCTGGGGGCCGAATCACCACCCCAGGCTTCAGGATGTAGTTGGTGTCGGGGCCCATGACACGTGATCTTCAGACCTTAGACATGGAGAGGAATGTGGGGAGTCTGCTCAGATGGCCTGCTCTTGGTCCTTGAGACCCTTACTTTGCAAAAGAATGAAATGTGACCCACTTGCTACTACAAGGGCAGTTAGGCAAGGTGTTTTCATAGTTCCTACAACATGGCAGTACCCTGCCAGGTACTATGCCGCTGGGGAAACTGCTGTTGTGATGGTGCTAAAATAAAACTGTTAGCTTGGTTTGGAAGTGGGTTTTTTTTGTTGTTGTTTTTTTCATTTTCTTTCTCCCCCGCTCCATAAAACTATTGCTTTAACAGGAGAAGCTTCCAAATGGACACATTTACACCAAGCAGGGGACATCATTGTTGACATTTTTTAAGTAGTGTTTCAATGTGGTTTCCTAACCTCACTGATAAACTGCGCTATATCTCCATTTTTTAAAATGAGTGGTACAAGGTTTTTGGCTTAGAAGGTGTTTTCAGTCTCTTAGCACTGTGGTTCTCAGCTTACTCTATCACGTCGTCCCTGGACCTGGGGCTCCAGGCAAGTAGGGGGAGCAACTTGCTCTTTTGCTGGGTGTGATCCCTCCGCCTTGGGCAGCAGCTGAGCTCCAGGTTTTTCAGTTATGTTTTCCCTTGAGACGCATGGCTGGCCGGTCAGTTCAGTGCTGGTGATTTTTGTCTGTTGATGCTACTCTCTCTGATAGATCTGACTGGTCCCGTTTGGAGAAATCTGGTGGTTTCTGGGCACCTTGCGAGTTGGAAGCTAATCAACTCAGTCTTGCATCTTCCCCAGTGAGTTCTAGAACAAAATTCATGTCCTGAGCAAATGCTATTGACTCCTTTCTCTTGTCAAAAAGACCCTATTCCCACCCCTACCCAGAGCCCTGATTACAGAGCAGAGAAGTGAGTGCCCACTAATCCGTGGCACCATGTTGGTGTCAGGGCTCCAGCCATGGACAAAGCAGTGTTCCTGCTCCTTGTCCCCTAAACACGGGAATGGACAAGCTCTTTATCCGATCAGCCATCAGGTTAGGCTGTGGGGTCACTTCTTGTTCATTCCCAGGTGACTGTGCCCAGACTGCCTTCAAGCCAAGGCTATGTTGTAACCAGTCTGCTCGATTCTTAGCTCTGAGAAACTACCTGGTGGCCTAACTTGCAATGTCATTGTAAAATGGGTGTTTGTTGTTTCATGTGTAATTACAAGTCACTTGTATAAAATATATACTCAGCGGGGCCTGGGTTTGCTGTAAGAAGGTCAGTATTTCTCCATGAAGGGGAGACATGGGGGACTTAGCGGTCTTGTCTCTGGCTCTGCTCTGAACTCAGCTATTCACTGTGAACTTGGGCAAATTAGTACTTTTTACCCATAGTTGTCTCCCCTGTGAAATATTAGTCATAACCCTACTGATCTTACCTCCGTTTTAAAATTAAGATGAAGCAATTCAAGTACTTGAAATTACTCATATTAGTGTGAGGTTTATAGAGGTGGCATTAGTCACAATTCCAGGGAGGGAATGTGTCCGAGGTCCCTGTTCTCTTCCCTGAGTTCGGCTTTCGTTCTGAGGCTCACTCTGAAATAGTGGTGTTTAACTCTGATGGCACATTCATTACTTGGGAAGCTTAGTAAAAACAAAAACCAAAAACCAGAGTGTTTGGGCTCTAATCCCAACGTGTGTGTGTGTGTTTTTTTAAGACCTGCAGATAGTTCCTAAATACCAGCCAGCACTGAAAATCAATGAATCACTTCTCTCGGGGTTTTGGAGTTGAATAGGCTACATCCAGGAATAGGTTTTAAGGCACAGCATGGCCACCTACGTACTATCACTTGCAGGACATCCAAAGGATGCCAGTACCATGGAACACCTGAGGCTTGTGATTTGCCCATTCTCATCCCCCGATGCAATGCAAGCTCCCATCAGGATCCTGCCTTCTAGACTAAATAGTATACAGTATATCATCACCATAGTTGTCATCACTATTGCTAACCCTTACAGCGCTCTGATACTGTGGGATCTCATTTCATTCTTGGAATGCCTCATGAGGCAGGTCTGACGTTTACCCCCATTGCACAAGTGAGGAAACTGAGGCTCAGTGCCATTCATGAAGTCACCCAAGCTAATAAGGGGTGGCTGGAATTCTTACCCAGCCGGCTAGCTCTGGAGCCCTCACACTTAACCACAGCACTATACTGCATGATAAGTCGTATACATGAGTAAATGCTCTGCTTCTCTAGATACTGTATGTACATTTCAGCAGGGGCTTTCTGGAGCTAGTGCTGTAGGAGAAGGAATCCACTGCTGGGATTTCTTCCTCCACAGGCTGGAGGGAGAAGCCTTTGGGCACATGAGGGGCTGTGGGGCCCAGCAAATCACAGTTACTACATCAAACCACGTGGGCTGTGAGCTCTCACACATTGGATGCATCTGGGGAGCTTAGAAAACACTGCCTGGTTCCCACCCCCAGAGACTGATGTAATGGGCCTGAGGGGTTGCCTGGCATGGAAAGCTGGAAGAACTCCCCTTGTGCCCTGTTGACATGGGCGGCCGCTCCCTCCAACTGTGGGTCTGAGAACTGCCTCTGCACTGGCCCTGCAGAGATGGAAGAAACGGGGGCAGGAGAACAGCTCTCCGTACTAACGCATTTCAGTTCATGAAGACATCTGGTTTTCCCAGCTAACACACAGGGCTCTTTTCAAAAGAGGAACCCCAAGATTTTCCTTGAGAATTATGTCAGACGTGTTATTTTGTTTACTTTGATAGGATGGAATTAAGCATTGTTAAAACAGGGCAGTGACAAATGGCATGGTACTATAATTGGGTTATGTTACAGCTGCTGCCTCCAGGAAAGCTGCCACAGTTGAGGTTTGTTTGAAGGAATTCCTTGAAGGTGAGAAAACCAGGAGGCCGCCAAGAATCTTGGTTCTAGAGCCTTCCTATCTGGCTCATAGAAATGATGGCATTCTCTTAATTAAAAGAATATATTTTATCTTACCGCTTTCCCAGAGACTTATTAACAGTGAGAAGCCATGCTGGGAGAGCGTGTGCAGGATGCCACGTGCCTTGTCTGCAACCAAAACAGTTTTTAAAAAAATTGAGGTGAAATTCACATAAAATAAAATGAACCAAAGTGACCAGTTCAGTGGCATTTAATACAGCGTTGTGTAACCACCACCTCTATCAAGTTGCAAGACGTTTTCATTGCCCTGAAGGAACCCCTTCCCCGCCAGCCCTTTCCATCTTCACCGCTCACATCACATCTGCCTTAGGCCTTTGCTGGCTACTGTGGTGCTGTCTCCCGCCTCTTCGTCTGTTCTCTTGGCTGCTTACTTTGCACTGACCGTGTCCCACCTTGTACTGGGTTACAGACTCAGTGTGTCTTCCTTGGCTGGGTGGGTCTGTGGAGGAAAGGGCCGGTGGGGGGTTGTTTGCAAAGGCAACACGTAAAGCAAAATTTGATTGTGGTTAAAATTGCCCTTGGAAACCCTATAAATCGCTCATCAAATGTGGTATGCATGACGATGGGTGAACAGCTCCGCTCAGTATTTCATGGGCACATGGAGCTGAGAATCCATGAGGTAGGATGAAGGTGGGGAGACAGGAAGCTGAGGGGACCCGCCTGCAGATGTCACCCATTGGCATGGTTACAACACAGGGTTTGATTTATTCTGGATTAACAATGAACTACTAGAATCTCAGTCATGCCCACGTGGTTTTATTGTGGAGTTAGAGGAAACATGACAGAGGACACATATTAGGTGCTCATGTGTTTACTAGATTTGAGTCTAAAGGTTGCTTGATCAGGTCTGTAATGTACATCGTCCTTTAGAAAATCAGAGGAGAATTTGGCCAGCTACTTCTTTTCTCTAAGTTGGCATCCACTATTGTGGCTCACCCTTCTCTTGTCTTGCCTGACCCCCACTGAGGAGCTTTTATTGCTGTCCTTAGGAAATGGTCCCATCACCCCCGAAAGTATATTTTTATGTGAATTATATACCCAACTAGATTAAATGTCCCTTAGGGTTGGGGATAGATCTCCATGTTTGTACTGGATTACACAGTGCTTATCACAGTGTTTAATCTATAAACCAGGTGCCCCATAAACGCACACTCTCTCTCTCCTGACTCCTGTCTCAGCGAACATTTATTGAGCATCTACCACATGCCAGGGAGACAAAGATGCCCAATAGTGTATCTGAAAGATCCTCAAGTAGTGAGATGAAACTGACATGAGAGAGACAACTGCAAAACCATGAAGAATTAACCACAGGAGAATTCACTGTGGCCCCTCAGGGCTGGGAAGGGCTAAATCTAGGGCACAGGGAAGGAAAGGGTTCAGTGAGGTGACAGTGCTGGCACTTAGACTGCCCACAGGGACAAGTGAGGTAATGGCATGTACAAAGGTGGTGGGCAGGACACCTGTTCTTTCAAAGGCCAAATTGTAAATCTTTTAGGCTTTCTGACCAGAGGGTCAATGTCCCAAGTACACAGCTCTGTCACTGAAGGGTGGAGGAAGCCATAGACAGTACATAAATGCAGTGTGCGGTTGTGTTCCAATAAAACTTTACGGACACCAACATTTGACTTTCAGACAATTTTCACGTGTTATCATATGACTATTCTTTTGAAACATTTTAAACCGTTTAAAAATTAAAAGACCATTCTTAGCTCCTGGGCTGTGCAGAAATGGGTGGCACAGTGGCGCTGGCCCCGGGCCGTGGCTTGCCCACCTGTGTGCGAGGGCCGGGAAGTGTGAGATCACACAGAACAGCAGTATCTCAGGTGTGCACATTCTGATTCAGTCGCTGGCGGAGGCTGAGATGCCGCGTTTCTTACCAGCCCTCAGGTAACGGTGAGGCTGAGGTCCTTACTTGTTGAAGCAAAGAGCTAAAGTATCATCAGGGTCCCCTTATGCCCCTCATGCTGTGATGAGCTTTGTGGGTATGGGAAAATATAGAAGATGATTTTCTGCCTACCAGCTGTTTTCAGCCTATTTAAGAAGAAGAGATTTGTATAGCTAGAAAGATAACTGGACCCTCCCAGAGTGACAATTGAACAGGTAAAGCCAGGTAGTGAGAGTCCCCAGTGTTGGGTACAATTAAGTGTTCAGTGAGTGGCACACGGGGTGCAGGGTTAGGCCAGAGGGGTCCCTCGATGAGCTGGGACTGGGCTCCTTGGCTTCTAGGACGTAACACAGCTTGACAGTGTGCACACATCATCACCTCCACCCGGTTGGTGTTGGAATTTCCCCCATTCTTGCCTCTGTCACTTGTTGCTCTGTTGCCTTGAGCTGTTCCTGATGCCATTTACACTTGAGTGGAGACTTGGGTTTGAGTAAAATTTCTTGGGTATGTGTGTTGTACTCCCTCTGACTGGCCGGGACGTCCCTGGAGCATAACCCCGAGGAATGGGAACTGGAGTGAGGCTAAGGAAAGGTCCCTCATCTGAAGCTTGGGGACAGGGTCTTACAAGTCATCGCAGCTGGATGGATGCTGGGCGTGAATGACGGGTGGAGGAGGTGAGTCAGAACCCCTGAGGGGAGAAGAAATGTTGACAGTTGAGGACAGAAAACACTCAAAGTTCTCCCTGGAGATAACCTCAGAACATTCTTAACATCTTCCTCAAAAGCTCTCAGATACTGTAAAGCTCTCTAACACCTTCCTATAAAGCCACAGTAATGTCTTGCTGTGAGGCAGGCTGAGGCAGAGAGAAGACCATGTGAAAGTGATTCTTTAGAAAGCCCAAAACAAATGACGCTGGCTTTGTATCCTGAGCAGGGGTGCCAGGGAGGCAAATTGGTGGTTGTTTGCTTTCTGGTAATTAGTGTTTTGAGTCCTTTGCCTCATGACTTTCACTGCTCAGTACTGAGTTAGAGACAAGTGTAGCAGAGGCCAGGGCCTTGCTTTTACAAAAGGTCACTGACCATCTTGAGGAAAACACCGTAAAAAGCAGGACCAAAATAAAGCTTGTGTGCAAGCAGCTGGCTGCCTGGAGCTGCCACCCCAGGAAGGAGGTAGGTTATGCCAATCCCAGCACCCATTCTTGCTGGCCCTTTGGTCAGAAGAGCCATTAGTTTCAGGTTTGCTAAGACTGTGCAGTGGCCATGAAACCATTTGTATGGGTCTGCATGTGCACACAGACAGCTCCTAAAGCAAACAGGCCCTGTGGACATGGCATCCCTATGAAACAAAACTTCAAACACTTGTCTGACAGACATACGGAATTAAGTGATGCCAGGCATGGCAGCCACTAGACCCAGCTGCTGCCGTTCAGTGCTGCAGACCTGTGGTTCTCCATGGCTGCATGTTACACTCACCTTGGGAGCTTTTATGTCACCTCAGGTTCTGACTGAGCTGGTCTGGGGTGGAGCCCAGACTTGAGTTTTCAAAGCTCCGAGGTGATTCTAATGTGCACTCAGGGCTGAGGACCCCTGGTCACACTGAGAGTATATTGCCGTTTACCCAGGGCTGGGCTCCCCCATCAGGACTGGCTGGCTTAATGACCTTGCAAATCTACATAGTTACTAGGGGAGGCTGAATGTGATTTTGGGATATGTTTGTGACTTAAAAGAATGCACAGATAAATTGAGGTTGCCAACAATTCAGGAATATGTAAATACACTTTCGATTTGCTGACCACTTTTTTTCACTTCTGCAGGAAAATGGCTTTGTCCTTGAAAGCAGAGTATCAGGACAGAGTTTCCCAGCCTTTGCAGATTTGCTCTGCTGTTTTGTTGGGTTTTGCATGTGGTGTTTGGTTGTTTGCAGCACACTAGACGCTCTCTCTGACATCACTATTTTGTACCGCCTTGGAGATGATGGCGCAAAACTCTGGATAAAACCAAATGCAGGTTCAGCATTCTGGTAGAATTCTAATTTCACTGATCTGTGATGTTCTCTTAGGATCTAGAGGATGTCCTCTGTTACCAATCCTGTGAGGTGTTGATCTGTCATCACGGTATTGGATCACTTTGTCTTGAAGGCGAGAAGGGAGGCGAATGTGTCCAGATGTCTTCAGCAGTTCTCTTGAGGGCCCCTCACAGCCGCACATATTTAGAAACCCGAAAGCTTCATTTTGCATCTAAGTTTCTTCTGTTTTAATTTTTCAGTACACAAGGGTCTGGATCCCTGACCCTGATGACGTGTGGCGCTCGGCTGAGTTAACCAAGGACTACAAGGAGGGAGACAAGAGCCTCCAGCTGAGACTGGAAGATGGAACTGTAAGTGCGGGCTGGGGGGTGGGGCGGGACTGGACGGTACACTGTGGGCTTGGGTTTTTCCTGCAGATTGGAGCTTCTGAGTCCCTGGCTTCTTTTTCATTGTTCTTGATGGCAATATATGTGAAAGTGTTAAACCATGAAACTGCTCCATGGATGTCACATAAGTGCCCGTTGGTATTAGCAGCTGGGAGGTCACCCATGGCTGAGGCCAGAATCTCCTCAGTGGAATGAGGGAACCTGCTGTTCCCCCCCTCATGAGGTTGAAGAATCAATGGGAGGTGAGGGTAGGGAGCTGCTATGGGAACAGTGCATGGTACTGTGGCAGGAGCACGGGCTCCGGACCCAGCCTGCCTGGGCTGGGATCCTGGCTCCGCCATTGCTAGCTGTGTGCCCTTGCACAGGTCAGCAGTCCTTCTGTGCCTGTACTTCATCTCTGACATGGGGGTGGTCGTATGCCTAGGATGCTTTTGAGAATAAAATGAGTCACTCTGCGACATGTACTTAGAGTACAGCGTGGCACATGGGCACTCAGTATGTGTTAGGGGCTAAGAATTCTTTTTTATTAGTGAATTTTTTTATTAGTGGACTTTCAGATGGTTTTGTTGGGAAGGAGGACAATGAAATCCTGTTATTCCTAGGCCTGACTCAGTTTCTCTTTTCATGAGCCTTCGTGACCACCTCTGATTTGTGCATTTCACAGATACTTGAATGCTTGCTCTGTGCTGGGTCAGAGGGGTGTATGGGTTCCCTGCCATTTGGGGGAGCAGCTCTGTGCTGGAGGGAGCAGTGAACACAAACCTGGAAGTACAGCAAAGTTGGAGTAGTCACAGAAGCAAGTGCACGAGGTATGGGAGGGAATCTGCTGAGGTGAGGGTGTTGAGGAAGCAGAGGGATGTGGGAAGAAGCCAGACATTGAAGAGTCAGGGTGCGGTGGGCTGAGAGTAGTGTCCCAGGCAGGTGATGTGTGTGCCAAAGCCTGAGGCCTCGGTGTGTCCCATTTGGGTGTGTGGAAGGAAAGGAAGGGAGGCCAGGGCACCTGGTGGGAGTTACTGGAGAAGGTACAGATGATGGGCTAAGAATGCAGGCAGGTCATTGTGCATGGCCGACAGAACCTGGGAGAGAAGCAAGTTCTAAACGAAGTGGCAGGAAAACGTCAAGAACTGGCTTTGGGATGGGTTACGTTTAAGGGGCTGCAGAGCAGGCAGTGCTTGGAGGGAAGGCTGGACTGAGTATTGCCTCTCTCTCAACTGCAATAGCACTAAAAGTTGTATCACATCATTTAGCCTTTGGTCATTTACTGTCTTACCATTTTCCCTCCTTTCAGGCATTGTGGTCCTATCTTTCTAGATAGTTAATGACCTGCTTGAGAAACGGACCTCGTCTTAATGCTTTGCTCACATAGTACTTACTGTGGGTGGTGATTATCTCATTCATTAGTGGGAAGATTGCCCATCTTCTCCCCACTAAGTCCTGTGTTTTATCAGCTTGAGGGTATCACTTGGTAAAACTGGAATGGTGAATTGGTTAGATAGTTATACCAAGGTGTGCATGCCTCACCTTCCCCTTCCTGGCAGGCCGACAGCTAGCCTGCTCTTGGTTTTGAAGTGAGAAACAAAATTCCCAACAGATGGAATCATGTTTAGCATGTTGAATAACTTCCCACCCCACGCCCGAAACAAAATGAAATTAGTTCACCCACTCGAATGGTGTATCTTCTCCAACAGATTCCATTTCAGTTGATCTTTTAAGGGGGTGGGTGTTTTCAAAGAATTGCACGGAGGCTGTGAGGAATGATGTGCTGTGTTGCTACAACAGAGCAGATGCTCGCCTCCCTAGCTGAAAATGAATGCTACCCTGCGTGACTAATCCTGGCAGCTGCCCAGAACCCCTGTCTTCCCTCCCTCCCCTGCCTGCTGCATAGCTGACCAGAGTGTAATCAGAAGGGATGCTTCAGGCTGGACCTCAGCAGCTCTCAGAAGTAATGGGCTCTGCACATCTGAGTCTGTCCAGGTTGCTCATGGGCTGTGGTTTGTCCACTGCTGGCTCTGAGCTGTCACTGGGAGTAACTTAGTTGAGCTGGGGACCAGAGGCAGGAGCACAGAAGTTAGATGGCTGAACGTAATGCTTGAAGAGAGTCCCCTCAGTAGCTGAAGCCATCCTCGGTATACCAGGCTGGCTGGAAAATCGACCCCAGTAGTCCCTTTCCCCCACCCCTCTGCACCTCCCTCTAAAGTCCAATAGTATAGGTCACTGACGCAGCAAAGGATGAAAATAAATTCTCTTCTAGAACAACAATAATGTTCCTAGCCCCCGGCTTCTAACTGCTGACCCGTGTGCCCTGTTCAAGATGGCCAAGCTCCTCAGTAGTCCTCTAAGATGTTTCTTTTTTCCCTGTGGCTTGCTTGCTTATTTATTTTTGTGGTAAAACATAAAATTGACCACATTAACCATTTTTTCAGTGCACATTTCAGTGGCATAATGTACAGTAGTACCCCCTTATCTGTGGTTTCATTTTCCAGGGTTTCAGTTACTTATGGTCAACTGTGGTCTGAAAATATTACATGGAAAATTGCACAAGTAAACAGTTCATAAGTTTTAAATTGCACACTGTTCTAAGTAGCTTGATGAAATCTCGCGCCATCTTGCTCCATCCCACGTGGGATGTCAATCATTCCTTCGTCCAGTGTATCCATGTCATATAGGGTACCTACCTGTTAGTCACTTAGCAGCCGTCTTGGTTATCAGAGAGAGAGAGAGAGAGAAAGAGAGAGAGAGAGAGAGAGAGAGAGAGAGAGAGAGAGAGAGAGAGAGAGAGACCGAGTCCACAGTAACATAACTTTTATTACAGTATATTGTTATAATAGTTCTGTTATTAGTTATTAATCTCTTGCTGTGTCTAACTTACAAATTAAATGTCATCATAGGTATGTTTGAATAGGATAAAAAACATAGTATAGATAGGGCTCAGTACTTCCCGTGATTTCAGGCATCCACTAGGAGGGAACTACTGTACCTCCACATTGTTGTCGAATCATTACCACCATCCATCTCCAGAACTCTCTTTATCTTGCGAAACTGAACCTCTGTACCCATTGACAACGACTCCCCATTTCTCCTTCATCTGCAGCCCCTGGTAGCCTCTCTTCTACCTTCTGTCTCTGAGTTTGATTACTCTAGGTACCTCTTAGAAGTGGAATCATACAATATTTGTCTTTTTGTGTCTGGCTTGTTTCTCTTAGCACAATGTAAGATGTTTTCTATATAAACCAATGAGAAGATGGGAAGAAGAGGGGAGAAGGGTAGTGAGCTGTTTTTTATTCCCTCCCCACAGCTGTGATGGGTGCAAGGTGTGCCAACCCGTAGCACCCCACGCTGTTTTTGAACTGGATCAAGCCCCTGAGCCTGTGCATACCTTGGTGATAAATGTAGCTTCTTCATTGGCTGGGAGTGCAGCTCTGCCTGGCTGACCTGCCCTCTCCCACCCCACCTCCCTTACACACTGCTTACTCCTGCCCTCTAGTGGCAGGGAACACTCTCCCCCAGTTTCCATGGTTTTGCCTTTAAATTATGTATCCATTGTCCTGCAGCCGCCTTGATGGCGAGTACTCCCTGTGTGCAAGACCCTGACTTAGTGTTCACGAGTGAGAGGAAGACGGGTATGCATGAGCTTCAAAAGGGGGAACGTGCTGTACCCGTGTCTCAGCATTTCCAAGCCCTCTAACATTCACTGTGTTCACCATTTTTAAGTGTCCAGGTCAGTGGGATTACATACTTTCACATTGTTGTGCAGCCATCACCACCATGCATCTCCAGATGGATGTCTGTCTGCTTAATGCCATCAACCTGTTCCTCTCCTGTATTCATGATGTTTTCCATCAATTAGGATATTTCTTCTGGCTGCTTCTCCTTAGAGATGCAAAGTAGTGATTTTGCCCCACAGCAGGGACCTTTGGCAATGTCTGGAGTCATTTTTGGGTGTCATGACTGAGGAGGGAGGTTTGCTACTGGTATCTAGTGAGTCGAGGGCAGGGATGCTGGATAGCACCCTATCATGCACAGAGCAGCTCAAGGACGACTTAGCCAGTCCTAAATGAAAACAGTGCCAAGGTTGAGAAGCCTGGGTTTAAGCCCATAGGGGGAATGGTCTGGACTGTTTATTGCTGATAAACAGCAAGTTTAAAGCTAAACTGGCACTCCATGATTTTAACAGAACGTGGAAGCCGTGTTCCCTGTAATAAATTAAACCGCAAGAAAGATTAACTTTGACTTTATGTTTTATGCTGCTATAATGTTTATAATTCAGACTTTTTCATTTTATGGTTTAATTTATGACCTTTTTCTTGAATTGCTTGCATCACCATTCATTATTCATTCATTAAAACAATTGTTGAGCAATTATTATGTGTCAGGGTCTGGTTGTACAGCAGTGAAAATGGCACATCTGCACCTTTGTGGAGCCTTCAGTCTAACTTATAATGAATATCATATATATGCCAATATAGAGTTTAGAGTATGAAAAGTTCAAGGCCAAGAAGCTTTAGATTAGAAACATGGTGAGATACTTGACTCTCCGCACTGCACCTTCTCTCTTTACTCCTCAATCCCACACTTTTTTTGAAACCCCCTTGAGCAGCTCCCTCTGAGTTTCTTGCTGACCTCCCAAAGCAGGAACACTTATCATGGCGCAGGTGGTATCTTAATACTCCACCATGGTCCTCAGCCCCCTTGCAGTTAGATGGGACCCCATGATGACTTTTGTCCAGAGCTCTAAGTAGAGTTAAATGATATCACTTCCAGGCAGAAGCATCAAAGAACTGATGGGAGGTGATCATTCTCTTCCACTGCCTGGCGATTGCAGCCAGTGTGCTAGTGTTGGCACGACCTGGGGAGCAGAGCTTCCGTATCAACCAGGCTTGGGCACCTAGCATGAGCGAGAGAGAAGCCTTTGTGGTCATAAGCCACGGAGGTTTCAGGGTTAAGTTTTTTACTTCCTCCTAATGAAGAAGTTTGCATGAAACACAAAATATTTTATTTTTCAGGTAATTAAGTGCCTGCTCTGCGTTGAGGCCTGTGCACGGAGCAGGAGGGTAAGAGTAAGGAGGTTCATTTTAGGAAACATGATCTTTTGGGAGGACTGGAGAACACAGAACTATTACAGAATAAGACACAGCAGAACACTTAGTCAATAAATACTTGTGCTTTTAAAAACTGGTTTAGGGCACAATGTAAAACAGTCTTTTAATACTTAGTAAATAAACCTGTAGCCACACACTTTCTCCTACAGTGAGAGTAAGTGGTTTCCAGCTTTGGGGCCTCCTGTTATCTGGGAATATATTGTATATAGTTCCCTTCACTTTGTTTTCTCTGCAGGACAGCTTTTCTGATTTCACAAAAGACAACACCCCTCCATCCACTGACCTAATTGAAATGCTTTAGGCCGATGAAGTTGGAAGGGCCCTGGAGGATTGTTGGGACCATCCCTCTCATCCTGCAATTAGGGAAACCACGCAGTCGAAGGAAGTAAAGTGATGAGCTCAAGGCCTCAGAGCAGCTGAGTTCAGTGGTTCTCACCTTTGGCTGCACGTTAGAAACCCATGGCCAGTTTAAAAACCAAAACCAAACCACAAAGTGTTTGAAGTGGCAACCAGACTACTTAAATCCGAATTTTGGGATGGGAGACAGCGGAGTATCTTTTCAGAAAGCCCCCCATGAGATTCCAGCGTACAGGAAGAGTTGAGAGCCGCTGCTTGAGTTGATGGTCAGGACTTGAGTTGGGGGCCATTTCCGGCAGTGGAGGATATATGTCACTCCTCAGGGTCCCCTTGCCAGCCAATATGGTAACCACAGTTTTACTAACTTTTCTTTACATCTTCTGGTTCTGTGGGTAGATAGAGTAGGAGAAAGCTGGCTGGCTTTCTTTCTCTACCACATCTGCTTATTATTAGCTTCAAATCTTTGTGTTTGGAGTTGTCATTCAAAGATGTTTCTCTGTTTATGTTTTCTTGCTGTAGAACCATGTGACATGGACACACAACGAAGGGAGAGGTCATGAATAAATTAGACATTCCATTCCGCTAATATTTTTGAGCACCTGCTCAGTACCATAGAATCACAGACACACAGATTTTAGGGCAACCTAGAGCAGCGCTGTCCCAGCGAACATAGCCCCGCAATGGAGTGTTCTCTACCTGTATTGTCCAGGAGGCTGGTCTCTAACCACATGTGGCTACTGGGCCCTTGACATGTGGCTGGTGTCACTGAGAAACTGGTCTTAATTGGATTTAACTTGAATGAATTTAACAGGTGCTGCCCTGTTGGAGGGCGCAGGTATGGACCAACAAGCCCCTATCCTAGTCCTCCCTTTATATCCTGAAGTGCTGTCTAGCCCTGTATGCTAGCTGGGGACCAGTTGGAGACCCCCTTCTGTTCCTGGTCTCACGGGGGAGGCCAAGGTCGGTTCCAGGTGGGTGACCGAGCATCAATTCTGTGGTGAGTGTTAACATTCAACCTTTTTTTCACCTCCAAAGGCCCAGATATCATGTAGTGAAGTTTTTTTTGTGTGCCAGAAGGTTCATGGTAGTTCATGGTCCCTGATCATAAACACTTAGATTTCAAATAAATGCTTTTGATGTTAGCAGCAGTGTTAGAATCAAATTCCTGTTAAACAGGGTGGGGGGGGGTGTAAAAACCCTGTTCCTGTCTCTTGTTCCCGCCTTCCCTCTGGATACACACACCCCAGGGAATTGGTAGCTCTCAGTGCTGAGTTTGCAGCTCTGCCCCTTTTCTGCTGCTCTGGGCATTTTTACTCCTTATCAGTTTTCCAGTAACCACTGCCGCTAGCTTATTTATGGGCCACGTTTGCACAGAATTGCATATACGTTCCCTCTGCATGCTTGGGGGAGAGTCTTTCCAGAGGAGGTTCACCTGAGAAAAGATAGGATGCCAGCATGTCTGCTTCGGGGTTTAAAGACACTGGGCCCAGATCCTGGCTTTCGAATCTGAAAACTGAGGGGGGTTGCCTAGGCGGGCTCTGCAGTTTGCAATTGGCTGTCCCCTGTGCTGCTTACAAGGTGGGGTGGAGAGCCCTGTGGGAGATGCAGAGCAGGCATGCTCCTTCCTTCCGGGGGAGGGACTTCTCTGCTGGGAAGTCTTCAGAATGGCCCCGGGAGGGAGGTCTAGTTCAAGTCCCAGCGATACCACTAACTTCGCAGAAGGTAAAGAGGCCATCCACTCCAGAATTTAATGAAATAAAAATCAACTCTCAACACTCCGTTTCCCTTTGTTTCCCACCTTTTGGGAATTTTGCCTACGTCATGTTCATAGTAGTTGTTTCCTGACCTCTTCTATGGAGTAAGTTTGATATAAATAAAAGAGCTTTTCACAGAAAGAAAAGCGACTTGATTAATATAAAAAAGAAAGCAACAACATCAGGAAACTGCAAAGACAAAATCCTCACTAACATAGATAACCATTGATATTTTGTGGGGCTGTTATTCCAGACAGACTTTCATATACAGTTTTAAATCAATGGAATCCTATAATATATTTTACTCCGTAACATGCCTTTTCTTAGAGTCTACAGAATGCGGTGGGTGGCTGCCTGACTGTAAATAAAGGCCTGTGTCATGTTTCACTTCCATATTTTTAGCTTTGGTGAGTCGATATCTTCGCTAGTCCATAAGACTGTCTCCTGAGGCCCAGGAGTAGCATATCCATGAACAGTTCTGACTAGGTGTTGCCAGCTGCCCTCCAGAGAGGGTAAATCAGCCTGAACCCGCAGCAGTGGACTTGTCTGCACATACCCATCCTGGTTAGGGTCTTGTCAGTTTTTATCCCTTGGCTTATCTGATGGAGAATATTAGTGCTGATAACCTTTATTTGCATTGTTTTGTTTAATGGTCAAGTTGAATTGTTTTTTATATATTGTTCATTTGTAGTTCTTATTTTGTGACTTGTATTCTATGCGCAATTTTTTCTTGGGGTGTTGTCTCTTTGATGTCTTAAAACTTTTGGGATATTAAGATTGTTAATTCTGTCATGTAATGCAGGGTTACTGTCCCCTTCTCCCATTTTACTCTGCATGTGGTGTGTTTTATGATGGTTTTAATGTTCTATATTTTAGTCAAATTAAGGAATATTTTCCAACATTGTTCTGGCTTTTGCATCATCCTTTAAAGGTAATTCTGCCCAAAACTTTTACAAATATTTGCCCACATTTTCTTAATGGTATTGTTTTTCTTTTTGGTTTTAATTTTCAAGTTCGTTCCATCTAAAATTTGTTTTGGTACAAGGAGTGAGAATAGAACACTAGCCTAAAATTTTTAATAAATGGCTGCTGGTTTATTTACCACTATTATTTTTAAAATCCCCTTTAACCATTTATTTGCAATTTTAATGTTATGAACAAATTTTCTATATGTGCCTGCATTTATTTCTGGATCTGCTATTCTAGCACTATTACCATAGTACTTTAATTGCTGGCTTTAATAATATACCTGCAGATCCGGTAGTACAAGTTCCTCTAAGAGTAGGCTGGTAGGGCATGTTGATATTTATAGTGCCTTAAAATTTGGCTGTCAGTAAATTAAGGCGATGTCCATAGAATTTCATGAAAGGCTTGTGTAGAACAGTGATTCTTAAAATAATGATCTGTAAGCTACCTGTATCAGAACTACTTGAGGATTTTTTTTTTTTTAATTCAGGCCCCTGGGCCTCCCCCAGAGCTTTGGAACCTAAGTTGTATCTGGGAAACGGTGTTTTTTACAAGCTCTCACAAGGTTCTTAAGAACACTATAAGAAACTGAACACTCATAAAACATGGTAAGCAGCAGCCAAATTCTTCCTGTTTAAATGTTTAAAAACACCACCACCATCTTTTTATTAATTATATGTGTATGTTTGTACACATGTAGTCAGTTATAAATCTGTCCTGTCAAATAAACTCATGCAGCCCAAGTGCTATGCTGAGAGTGCAAGGATAACACCTTGTATTTGAGATTTGAACTTAAGATATGTAGTCATACTCCCTGATTTTACACACACACACACACACACACACACACACACACACACACACACACTCACACACTCTCAGATGTCAAGCTTTCATTATACTTTAGGTCAAAGTAAAATTATTGCCCTAGAGTAGCTTGCAGTTAGGTTGTGGAAAATATATGCATATCTTGAGAGCACTTATGGAGGGTAATTTGTTAGTTGCAAGGTAACCCTAATAAAAAACGTGTGTGTTGGTTGATGGGAGAGAGAGTAAAGAAACACTAGCATGAAATGGGGCAAGCCAAAAGTTTCCTGGGTGAGAGAAAGAATGGTATACGTACTCCCATTGCAACTAGAATTAAAGACTCCGTATGTCTTCGTTGAGAAGCAACAGAATGCTTTATTAAGTCTAGTTGTGCTTCCTGAATTTCTTGCGTTACTCAGCCTTTTTCCCTGACACACTAGGATTATGTGATCAGCCACGTTTCCACCTGGGCTGGGCTTTTACGGCGACACAGGTGTTATGTTCCGTTTTCCTTCCTTTAAAGCATGTTATTTATCTTCTTCACCTATGATTGTGTCAGGATAGTCATCCTAGCCAACCAGATAGGGATTGAATACAGGCTAAATGTCTCATGACTGCCTTTTTGTGTCTGTTACTTGCATCTAGATTCGGGAATACCCCATTGATGTCCAAAGTAACCAGCTGCCCTTCTTGCGGAACCCAGATATCTTGGTGGGAGAAAATGACCTAACGGCCCTTAGCTATCTCCACGAGCCTGCAGTTTTGCATAATTTAAAGGTCCGTTTCCTGGAGTCCAATCATATCTACACTTACTGTGGTAAGTGGGGGGCATCTGTTGGCTGCATGCGTTTGAAAGTGCTTGTTACGGTCTTCAGATTTGACATGTTAAACTCCAGTGGTTAAGCATCTTAACTTTCACTCTCATTTACAAGTACCTCTCATCTGAGACCCTTGAAAAGTTTGCATGATTGCGAACGTGGCTTCATTAGGCTGCCCTACATCTCTGTGGGATGATTGGTGTTAATCACAGCTTAGCCAGGGAAGAAGTGGGCCACACTGTGTGTGTGGCCTTACTGGCTTAGGCACAATCCTGGAGTCCTAGGAGCTTGGTGTCCTTGCTCGGGCATCTGCTGTCACCACCGAGCCAGCTCCTGTTCGCGTAAACCTGGCTGATTTTAGTCCTCTGCTTGAGAAAGGGCTGCCTTTTTCTCTGACTCCCCCTCACTTGCCCATGGACAAGCATGGCGCATGATGACCATGTGTCAAATTCATGAGCAGAAGCCATGACAGATGCTTTAAATCAGCGGTTCTCAACCTTCCTAATGCCGCGACCCCTTAATACAATTCCTCATGTTGTGGTGACCCCCAACCATAAAATTATTTTCGTTGCTACTCTATAACTGTAATTTTGCTACTGTTATGAATTGTAATGTAAGTATCTTTTTGTTTTCTGATGGTCTTAGGCGACCCCTGTGAAAGGGTCGTTCGACCCCCAAAGGGGTCTCGACCCACAGGTTGAGAACCGCTGCTTTAAATCAAAAGGTCTGAAATTCTCTCATATTTTGTTTTTTTCTTGACATTTCTCAAGTTCCCACATTCCAAATTTTGGGTTCTCTTTTTCCGAGTATTGTTAACCGTTGTTGGAGGGGCAGCATTTTAGGGTCTGCTGGTGGAGTCAGGCCAGATTTCAGGAGCTGTAAACAGCATCTTGATTTCAGCGCTTGAGAGGTAGTTTCGCAAACCTGCCTTGACCCCAACTGCTAGTGGGAGTTTTATTTGAAAGAAATCATCAGTTACCAGAGCCTTCAATAAGTTGTTTTTTTTTCCAACAAGATTTTTAAAGAATCTCCCTAAAAAAAGGAGAATGGGATAAATGACCATCAGCTTCACTTTTGAAAGGCATCCCCTCTAAGAGAGGTCCTGGTGTCTGCACATATTTATCTAAACGCGTCATCTGTTCAGAGTAGCTGACGCAGCACAGAACTCTAAGTCTTGACGAAGTACGCGTATCTTCTCTGGAGGAGGCTGAGCCATTTTAGGAAAATGTGTGACCTCTGAGTATAATATCAAAATTTGAATTGAATGCTACATGAATTAGGATTTTCTACAACTCTAATAACCAGCAGAGTATGTGAGGCTGTTTTTTAAGAGAACTCTCCAAGTCATTGGCCATATTGGGTAGACTTTATCAGAGTTCTAGGTCTTATTTCTCCGTCCAGTTGTCTTTTCAGGCAGATTGCCATCTGAAGAGTACTTGCTGGGTGTCTTTTCCCTCCCTTTGCCCTTTACTCGGAATTACCTGGTCTGGTTTATCTCCCCCTCCCCTCTTCCTCCTCCTCCCTTCCTCCTTCCATCCCTCTCCCCACCTCTCCCTCCACCCCATATTTTTTTGCTTAAATTTTTATCTTTTAAAGCAATTTTAGGTTTACAGCAACACTGAGTGGAAAGTGCAGAGATTTCCCATATACCTGCTCCCCCCACACATGCACAGCCTCCCCCACTATCAGCATTCTGCTCAAGAGTGGTACGCTTCTTATCATTGATGAACCCACAAGGACATGTCATTGTCACCCAAAGTCCATAGTTTATATTAGGGTTCACTCTTGGTTGTACATTCTGTGGGTTTCAACAAATGTATAATGACATGTATCCTGTATTATGGTGTCATAGCAGTAGTTTCACTGCCCTAAAAGTCATTTGTGCTCTGCCTGTTCATCCTTCTCTCCCCATTAACCCCTGGCAACCACTGATCTTTTTACTGTCTCCATAATTTTGCCTCTTTCAGAATGTCATGTAGTTGGAATCATACAGTTTATAGCCTTTTCAGATTGGCTTCTTCCACTTAGTAATATGCATTGAAGGTTCTTCTATGTCTTTTCATCTCTTGACTGCTCATTTTCTTTTTAGTGTTGAATAATAGTCCATTGTCTGGATGGACCACAGTTTACTTATCCATTCACCTACTAACGGACATCTTAGTGGCTTCTAAGTTTTAACAACTATGAATAAAGCTGCTATAAACATCCATGTGCAGGTTTTGTATGGATATAAACTTTCAACTCCTTTGGATAAATGCCAAGGAGTGTGACTGCTTGATCATATGGCATGAGTATGTTTAGTTTTGTAAGAAACTGCCCAAGTGGCTGTGCCATTTTGCGTTCCCTCCAGCAGTGGATGAGCGTTCCTGTTGTTTCACATCCTTGTCAGCATTTGATGTTGTCAGTGTTCTGGGTTTGGGCCATTCTCGTAGGTGTGTAGTGGCATCTATTAGTGTTTGAATTTGCATTTTCCTAATGACATGTGATGAGAATCTTTTCAGATGCTCATTTGCTATTGGTATATCTTCTTTGGTGAGGTGTCTATTTAGGTCTTTTGCTCAGTTTTTAATTGGGTGGTTAATTTCCTTATTGTTGAGCTTTGAGTTCTTTGCATATTTTGGATAATAGTCCTTTATCAGATATGGTTTTTGCAAATATCTCTCTCTGTCTGTGATTTGTTTTCCCATTCTTCTGGCTGTATCTCTCTTCAAACACCAGAAGGGAACACAGTGTAAGAGGTTTCGTATCTTGGCAATGATCTTGGCAATCACCTTTTCATTCTTGTCTCCTCTTCCCCAAATGACTGGAAAAGCTCATATTATTTGAAACCCAGCCAGTGGTTTACTTGACATCTAGAATGTGCTTTTATGTGAAAGAAAAAGTCATGGATTTCTGTCTTTTTTTTTTTTTTAAAGATTTTTATTGGGGAATTGGGGGATGGGAACAGCGCTGGGAAATTGGTGGAAGGGAAACAGACAAGTTGCTGTCCTTTTGTTCTTCAGTCTAGTTGTGGCGGACGTTGCTTCACTGGCCCAAGTTGGCACCATCATTGCGCTCTTCCCGGGCGAGGCAGATCATTCACCGGCTTCTGGACGGCCGCTCTCTGCGGCTGCTGGCCGCTCATGCTGGTTGCTGGCTACACACAGTAGCCCATGGCAACCCATTGCAGCAGGGGCTGCAGCCTATGCCATCACCGGCGACTCACTGCAGCCCAGCTCCAGGTTGAGCTGTTGTTCAGCATCTTAGCTGTAGAGGGCAGTGTCACTGGCCCTCATATGTGGGAACCAAACCGGGGCCCTCTGGCGTCCCAAGCCAGCTCTTAACCAACACGCCACTTGGCTGGCCCATTTGTGTCTTATCTTGAAGATTGAATTTGTGTTTTTTCTCCTCTCATATTCTCAAATATCAACTTACCTCACTTTTCTGTAAAAGGAGATCTGAGAGGTTAGAGGATTTACCAATCCCTCAATCAGTATGTATTTATTGAATCCATTATTGCAATTCATCCTTTTGGGGACACAAGATAAAAAAAAATAGTGAAATGAAAGATAATACATGGTATAATGTAACGTGAGATAAAAAAAATATCCAGTACTCAGTGCCTATTATGTAAGGTGATGGCCCAAGTGTTCTTTATAGTAATCATTTTATCCTCAGGATAACCCAGGTAAATGCAATTATTATCCCCATTTTGCAGGCCAGGAAATGGAAGCCCTCAGAGGTTAAGTAATTTTCCTAAGTCACCCAGTTAGTCATTGGCTGAGCCAAGATTTGACCTTAAGACAGGGAGTCAATCCTCTCTGTCCACAAGTTGTTTGTATGTTAGTTAAGATTACCTGCATACAAATGAAAAATTAATAGTCCCTTTACTAGATTTTAATTCCAAGATGGCTTTTAAAACCTACCCCCTTTTGGCTGAGTGAGACATCCTCTTCTCTCTGACTCTGCAACATTTTGCATATGTGTATCTTACAGATTCAATCTGTTGAGCATGTGTGTGTGTATTTCATGCTCTAGTGTATTTGGAGGCATGGCCTGTCCTTGTTTTCTCTACCAGGGCCTAGCACACAGATATGTCTTGATTTAGTGGAGAGATTGGTTAAGACTCATTCTGTTACCTGGTCATTCTTTAGTTTTGATGCATATGAATGAACAGGGCCTTTAAAAGCTGATGGCAGATGGCCACTGTGCTGCCAGAACCTGACTGCATTGTCTGTTTGCAGGTATCGTGCTTGTTGCCATTAACCCTTATGAACAGTTGCCAATCTATGGACAAGATGTCATCTATGCCTACAGCGGCCAAAACATGGGGGATATGGACCCCCACATCTTTGCTGTGGCAGAAGAAGCCTACAAGCAGATGGCCAGGTAAGAGTCACCTCAGTAAGAAGTCTTCCTGGGGAGCCAGGGGGCAGAAACAGGAGTTTTTCTACCTTCCTTTCCTGCTTTTGCTTTAATGGTGGGAATGGTGGTTCTAGAACTGAGGAAACAAAACCAGCCCAGGTCCTGTTTCTCACCACATTTCCTCATGTCTTCATCTTTAAAAAAAAAAAAAAATTATTGGGGAACAGTGTGTTTTTCCAGGGCCCATCAGCTCCAAGTCAAGTAGTTGTTTCAATCTAGTTGTGGAGGGTGCAGCTCAATGGCCCATGTGGGGATTGAACCAGCAACCTTCATTTTCTGAGCACTGCGCTCTAACCACCTGAGCCAACCGGCCGCCCCCCTCATGTCTTCATCTTATTGTGAACCTGAGCCTAGGCTTGGAGGACAGAGGCTCCTTGAACTTATTTCTTTGTTTGGGTAATGCAATAAACGCTTAGCATTTCATCTCCCTTTGACTTCCTTTTGGCCCTGTCTCCTCCCCTCCTGGTGTAATGAATCTTTTTTATAGCATCGCCATTCGTTTTCCAGAGCTCTCTGAAGGCTTCCTTTTCAAGGAATCAGGACTCTGACAACTTCTTGAGATGCCAAGCATTTGGGGCTGAAATAGAAATTTCAAATTAATAGTCATGTATAGTGGTTTTGGGATTTTTGCCTGGAAGTGGAGTTTTGTTGAGGCAATTAAGCAGATCTCATTTTTGCTCTTTTTACCCCTAGCTTTGAAGGATAGGTACAGGTTATTTCCTCAGAAGAGGGGCTAGGTGATTGAATTAGTAAGGGTTCTCCAGGGAAACCAATATGGAGAGAGAGGGAGGGAGGGTGGGAGAGAGGAATGGGGCGGGGCAGGGGGGAGAAAGAGAGATTTTGTGGAGAGAGAGATTTTGAGGAGAGAGAGGTGGAGGATTTTTATTTTAAGAAATTGGCTCAAGGCTGGCTGGCTGGAGACCCAGGGAAGAGCTAATGTTGTATTGAAGGCAGTCTACAGCCTTTGGAGAGGTCCATTTTTTTCGCATATGGCCTTCAGCTGGTTGGGTGGCCTCTGGATGAGGCCCACCCACATCATGGAGGATAATCCGCTTTTCTCAGTCTACTGATTTAAATGTTCATCTTATCTAAAAAACACCTTCACAGCAGTATTGAGACTGTACTGTTTGGCCAAATGTCTGGGTACCATGGTCAAGCCAAATTGCCACATAAAATTCACCACCACAATGTTGGTCTTTGAACTGTTGCAGCGTAATATTATACATTATGCTGGAAATAAACAGTTTACCAAAGTTACAGTGAAAATGCATATTCTAGTTAACACTAAAATGCTGTATTCTTTTAGCCAAATCTTTCCACCTCTAGAGAACATCTGTGGGGCTAGCAATATATGTAGAAAGTTCTTAGATGGAGGGTCAGGGGGATCCTTAGGCTAATTTAGGGAGAGGAGTGAGTGATGCCTGAGAGGAGAATCCCATTTAAGGTGGTGTTTATTTAGTGGATTTTCGGGTATAATTTTCAGCCCCATGAAAGTTCCCATGAGGGAAGATTGTTTCATAGCCTTCCTTACTGATTTATAATGTTTTATTGCTGGCTGTGGAGATCAGTCTATTAAAAGTCTGTTTCATTATAGATACACAGTGACCATATGCAAAATAAGCAGTGATTGGAGAACTAAGCAATTTCATAAATAGAATGACCTGTAACCATGTTATTTCTCCAAAATGTAATAAAGAGACCATGGAGCTAAAATGGTTATAGCCTTTGATCTCTCAACTGCCATAAGAAGGACCACATACTATATTCATCTGCTGTCGGGGCTTGACTAGGAGGCACTTAGCTGGGTGTAACCTTATTGATGCACACCTCCTAACTGAAAGTGTGGCTCAAGGTCAGATCACGTGGAGAAAGAGTGAGATGTAGTGTGTTGCAGCCTGCAGCCCTGTACTCCTGTACCACCGTTGGAGGCCAAGTGTATGACACAGTGGAGGGAGACCTGGACAGGTCAGGACAGACTTCTCTGCCTTGGGAAAACCGTTTAAGCTGAAGCTTCATTTGCTTCCTCCCGCCTTTACAGGATGGTTTCTTTATGGTCCTAAAACCAAAGGTGAGTGTGGCTTGGTTCTGATGACTTCCTACCATGCTAAAAGTTCCGGCAGCTCTCTAAGACTTGTTCTTTCATGGATGTCCTTGGTATTTGATTGTTTTTCATCCCATCCTCCTCTCTCTGACAGTTGCACTTAGATGTATCAGAAGCTGCTGCTCTTTATCAAAGACTCCTTGAGGCCCCCCCCCTGTAGCTTTGAGAATCTCCTAGCCTCCAGCTTTATTCACACCACAGGTCCTCTTGCCTTGATGCCTCCATTCTTCCCTTCCATGCCTGAAGCTGGGCCCATGGTGGCTCTTCTGCATGTTGGTTATTTCACTTGTTTCGGTCCTTGTTCACACCCATTAGAGGGAAGGGCATGTGGGCATCCAGGGTGATGGTGAGCCAATCTTGCCTAAGATAGTAATGCATTTGATGGTTAAGGGGTTTGAATGTTAAAGTTGGACCAAGAATTGCTTCCGTATGGGTTTTCTCTAAAGTTTTAAGGTTTATACTCTTTTTACCTGCCGAGTCCCAGGATGTAGCCAAATCATTTTGCTGACATTCCTAAGCACTTTCTGCTCCTGAACCTGCATTGGAAGTGGAAGGCCAGCACATGTGGCCACAGGAGAGAGCTATTTTTGAGCGTCCTATTGTCAGGAGCTCAGGGTTTCTGTTATTGATCTGAGAGCTGCATTAGAAGCCCCAGCAGAGTCTTTGCTGTGCAGGGAAAGAGGAGACCCACTGATCAGATGCAGGGAAAGTTTTCATTGTATTTCTGATATGGGCCTTCTCTGGCAATTTCGGATGCTATAATAGAACACATTTGTTTAACAGCACTTGCCGACTGTGTGTTGTGCTCTTCCTGACTCATCAATAGTTGGTGAAATAATTGCTATTCAGTAGCCATGGCCCAGCACAGTGTGCTTTGAATCTGAGCCTCTGTGACAGCTGGGTGAAATAAAGGGTATGAGAAACCAAAGTTAATGACTCCAGTCTTAGGAGACTATGACTCAGTTGGCCTTGGACTCACCAATTCTTTCTTATGATTCACTGGGGACTGGATTTTCTTTCTTGATGTGGCTCACAGGGGGACCCTGCATTTCTTGATGTTGTATGTGGGTGGGTGGTGGTGGTGGCGGGGAGAACCCTGTCAAAGCTCAAGGGGATAAGTTACAGACCTTCATCCCCATCCTGAGAGTTCCTGCAGACTCCTTCTGAGTTGGAGAAAAGGAAGAGGAGATACGAGTATAAGAGGATTTGTTCACTGTCCATATCCCTGTTGAATTCACCAAGTCTAGACTTGGGAGTACATGGAGATTCACAGTGAAGAAGAATGTTAAAATAGTATGAAACATCAAACTCATGAATTCTGTCCTTTGCATAAGAACCTATAATTCCCCGTGAGAAAGGAGACTGACTTCCCCTGCTTGCTTCTTCTAATCCTCCCTCGCAGTCTGAGATCCAAAATGCCCTCACCCTCATTTTTACCTGCCCCAACTCCACCCTCAGCTCCTATGTTAAATCTTATCAGTGAACCTTTGTGAAGCGTCATCTATTTGATAGGCTCCTTACAGAATGAACACTGAGAAATGTAAGACCTTGCCCCCACGTATTAAGGAGCTCACGGTCTGGTTGGAGAGAGAAGACATAAGTTGACCTAGAAGCCTATAACTACAGGAAATGTAAATAGAAGCCATGCACGGGGTCATCTGAATTGAGCTTGGAGATGTGACTGTCACAGATGGCCCAAAAAAACTGTAGGGGTGTAAGCTGCATCTTGATGAATTGGCAGGAGACATTGAATGAGAAGAAGGCATCTAGGTGGGTGGCAAAGAGTGATCGTACCCATAGAAGTGGGGCATCAAAGGGCATGGCCACAAATCCGCAGTGACATACTGTTTCACATTCACTAGGATGTCTATAATTGAAAAGACATAAAAAAAAAAAGTGTTGGCAAGGATGTGGAAAACAAAAATCCTCATACACTGCTAGTGGGAATATAAAATGATGCAGCTGCTTTGTAAAATAGCCTGGCATGTCCTCAAAAGGTTAAAAATAGAGTTAACACATGACCCAGCAATTCCACTCTTAAATAGATACCCAAGAGAAATGAAGACATACTTGTACTCGTACGTTCAAGCGAAAACTTATACGCCATGTTCATAGCAGCATTATTCACAATAGCCAAAAGGTGAAAACAGCCTCAATATCTATCAGTTGTTGGATGGATAAATAAAACGTGGTAGATTCATACAATGGAATATTATTTGGCCACAAAAAGGAGCCAAGTGCTGATGCGTGCTATCGCATGGATGAACCTTGAACATGTTATGCTAACTGTAAGAAGCCAGACACAAAAGACCACATATTGTGTGATTTCATGTATATGAAATGTCCAGAATAAGCAAAGCTATAGAAACAGAAAGATTAGTATTTGCCTAGGGCTGGAGGTTTGTGGGGAGTTGGGGAGTGGTTGCTTATGGGTATGGTTTCTTTGTGGGGGTAGGGGGTGATGAAATGTCCCAAAATTGATTGTGGTGATGGATGCACAACTCTGCAAATGTACTAACACCCTTTGAATTGCATACTTTAGATGGGTGAATTTTGTGTTCTATGAATTACATTGCGAAAAAGCTGTTATAAACAAAAGGCACGGTCAGGGAACAGCCCCCAGGAGAGTTGAACCTACGCAGTGAGTGGAGTATGTAGGAGAGTCATGCATTGTACAGTAATAGACAGAGTGGACCAGACTGGAGCAGGCCTGTGAAGGCTGGGCTGAACTTTGGGAGAAAAGTGGGTTCTATTAACACAGGGTACAAAGATGGTCAAACGAATTTCGGAAACCCTGGATTGATCAAGTGAAACATCTTCCTTTAGGTCAGGGCTTCTCAGGGTGGTTCTGTTGACAAAGCATTCTCAGTCTCCAAGATGGGAGCATATTATGCTGGGTTTGCAAATCATATTTAGACACACAACTCTGTTCAAGGATTAGCTCAAGGGACTAGTACTAGTGTGCTGTGCAACACTCTTTGGGAAACGAGTAATGGAGACATTTTAGAGCTTGTTAGGTAAGGAGATAATATGATACGAGGGATGTTCCAAGAACACTTGTTCTCTGATGGGTCCTACTTCTTCATGATCTTTTCCTTCTCCGTATTCCTATGTCATTTACAAGGATGAGACATCTCATGAGAAGCTTAAATTCTTGGGGAAATAACTTGTCGGTTGTAAATGACCTCTGTATGATGAATGAAAGGGAATTATCAAGTGGGCGACTATGTGGCACAGTGCGATGTTCTAGTTCTTGTCTCAGCATCACTTTAACCCAGGGCATATGCTTGGTGTCCAAGGAAGAGCAGAAACACTTGGCACATGAAGGCATTCACTTCTCACAATTTCCAGGTGAGATTAGGTCTCCTCACCAGGCAGATGATGGCGGATAGAGACTTACAGACGTTGAATGATTCTCCAAGGTTGCGAAGATAGTAAAGGGGTGAAGCTGTAATCAAGTCTCTGTTTGCTGAGGAGCCATACTTCCTCCCTCAGTGGTGCCTGCTGCCTGGTCCTGGTGGTCTTCCCAGGATAGAGCAGGCTCTGGTCCTCAGGGCACCATGAGGGCCCAGGATGGACCTTTCCCCTTAATGATTTAGAGGTGTCTAAGGTTCTACTGTGACATTGGAGTTTCAGTGTATTTTCTAGCTTTGCTGGTGGGAGTGGGCTATCTTATTCGGCTGGCCTTTTTTGAGCTGTTTGTTTTTTCTGCAAGAGCGGGGGTGCCGCGCAGCCAATTTATTTGCTCAGGTAGCCAAGGTAATTGAGCACACACTTTTCCATCTGGCTCTGCTGTGTTACCAAGCTGTGACTAATGGTGAAAGATGGGGCTGTGGTTGCCTGGGATCCGGGGAGGGGGGAGTGCAACTAGGCACACCTGTGGCTTGGGGTGGAGGGTGACACACAGACCCCTGTGGGTGGGAGCATTGCTGGGGATGGGGAGGAGGTCCTTGAGAGAGAAAGCCTGTGCTGACTGTGGGGAGGGGTCTAAGTCATCAGCCCTGCTTGGGTCCCCAGAGATGGTATCTTGCTTGATGTGGGTCCCCACAAGTGTGAAGTGTTTGGAAAGGAATATCTGTTTTCCCAAAAGTAAGACTAGGTTTTATATTAATTTTTGCTCCAAAAATCTACATTTATTCATGTACAAAAATCTACACTTATTCAAACAGTCATGTCTGGCTAACGATCTTAACTGGGACTTACGTAGGGCTTATATTACGAGCATCCTGGAAAATCATGCTAGGGCTTATTTTCCGGTTAGGTCTTATTTTTGGGGAAACATGGTAGTACTGGACCATTTTTTTGGCCTAATGTCTCTGACACTGCAAAGGTCATGAATGTTACTAAGAGTTGCTTATCTGTTGCGCCCAACACACTTTGTGAGGTTAAGTCCCAAATCAAACACATTGAGCTGAAAGATACTTCAGTTTATTAACATTGACTATTTTATCTGGGGAGTCATAGCATGTTAGAAAGCAGAGCGCCTGCAGTCATCTGGTAGAAATTGATTGCACTGTACGAATTGGGGAGACCATATCCTAGCCTTCGGACACCACTTGACCATCCCCAGTTCAGGTGACTGTCTTGCAAAAGTGTTCCATTTTAAACACCTTTCATCATCAGGACTTTTTCCATCACACGGCGCTCTGCTCTGCCTCCGTTTGCTTTCACCCCTGGGTCTGAGGTCTGTCCTGTACAGCTATACAGGACAGTGGGCATTTTCTTACACATGGCAGCCCTCTCTGTCACGTGTCCTTCTCGCCCCAATCTTGGCCAAACATCCTGGCTCCCACAGCCATCCCTTCTGGGTGTGATTTTCAGACCCTCTCCCATGGTGGTTACCCTTGGCCGCCATCTGGTCTTTCTCTCTGATTTCGGTGGTCTCTGGATGTGGTCTCCAGGTGAGGTGGAGAGTTACTTGCTTATACTGAATTAATTAGAGGAGCCTATAATTGCACTGATTTTTGGCAGGCATTTCATATTGTTGACTTTTAATAAGTTTGCAAGCTGTTAAATTTCTACCCCACCTCCCTCCACCCACATACACACAAAACCTATGTTATTACAACTGTAATGCCATTTCGTTGACTGTCAGTAAGCTGTACATATTTAAATTGCAGTTACACATTAAATTGCACATACAATCTGACACATTTTGAGGCACGTATACACCTGTGAAACCATCACTACACTCCAGATAATGAACCTTTCCTTAACTTCCAAAAGTTTCCTTGTGTTTCTTTGAAGTCCACCCCTCCACTCCAGGTAACTACTGATCTTTCTGTCACTATAAATTTGACCTTCTTTAAGATATGCTGCCCTCATTCTGTACTTGCGCAATTGATATTCTATGTCCTGAGCAGGATTAACAGTTATCCATATTACATCTCACCTTTCATCCCTGTGTTCCATTATTTCAGTGAGTGTATCTTTTTGAATCCTGATTTTTGCATCGGATATATTAAGTCTCCCTGGCTCGATGCATGTGCAGGTTTCACAAATCGGTTGCCTCTGCTCTTACCCATTGATTAAGAAGTATTAATCCAGATGGGTTTTGATAACATGGTGGCAGAGTTCTTTCTCTAGGTACTAATAATTTAACCTGATAGAACTAAAAATTTAGTGAGGTACTTGCCTATAGTTTTAAGTCTTGTTAAAGCCTGTACACACTGGGTTGGCCAGGTGCAGTTTTCGAGGTGCTCATGTCTGAGTTGGTAGCCTGCACAGAACCTAGAACCTAGTTAGCACCCCATCCTCACTGCTTCCTGCCCGTGCTTCACCCTGGTCAAGTTCTTTCCCTTAAGGCACCTCCATGTCCTCAACTGAGACAAGAGGATGCATGTGTGCACTTCCCTTGTCTATTGTAAGAAATAAACACGTTCAAGCAGAGTCCCGCGCTGGGCGGTGCCCAGTGGCCGAGAGTTGTTGTGGTTGCTACGCACTGTCCTTGTTACACAGCCTTGTTCTGATATCAAAGTCAAACTTGTCACCCCACGTGGCGTTTCTGTTGGAATTCATAGTGATGGTAACTTGTGAGTAAGATCCAGTTTTTCAAGGTGTCTGAAATAATTTTCAGTGAAAAAAAGCTAATAAAATGTGAAGCCCAGCAGGATGAAATGGCAATTCTATTTGCATTGTCGTAATGCCTTTCACGCCATGTTAACCACGCTTTTTTTTTCTTCTCTAACCGCATATTTTTATATTTCTATCCCGGAAGACAGAGTGGCTGTAAATGGCCTGACACTGTGCCTAAGTTTGGTAGGAAAGGAAATTGCTGTGAAACGAGGCAGCTTGGTGTCCAGGGACAAGACTGCCTGGGTTCTGAGAACACAGCTGCACAGCTGTGACCTTGGCAAGTTACTTAGCTTCACGTTACACCTGTACCTGCATCTATAAAAATGGGGATAAATACAGTGTCTACCGCATAAGATTGTTAGAATAAATAAGTTGATAGCAAGTGTTTAGAATGATTTCTGGCACATATTAAGTGTTCAGTAAACTTTCTGATATAGTGATGGTGGCAGTGGTAATATTGGTGATAAATAATATGGTATCTATCACTGTCATTTCATAGTGTCCAAAGAAAGAAGTGCTGGTAGGAGAGTTCAAAGCTGAGTGGGATTCCTTTTACAGGTCACCCTCCGAGAACAGATGGTCCCTCGGGGCCAAGCAAATGGTGGGAGATGGTGGGATTAGCAAAGCGCTTTGGGACTTTTTTTATAGGTCTTTGTATAAAATTAGAATTCTAGAAGCGTATAGGTGGTTGCTAATCTGTCTAGAGCAGCGGTTCTCAACCTAATGCTGCGACCCCTTAATACAGTTCCTCATGTGGTGGTGACCCCCGACCATAAAACTATTTTCGTTGCTACTCTATAACTGTAATTTTGCTACTGTTATGAATCGTAATGTAAATATCTTTTTGTTTTCCGATGGTCTTAGGCGACCCCTGTGAAAGGGTCATTCGACCCCAAAAGGGGTCGCGACCCACAGGTTAAGAACCGCTGGTCTAGAGGAAATACAGCACCAACTGTATTATGTTTCAACTTACTGTAATATACAGAAAACCAACAGCTTTCAGTCTTGCTCTTCGAATTAAATTGCATTGTTAGTGGCTGAGCAGCCTCTAGAACAGTGTTAGAATGTGGACACTGCTGCCTTGTTGGTGATGCCATTGTCAGCTTAAGCAAAGGGAAAGTAATAGATTACACTGTAGGAACCAAACGATTATTCGATTGTTTTATAGGCATTTGCTTGAATGGCAGCCTGTCAGATGCCACTAACTGAGCGTGTGGTGGAGGCCGGAAAGCAGCTTTCCACAAGGGGTCAGAAGCAAGACTTGGTCACTGCTGTGCCTACGGTGGTGAATCAGCTGGTTAGAGCTGCTGGGGTGCTTCAGGTTTTAGAAGATGGTTTATTAGAGTGGGGGGAAAATACAAATTTATTTCTTCACGTTCTTTTAAGATGTAAAATAACATTTGTGTATCTTATATAATATGCACGGTATATTAGTACAGTGGCATAGGAAGTGATTTATAAATATATTGGGTTGTTGGAAAAGTCATGACGCATTTTTGCAATGAAAAACAGAAAAAATACGTCATGGCTTTTTCGACAACACAATATATTTGCAGGGAACATGCTCAGTTTTCCTTATTGATAGGGGTGCCTGTGGACTACTTTAGTTTCCAGGGCAGTGTCTGATGCTACAGATGAAATAGTCTTTGCGAATAGTTCATGTTCCACAGGGGAAAAGCTGTTGCCCAGTCGCCTGCTGTGGTTCTTGTTGGTGTGCTACAATGGTGGGAAGGTGACAGAAGGTGGCTGCCTCAGTACAACCACCCCCACCATAGGAGACATAATTAGGAGTGCATGGCCATTGTCCCGCTGTCAAGGTCATCTTTCTAGGCTGAGTTAAAGAGCACTACTTTTTTTTTTTTTTTTTGGTAGCTGAGCCATCCTGCCACCTGTTGGCAGCTCAGCAGCTGCTCAGCTCGGGCTGGACTCGAACTGCTGTTGCTCAGAGCTCGCACTCTTGAGTGAGCTCTTAACCAACCGAGCCACTCAGCTGGCCCTTAGGAGCACTACTTTTTAAGTAGCTCTTTGGTTACATTAGGACATAGGTATACAACAGTGAACAGCGTTTCGGCTCAAAAAAGAATAAAAAGAAAGCCTTGGGAAGGTTGTTTATCATGGAAAAAAAGAGTGAGAATTGACTCCAATGCCTGTCTGGGTCTGGCCTCGCCCACGGATGGAGTAAACAGAGGTTCCCCTAAATGGCTCTGCATCAGAATCGCTGAGGGACACCCCGCACCCCGACTTTACTGAATCAGAATCTCAAGGATGGAACCATTATTTTTTTAAAAGCTCAACAAGTGATTCAGAAAAGAGCAAGTCTTTGGACTCTTTGGACTTGGGAAACTTTTGGAATAGATGAGTATCTGTGATTTCTGGGATTCCGAACGGGTGCTCACAAAAGGAATTACAAGTTTTAATGGTCTCTCCTATCTTTAAGTTCTGCATGGTTGCTTTTGACATTAGCATGAATTAAGGATCTGAGAGTGGGTTTTGATCAAGGAAAGAAGTTACAAAATTGTAGTAGATGCCCAGCCTCTTCTGCCATGATTCTCAACCCTGGCTGCTCAGGAGAATCAATCACCAGGGAGGTTTCAGACTACCCATGCCTGCCCAGGCCGCACCCCCAGAGGCTGAGTTAGTCAGAGGAGGCTCAGGTGTTGATACTTATTAAACACTCCCAGGTGCTATCTGTGTGACACAGAATGACCACATTGCTGAAACCACCTGTGTGACTCAGGTAACCCACCTGGTCTCTGCCAACAGCAGAGCCTTGGGAAGTGAGAGAACTCTTCTGTGCATGAGGAATGTTGCAGAAAGGTGATGTGGGGTGGTCAGGAGAAAGCCCTATGTTTAATGTCCTTTAGAGCCACAGTGGACGCATTTCAAAGCAAATGTTTTTGCGCCTGCCTGGCTCCTGGCCTCATCATAGATCAATGATGTTGGGAGCCAGAGGAGGAGCACCTACGGCCAAAAGATGACGGAAATTAATTCCTCTGTATTCCCAGAACTAGAGAACAAAATGCCTCATGATCGATGACCTGCTTTAAAAAAGATGTCCTTTTTGGTTAAAAAGGGAGTTAACCTTCTTTAGAAGAGCAATACCAAGAGTACTTAGAATTATGGGTTGTCTTTTTAGAAAATGCCTTGCACCTAGTAGCAGAGAGAGAAAGAACAGGGGGAAATTCTAGCACCCAGCAACTTCTCTGATTAGCCACCCATACTAAGAATAGCTGAATCCTTAACCTTATATTGTGTGTGCAGGGAGGTTACTGAGGACATATTGGTATAGGTGTATGAACTATTTAGAGTCTAGCTGCATTTAGTTTAATATATAGTACCAGTCTTCATTTAGGATATTGGGAATCCATCCAGTTTGCTCTGCTTCTCCACTGGATCATTGGGCCCCTAAAGTTTTATTCCACGTATCATTGCGCGTATTGATCTGTCATGATTACCTGATGTGTGTGAGTTCTAGATCAGCGAACTAAAGCCGAGATTTTTCTTCTCATCTGTGTGGTTATTTCTACAATGCTGTTCATTTTACTTCCTTATATTCATAGAGCCCCTTATTTTGTGGCGTTATATGTTAATGAAATGCACAGAAGGACTAAGATTTCCTTACGAAATTGGATGGCTTTTGAGGTCAAATCTTTTACGACCGAGGTTCCTTTTTTAACATTTTCAATGTTGTAGTACACAGTCTTTCTGGAAACTTCTGGTCCTCTCAAGAGGCAGCCATTGCACTGTTTGAAAATCAGATGTGAGCAGATATCTGCTTCTTGTCACTTACTCCCACCCTAGTTCCTGCCTCTTTTCTGGAGCGGCTGTCATAACAGACTGCTCTGGGAATGCTCATTTAGTCTTCTCCAAGCTAAATTCTTCCTGGTATGGCTAGCATTCTTCATATGACAGTTCACCATTCTGATTGACTTCCTCTGACTGTATTCCAGGTTTTCGATATATCCTGTGAAATGTGGCATCCATAATTAAGCCAGCCACCTAGATCTAGACTGACCAGAGGAGAAGGCCATGGCCCTTTCCTTTCGTCCTGGGATATAAATCCTTGAGAACTGTGTTGTTAACAATTTACTAATAGTTTCTTGCTGTGATGGCTGATAATGAGTCAACCAAAATACTCCAACGCTTCTCATCTGAACTGTGCTAATAGATGTTGACCACAGTTCAGTATAATAGCCAATGTGCTTGTGGACCCTGTCCAGATCACACAGCTAAGTGTCAGTGGCCATAGCACCTTGCTTTCCCTGTTCTCCAGTGGTCTTCCCTCTCTCGCTGAGTTGGGCTGATGTTTTTACAAGTAATCAAAAATGTCTTGACTGTCATAGTACTAAATCATCAAAATGACTTTCACTAGACACTGTAGATGATTCAGTCAGTGATGGACCACATCTACAACAGTGGTTGTAGGATTACAAGGGAGCTGAAAAATTCCTATCCTCCAGTGATGTCATAACACAACACATTGCTCACGTGTTTATGGTGATGCTGATATAAACAAATCTACTGAGCTGCCAGTCATAGGACAGTCTAGCACATACAATTATACACAGTATATAATACTTGATAATGATAACTGTGTCACTGGTTTATGTATTTAGTATACTGTACGTTTTATCATTATTTTAGAGTACTCTTTCTAATTACAAAAAGCAAAGTTAGCTGTAAAACAGTATGCCATGTTGCACTGTCAGCAGCCTCATACAGCTCGTGTTTACCATGTCTCTTGGTTGCATCATTTTCTCTTGTGCTTGGTTTAATCTCATGTTGTTTTGTACAGTAACATGCTCTACAGGCTTGTAGCCTACGAGCAGTAGGCAGTACCATATAGCCTAGGTGTGTAGTGGGCTAGACCATCCAGGTTTGTGTGAGTGCCTCCATGATGTTAGCACAACAATGAAATCACCTAACGACGCATTGTTTTCAGAACATATCCCTGTCGTTAAGCAGCGTATGACTGTCGTTTGAGACCATTTTTCAAAGAAATGGCTAGCTTGAATGCTGGCCTGTAAGAAACTGGACCATAGAACAAATGAATTTTGGTGAGAGGGATAAATCAAAAGGGAGGCTAGTGTTTTCTAGAACAACACAGAGTGGCCAGCATGAAAAGGGCAGCTGTGGTTTGATTCTATCACGATCTGGAAAGAAAGCAGGAGGGAAGCAGAGGCAGACCTGAGCGCTGGCCAGTTTGTACCCTCTCATTTGTAGTTTAATAACAGTCCTTCTTTTAGCCCATCTTTTACAAATTATAAAGGAAAATATTAAGAACTATGACTTCTACCCGTTTATTTTGTGTAATAGGGTAGAGCCCCTCCACTAACTACTTGATAATAGCTTTTCATTTTTCAAACGTCAGTCAGGTTTTATTTGGGCGTCTGTTGTGTCTGTTTGATTTACTGTCTTCTCTCCCAAGTAGAGAATAAATGGCTCTGGTGAAGAACGTGGCTTCACATTACTCTTCCTTTAGACAAGTAAAGTGCGATGGTACGAGCTGGGCGATCGCGGCGACTGGGGGATAGATCTTCATCTGAGCTGGTCGGAGAAAACTGGGCTACCTCTTTCATTAATTTGGGATATCTGTCTCTCTACCTCCCTCCCTCCCTTATTTCCTTGTGATTCTTTAAAACTGCTTATTAAATCCACCGTTTATTAGCCTGAGAGTGATAGCTGCAGCGGTTTCACACCAAAACCACGTGTTATGATGCCATATTACAATGGCGGCCCTCGCATCTCAGCGCAGTCGTGTGGTGTGAGGGGTAAGGGCATGGATGTTGAATCCAGCTGCCAGAGTCCGAGTCTCATGCTGCCACTTACTCGCTGTGTGACCTCAGGCAAGTCACATAAGCTCTCGGTGCCTGTTTTCTCCTCAGTCACATGGGGATAAGAATAGGACCTTATTCCTGGGAATGTTCTGAGGATCAGTTGTTTGTTATATGGAAAATGCCTGGCACATGGAAGGTGCTATATGATATGAGTTAGCTGTTATAATTTTTGTAAAGCATTCCATGATTGACTATATGAATCCAATTGAAACAATGTCTTCACATTGATAATTTAAATATTTCAAGTGCTTTAGACAGATTTTTACAAGGAGTTCTATATCTATATATATATATTACCCAAGGAATGAACAGTCTAAGGAGTTAAGAGTTTTCTCAACATTTTTTTTTTAATTAAGACAGTTATTTTAGAGCAGTTTTAGGTTCACAGCAAGATTGAGGGGAAGGTGCAGAGTTCCCATATATCCTGGCCCCATACATGTGTAGCCTCTCTAATTATTCACATCTTCCTGTGAGTGGTACATTTGTTAAAATTGATGAGCCTACATTAACACATCATAATCACCCAAAATCCATAGTTTGCATTAGGGTTGATCCTTCCATGGGTTTGGAAAAATATGTAATGATACCATCATGATGGTTTCATACAGAGTATTTTCACTGTCATAAAAATCCTCTGTGCTGCACCTACTCACCCCGCCTCACCACCTCAAGCCCTGGCAACCGTTCATCTTTTGACTGTTTCCATTGTTTTGCCTTTTCCAGAATATCATATAGTTGGAACCATACAGCATGTATCCTTTTCAGATTGGCTTCTTTCACTTAGTAATTTGCATTTAAGGTTCCTCCGTGTCTTTTCATAGCCTGCTAGGCCGTTTCTTTTTAGTGCTGAATAATATTCCACTCTGGATGGATCACAGTTCAGCCATTTACCAGCTGAAGGATATCTTGGTTGCTTCCAAGTTTTGGCAATTATGAATAAAGCTGCTATAAACATCCATGTGCAAATTCTTGTGTGGACATAAGTTTTCAGTCAACAGATCTTTTGAAAGAGGCAGAAAATATACTACATGCCAATGCAAAGTTCTATACAGCATAAGCAAGTTAGACTAAAAAGGATTTATGTATCATTAAGCAAAATCATGTAGAGGACTGAGAAAAAACCCCACTCTTAAAGCAGCCCTCTGAACTCCTATGTGAGGTCACATGCAAGACACAGAAAGAACTGCCTAAATAGTTATAGTGAAATCCCCAAATTGATCCCTGTGTTAAGGGATGCTTGAATTTTCCAAAATTTCTATAGACAGTTAATTAAAATGTAATTAACTGGCATTTTTAGGAGTCAGGAAAGTCGGATCAGTCTAGTGGCTTGGGGTATCACAGTTTTTGAAATGTTTCTACAATACACTTTTGAAGTAAAAGGAGTGCTATTTGGTTTGTCAGACAGAACACCTCAGAGTTAAGGGATTTCGATTCCATTTTGGCTACTTTAAAAAATCACCAGACATAGTGTATTGGAGAATAATGTGATTGGAATTGTTCCTAAGTGATATACTATGTCTCATCCTTAGACATAAGTTAGAATTTGAGAGGCTCAAAGTAAAAGGGATTTTCATTGCTTATCCTTCAAGAAAATTCACAAAGCTACTACTATTTTAACCCAAGAAAAAAGAAAACGTATATCCACACAAAACCCTGTGTGTGAATATTTATAGCAGCATTATTCATCATGGCTAAAAAACGTGGAAACAACCCAATGTCCATCAACTGAAAAATGGATAAACAAAATGTGGTTTTTCCACACAATGGAATATTATACGTGTTGTTTGGCCATTTTAAAAAAAGAATGAAGTACTGAAACATGC
>NW_017732584.1:232337-233806 GCF_001890085.2 Hipposideros armiger | reverse complement strand
ATTACAGTTGACATTCAGTGTTAGTTTCAGGTATACAGCAAAGTGGTTAGACATTGATGGAACTACATTTTTCTTAGTATCATTTGAACCTGGACTTGATAAAATAAGGTTGAGACAGATAGGATGAGGGCAGGGAGGGAGGTGTGAATACTATATTGTAAAGAAGCCTGTCCAAAATGACTTCTTTGTGTTTTAGCAGAGACATAGTACCTGGAGAAGATTCGGTACCACACACATGATAACCAATATGTGTATAAATCTACCTTATTATTTAAAAGAGAGGGTTTCTCCAAATCATAAGCCAGCCTTTTAAATTTAAGCTTCATTAAATATAAAATGAGGATTTAAAAAGAAAACATTTTGGTCTTGGGTTCGTATAGGACTAGATCCTGGGCTAATAGAGGTTCTGGTAGAATTGCGAGTCTGGCACAGCAAGGAAATGAAGCAGGAAGAGAATGGGATTAAAGTAAAAACATGTGAGAGGTGACGGGGGGTCAGGGTCCATCTCAGACTCAAGGCTGCACAGACAGCCCTCTGGTCTTGCTTCTCTGGGTTCCGAAGGCCTTGCCCACTGCCCGAAACCTCCCATCTTTGACCCTTTCCCAGTGTCCCTTCTCCACCAGTCAGGAGCCCAGAGCATGGCACAGCAGAATGCACCACCCAGTTGTGGTTGCCGAGCGGGTCGATGAGGTTAGCGTCCCAGCCTGGGAGCCTGCTTCCAGGAGACCAGGACCTGAGGTGACCGTGGTACGAGCAAGAATCTTAATATGTTCCAGATCAGCATTTGGCAAATCTAAGACGGAGCACAATCATAGTCCTCATGCCAGCGAGCGCTGGGCAGGAAAATGTGCTGCTTACAACAGGAGTGGTTTCCTCCAGCAGGTGGTTCCTGAGGGAGCTGCTCGCTCCCATCAGTGGTACAGAAAGAGGGAGATTGTGAGCTGTATTGGAAGGGCTCATGTAGACAGGATAGCACGCCGTGACTTCATGCAGCCTCAGAGAAGAAAACGTACCCCCAGGAAGCCGGCCACCCTCACCCTGGGCACACTGGCTGCTCCCAGCAAGTATTTCTTAAAATTCCTGTGGATTTTGATGAAGGACACTAAGAATAACACTAAAAAAAACACACACACACACTTAACCATTTGGAGTTTTGCATATCTCATGGGATGAGGGACTTCTCACAACTATTACTAAAAATAGCCAGATTTCAGCATGTAAGCTTATTAAAAGAGAGCCCAGAATTTTTTTTTTTAAAGATTAAAACAGCAAGCAAATTCTGGTCCTGGGAATATTTGAGGATTGCTTTCATTACCCATCACCCCCAGAGCATGCAAATATTCAGAACCCAACACCTTCCCAAAGAAGTAGTCAATTATCTGCGCAAAAACAGTCCCTCTAGGCCAGCCGAGTGGTGCATTGGTTAGGAGTTGGCTTGGGACACCAGCTCTGAGCAACAGGGCCCTGGT
>NW_017732584.1:229550-232037 GCF_001890085.2 Hipposideros armiger | reverse complement strand
CAATGATCATAATACCAACATGGGCCAGTGAAGCAACATCCTCCACAACCTGACTGAAGAACAAAGGACAGCAACTTGTCTGTTCTCCTCCCCCAATTTCCCAATAAAATCTTTTTAAAAAACCCCAAAAAACCAGTCTATCTGCTTATAGGGAGCCATTGTTGAATCATTAACCAAAAAAGAGGAAGCTTACTATGGCAGAAGGGTTGTGTTTCTCCAGAGAACAAGGTAGTTACGTAGTTACACTTGTACCCGCACATTGTCCTTCAAGGAAAGACGAGGACAGACTTACCTAAGTCTTTGGTTCGGTTCTCCGGTCCCTGTGTCCTGGACCCACCACACAGCTAATTCCTATCTCTGAACTGTCACTGGAAACTTGTAACGACTGGTCAAGATCAACCTTAGGGCTATCACTGTTGACATCTAACAAGACCCTCTAGGGCAGTGGTTCTCAACCTTTCACAGGGGTCGCCTAAGACCATTGGAAAACACATATTTTCGATGGTCTTAGGAACCGAGACACCGCTCCTCTATCCGTCTCCAGGCCCACATGCAGATATGCCCACATACGAGTACCCGGCGACCCCTGTGAAAGGGTCGTTTGACCCCCAAAGGGGTTGCGACCCACAGGTTGAGAACCGCTGCTCTAGGGTCTTTCTCTAAGGTCTTAGCCCCTCAGATGTCCCCCTTCTCCAAAGTCTCAGGTTGTGGATGGCCTTTGTCATACATCTCAGCACAAATACTGCTTTCTGTTTTAGATGTGCTGGGTGTCCCTTGCTTGAGCATCAGCCCCTCCAGGGAGCAATTTTCACATACTTCGTGCAGAGTTTTACCCAATGTAGGTGTGAAGTAAAGGAATGCCATATGACTGATGGGCAGCTGAGTCCCGCCATCATCTTCTCCTTATCTTTCCCTTCTTGAGACAGAGAGGTTGGGTGGTACCCAAGTACAGCTTAACTCTAGTTTTGGGTTCTCGTCCATCTTGACCCACTGCCTGTGCCCAAGGGCATCTGGGGCTGTAGCCTGTGGAAAGTACTCAGTGCTATACCCTCTGCTGGGCCTGGCACTGGCGGGGGATGGTGCAACATGGGACAGTGCCAAGGAAACCCTAGCTTTGGATACATCACTTACGCTTTGTACTAGTTATTGTGCCTGTAAGTGGGTGAGGCTGTGTGATCTGACTCATAGCAGAAGTGTAAACCAAAATTTTAAATGCGATCACATAGTAGGATAGAATTGATATTATGATTGTGAGTTTTGATTATCCAGGGTTACCTGGGTGTCCTATTTTGTTGCTAACTCTTGGCCACTTAATATCTGTGCTGTATTAAAAAGGCACTTGAGAGAGGGCAGGGAGGTGAGGAATCAATAGGAAGTTGAGTGTTAGAATCGAGAACTTGCTTACTCTCTCGCTCAGCCCAAGTAATTGAAGGATCCTGCACATCTATTTTTGGCCTGAGGCTGCTATTGCAGAAGTCCAGGGCTTGACATAAGTGTAGTCCTTTCATCTGTTAAAATGGTTTCATTTGCCATCTTAAAATTTCAGAGAGTGGGTGCAGGTAGGGAGGGTGCCTTGGCCGAGCTCAGAGACCTGATGGGGGAGTACCATGAGGCGTGAAGCCAGCACATTTATTAGACATTTAGGTGGGATTCCCCATGTGAGACAAATCTAGGACTGTATCAGGAAGCCTGTGTGGGCTGAGAGAACGGAGTAGCTTTTCTCAGTGTTGATTTGGTTGATGTTCCTAAAAGTTGGCAAGTTTTCCTGCTGGCCTAATGAGTGATTGATTTACTTTCTACCCTGCAATTTTTTCCAGCCCATTAAAGCAAGTCTTTCTTGTGAGGACCGAGATGTGTTTAGAGACCCAATGGGTATAATTTATTTGCATCCCAGGCTTCTCAGACTTGGGGCATTGTACAAAAGAGACCATGAGCCAGAGTGCTATGGGTAAAATAACTAGAGCTGCCATTCATTGTGCGTTCAGGTTGAGCCCAACCGTTACATGAATTAGCCACCGGGCCATGAGGTGGTTATGTCTTTGTTTGAACACCTTCAGCCTGGAGCAGATTGTTTTACAAAGAAGCCCCTCCTGTGGTTGAATGTGTGGTGTGTTTGAAGGGCCCTTGCACGATAGGAAGAATGCTGGCCTGGCTGTCCAGTGGGGGCTCTGCAATTTCCAGAGTGGTTTCAACATGGTGGGGAAAAAAAGGTAGCAGCACCTCCTTCCAGCTGGATTTTCAGGGCATGAAACTGGGGAAAAGAGATGGAGCGAGAATTCCACATAAAGGATAATACAGGAAGGAAGATATAAGAAGATGGTGTGGCCGAAGGTGGGAGAGCGTGAATAGTTCTGTTTGACTGGAATTGCTAAGTTTTTGTATTACTTGGAGCTGACAGCAGCTTCTTTATGACTTGTCATCAGTGCTCGCTCTGCTCAGGTTGAGGTAGGGGGTGAAGTTCGCAGGGTCAGGCTGATTTCTCTGCTG
>NW_017732584.1:226146-227123 GCF_001890085.2 Hipposideros armiger | reverse complement strand
TGTGATATAGTAAATATAAGAGATTGTTTATTAATACATTAGTAGCAGATCTAATAACCGTCATTTTGAAATAGTGATGAGTGTAAATATTTAATGATATCTGCAGCAACTGTAATAGAGAGTGTCAAAGTAACAGGTTCTGCTAATTCTGCTCTGTTTGCGGCTATATTTTTACCTGAAGGAATGGTCAAGTTGTTAGAATTTAGTACAGTAGCCCCTCCCCTTTATCTGGGAGGGAGGGGATATGTTCCAAGACTCCCAGTGGATGCCTGAAGCCAAGGATAGTACTGAACCCTGAATATACTGTTTTTTTCCTACACATACAGACATACTTAGGATAAAGATTAAATTATAAATTAGGCACAGTAAGAGATGAACAATAACTAGTAACAAAATAGACCAATTATAACAGTATACTGTAATAAAAGTTATGTGAATGGTCTCTCTCAAAATATCTCATTGTACTGTACTCATCCTCCTCCTCGTGGCGATGGAAGGTGATAAAATGTCTAGGTGATGAGCTGAAGCGAGGTGAATGAGCCATTGTGAAGTAAAAGAAGGGTGACTTGAGCACAGGCACTGCAGTACCTCGGCGGTCTATCTGATAACCCAGACGGCTGCTAAGTGACTAACAGGCGGGAAGCGTCTCCAGCTGGACAAAGGGGTGATTCACAGCCTGGGCGGGGCAGCGTGGGATGGCGTGAGATGTCCTCACACTGCTCGGAGCGGCGTGCAATTTAAAATGTATGAACTGTTTATATTTCTGAAATTTTCCATGTAACATTTTCCGACTGCAGTTAACCACGGAAGATGAAACTACGGATAATGGGGGGACTACTGTGAAACTAACAGTGTGTATTTTATTCCATTTAAGTTCATGGATGCCTCTGAATTCTCTCCACAGACCTGATGGGAATTTGTGGGCCCCAAGTTAACCTCTGAAGTGGAGATAGTGTGAAAGTGTTTCCCAGCTCTAG
>NW_017732584.1:223429-224701 GCF_001890085.2 Hipposideros armiger | reverse complement strand
GAGGGAGAGAGAGGGAGAGAGAGGGAGAGAGAGGGAGAGAGAGGGAGAGAGACAGACAGGCTGGGCTTTAGACTGAGGCACTCAGATGCACCTGGCTTGCACTGCTGACCAGTGAAATGTCATTTTACCTGATTTTACTAGAATGTGTTCCTTCATTGCAACCCAGTTTCCAGGACCAAATGAAACAGAGTTTGAAAAGCGATATTTATTTGGTACTATAGGGTATAGGCATTATAGGTATATCATAGTTTATCCCCCAGCTAATAACAACATCAACCAAAACAAGTCTATAAACTATCAAATTACAGAAAACTTTTGCCTCTGTTGCTCACCCTCGCCTAAACATCCAGGTTTCTGAGTTCCAAAATATGGTTTTGACGTTAGCAGGTACCTGCGGCTGAGGCGGACTGGATCACTCAGCTCCACTGTAACCTGGGTCTGGCATCACAGAATTACGGAGGAATGGGAGGTCTTAGGGATCATCTCCCAGGCCCCTATTTTAAGAGCAAAGGAGCTGGGGCATTCCAGTTCCTGCTGAGGTGCCCCCAGCCAGTTTTCAGCCTCACTCTGCCCCTGCGTATCTGCCAGGGAGGGGTGGGCGTGCTGCGTCTCCCTGAGGCTCTTGCGCTGTTATTGCATCTGAGAGGAGAAGCTTCTCCTGGGAACGCATGTTCAGTGGCAGGATTGGGTTCATTTTGCAGCGACCTGCATCACGCTGCACCTTGGTGGTTTATAAATAGAACTTAGCACTCTGAGGGCCGCTGTGAAGCTCAAGTGGGAAAATGATACCTGGATATTAAATGTGCTAAGTACTCAGCTCCTACACTGTCAGAGCTGCAATTTCTTCTCACCAAGAAGGCCCTTAGGACTCAGACAGCGAAGTATCCATTAACCATTTTCCAGTGACACTTCAAGACAGCCTTCCTGATGGCCTGAGTCCTGGGCTGGGCCTGAGCACACAGCCCTACATACCTGGGGGAGGGGAGGGTGTGAGAGTGCGGGACATCAGCGGCTGATGGCAGAGGTGCCCAGGGGTGCCTGTCCACCTCCCTCATGCCTGGAACCCCCAGCCTGGAGGACCCCTCACACAGGTGCCCGCCCTCCAGGCAGCCAGGATGCATCGCTTCCTTCTCACCTTGAGTCCTGGCTTTCTTGTTGGCAGGGTTCGTAGCATCACTTGCCTGGAGCTTTCTGGCCTAGCCTCTTCTCACGGCAGAAATGTTCTGTAGTGCCCCCACCCCTGGCATTGGGAGGAAGCCTTTAAATTCAGAC
>NW_017732584.1:220320-222159 GCF_001890085.2 Hipposideros armiger | reverse complement strand
GATGAGGTGTAGCCAACCAGTGCTGAGGACACCTGATTCGTATCTAGTCTCTTACATTGAGGCTAGCTTTGTTGGGGGGGATTCATTAAGGGATGCTTTATTATACAAGAAAGGGTGTAACAATGTTAGACGTGTCACAGCACATCCAGAGGGAAATTGTGCAGTCAGATGGAAGCCAGCCTGTGTTTGAGTTTGGACTCGGTGCCTCACTAGCTGAGAACACTGGGCATGTCGCTTGGCCTTTCCCAACTTCAGGTTTATATCCTTTAAAATGGGAGCACTGGCACCCAATAGTCTTATGACTCCTAAGCAAAGGATACATGGCTAAGAATTCTGCACACCATTCGAGCATGGTGTAAATAGGTGATTAATTACATTGAAAAGCAATAATACGTGAGCTGCCATAAGGCAGACGATGATTGAGTACCAGGAATTAAGAGTTGTGAGATCAAAGAAGGGAAGATCAGTTTGAGCTGAACCAGCTTCAGGTACCTGTAAAGCAGGAAGGAATAAAGAAAGTATCCCTGTGTGGCTTGAACATCATGAACAAAGAATGACACGAGATAAAGCTGGAAAGTGAGATGCTGGCTCTCACAGGGACTTGAACACAGAGGAGCTTGGATCTTAGAGGGCGGAGGGGTGCCATTGGAAGGCTTAAGGCAGGGGAGAGGCATGGTCCAGTATTCACGTACAGAAGGTCACATGAGGAGGTTGCATTACAGGAGGATGAGTGGAGGGCAGAAAGCTGCTGTGTAATGCACGTCAGAGATGATGGTGTTGGGGGTAAGAAGTGCAGAGACGAGAGCAGACCGTATTGGGAGGTGAATTCAGTAGGACGTGCTGATGTGGGACTTGAGGGAAGGAGAGCAATCCACAGTGCCTCCTATGTGTCTAGCTGGAGTGGGCGAGTGGAGGCTGGTGCCACTTCCATGGAGAAGTTGGGGGGAGGGGGGTGGAGAAGCTTTGGTGCCAGGAGTCCTGGGGATTCAAGGCTAAAGCGAGTGCCTGCCTTCCATGAGCTCTTAGTTCAGTGACTAATGTGTGGATGGACTGTGGCTGTTAGGACACAGAGTGCCAGGTGAGAGGACAGAGGTGCCACATGTGTCTGAGGGTGGGGCACCTGGCCTCACCCAAGTCACAGCCAAGATGTTTGCTCTGAAGCTCTTTGGGGGCTTCTCTTAGTCCGAGGCAGCTGGTGTGGTGTCTCCCTGAGGGTTCTGTGTACATATTGCTAATTGTGGGGCCATGGGTGACACATTATTCTCCACAGGAAACTCAAACAAGACAATATTTCAGCGGGATTTCTCAGAACAAAGTGCCAGCAGTGTCTCCTTGGCTGATCAGCAGGGCTGTCCTTCAGTGGCGTGACCTCAGGAGCCTTGACAGCCATCTGCTCCCCTCCCCTCCCCAGTAAGCAGGGAGGGGAGATTAGTTGACTTGGCTCAGGGAGCAAAAATGAGGCAGTGGTTTGGTGGGAAATTTTTGCAGGAGTAAGCGGTTTAGTTGCAATTAGATCCTGCCTCTCAGGTGTCAAAGATGGGAATCCATGTGAACTGGGGAGTAGCTGTGTACATATGTGTTTTACCCGAAAGCTGGAGGATGGCTGGGTTTCTTACCTCAGCATCCTGGGCTCCTGCCCGAGGCACAGGCCTGCTCCTGCTCGGGGTAGTGTGAACCTTCCTGCCGATAGCCTGGGCCTGAAGAACGGCTGAGTATGAAATTTCTTGGCCGTGGTGTCCTTTTGCTAAGTGAAGGGAATTTTACTGGGCTCAGGTGAAAGGATTTAAAGGATTGAAAAGCAGATTGACTCAAGTTGCCAACTAAGTCATGTCTATAATT
>NW_017732584.1:211272-217570 GCF_001890085.2 Hipposideros armiger | reverse complement strand
AGGAACAGGGAGAGGAGAAACACTCCGATGACAACAGTGATACCCTGGAACTACACAGGCTGTCAGAAAGCTGCTGCTTAGCCATCCTCCCAATACTAGGCATGGGGTTCTGTACACGTTTCCAAGTAATTGGTTGTATAGCCAATTTGAAAGATCTGTGTTTTCATTTTCATCTTCTCAGCAGTGTCCACCAGCTACCTGTATTCACTCAGGTCCCTCCCCATTTGATGACGGTTTGTGTGAGCTGAGACCACACAGCTCTTGGCTGACCTTGAGGAGTGGCTGACCATTCAGGTTTCTGCAGCCTAGCTGCCACACCTGAGTCACCCCCGGTGCTCCCAGACCTCTTCTGTCTTCCTGGTTCATCCCTAGTTGACTTTGGGATCATCGCAGCACCTCTCCGGCTTCTTGGCTGTTGGCCCAGATCAGAAGCAGGGTCAACATTCAATCACACCTGCTGATAAGCCATAACCTACCTGTGTTGTTAATTAAAGGTGGGACAGGCAGCCCGTGGTGGTTTCTCAGTTCCTTCTTCCATAGCCTGCTCTGCCCAGGAGGCCACAAGGGCTGGTAGTAGGAATATTGGGCTGGAGCCAGGAGACCTGAGTTCTGAACCTACCTTCACACTCCTCCCTTTCCTCATCTGGAAAAGAGGGGGTTGGTTGATCCCTAAGTTGCTTGGGTCCAGCAGTATGTACGGAGTGTGTATTTTGTGCCAGGCGCTGAAGACTGAAAGCAAAGTGCCCGTGTCCTGGCACTGGGCGTATGAACAGGCGGTAGATGGCTGAGTATAGCCCTTCCCAGCAATTTATTTCCCAAACCTGCGTTATCATCCATCTTCTTTGGAGACCTCATAGGCTGCTCTTTCCACTACTCATGTGTCTTCCTACTAGCTGCTTTCCAGGGATAAATATAGATGTGTTTTTATCTGATGCAAAGTATCGTCTTTCTGCCTTCCACTTAGTCTGACTAAAACACCTCCTATTGCAATTGATAGCTGTTTTGTTATTCCTGGGAAACTTGAAGCAAGATCATCAGCCTGGTGGTTAATCGCATATTTGTGATGCATATGTGTGAACAAAAATGTTCAGAAGTGTGTGGCAGCCTAGGCTCAAATACAGAGGAGAAGAAAATCTCCTTGTTTTTGGAAAAAATTATAACTCATACAGTAGCACAAGCTAGAAATAAAGGTAAGCATGTATATGTGACAGGGTGTATGTGTCAATTCTCCGAGGAGACTTATGTATATAAGTCATGAGCTGGGGGGGCATGTATCCAGAGAGAGGGTGGCACAGCGGCCAGCTGGCTGCATCCCCTTCCGTGGGTCGTAAGGAGGGTGTATGCCATTTGTAAGCCCTTTTCAGAGTTCCTTTCTTTCTCCTGCTTTTCAGACCTTGTGCAGGCACATGAGGGAGGGAGGATGATTTTTACGCTGTCCCTTACCCTTTACCCCTGAAAGGAGGAGAGCTGCTCCTGACCAGGCTCAGGCCCTTGTCAACAGTCCCTGGAAGGCAGCACAGCCTTTCCACGGCCAGCAACTGACCAGAGCCTTTTCTCTTCCAGAGACGAGAAGAACCAGTCCATCATAGTCAGCGGGGAGTCTGGGGCCGGCAAGACCGTGTCAGCCAAGTACGCCATGCGCTATTTTGCCACGGTTGGTGGCTCAGCCAGTGACACCAACATTGAGGAGAAGGTCCTGGCGTCCAGTCCCATCATGGAGGTAAAGCCTTCCAAACACCCATGGCCTTCCCGGCTGGAGCCCATTCCGCTGGCAGCAGGACGGCTAGGCGTGCAGCCTTGTGTGGCTGATCACAGGCGTCCTTGGCAGGAAGCCCCTCATGTGGTCAGCATTCACGTCTTTCCCTGAGAACCCACAGTCTGCTTGCTGAGGGAAAAATTGTGATAATGCCCCCAGGACCACAGATTTGCGAATAGTCTAACCTGGTAGCATCCTTCAGGTCCCCAGCATTGGGGAGGTTGTCCTGTTCATGTTTTCTGTGTCCCTGGACTCTGCTGAATGCTCTAGAAATAGTCCTTCTCCGTCTACAGCCACCTCTGCTACTGTCCCCTCCCCTGCTGCCGTCGTGTGTCAGCAAATCAGTTCTCCACCCAAACTCGATGCTTGAAGGCCCACTGAACCAGGAGGGCAATTCTCATGGGGGTGGGGATGCTTAGGTAGGAAATTCCCTTTTACCCCCCAAAAAACATTTGGACAGTTTTCTCTTTTGGGAGGAAGGTAGCGCTAAACGCTGTGTGATAACATAGAATCTGTTGACGGTCCTCAGAAAACAGTGACCCGTGATGGTGTGAGCTGGCCAGGGCTGCTCCTGTCTGTATCTTCACACCCTCCCTGTCTTCTCCTGGGCTGGGTCGGCTCAGAGCGGTCAGGGAAAGTGGAAAGCCAGCGAGTTCCTAAAACTGAGACCTTGCTGTAACTAATCATGTTTTAGAGGCAGAACTCCTTTTCTGTTTATCTCTCTGTCCTCTATAAAAGCTTAATTCTGATGGAGTAGAACTAAGTAACTCACAGTCCCTGGGCCAGCTTTGCTTTTCTGCCGTTGAGGCTGAGGCTTGTCATTATCACCTGGGTTCCAGTAGGAGTCCACCCTCTGCCAGCCTGCACAGCCAGTAATGTTTTAGTAAGAAGAAATTCAGTGGAGGGCAGCAGCTGCCAAAATAGCATCAGGTTTCTCTGCAGTGCCCCATCAATGAAGACACAAGTCACCAAAGTGGTTGGTCTTTCAGATTATTTGGGGGGAACAAGAAGCTTCCCAGACCCTCCCAGCTCCCCACTCTCTCTCCCTCTTCCTTTACCAAGTACAGGAGTAATTCTGAGTTTCAATTCATAAGAGTTCATTGACACAACATATTCATTAAGAATTTGACAAAAGCAGGTTTCAATATCTGTTCTTATATGAATCGGGAAATGGTTAATACTGCTGAAGGCATTTTTGCAAACAGATAAAAGCAAAAAGCAAACCTTTTATTCGATTACAGCCTTTAACTTGGCTGTGTGTGCATCAGAACCCCCTGGAGGGCTTGTTAAAGCAGATTCCTGGACCCCATCCCCTGAATTTCTGATTCAGAAGGTCTGGGGAGGGGCCCAAGAATTGGCATTTCTCACAAGTTCCTGGGTGATGGTGATGCTGCCAGTCTGGGTACCACACTTTGAGAACCACTGACCTATTAAAAAGGTAAGAAAGACTCATTGGATAATGTGGAAGAATGAAAGGAAATAATCTCCCCAGTTCTACAGCCTCCTGATAATCGTTCAACATTCAGGTATATTTCCTTCCAGCCTTTTCACTGAATAGTGTCGTATAAGCTGTGTCCCCCTATCATTCTTCTTTTTATGAACTGTCCAATTGGCTGCAGACATGTTAATAGACGACTTTACCATAATTTAACTTACCATTGTCAGGCATTTAGTTGGTAGCCCATTTGCTCACAGCGTTTATTCTAAGCTCTGAGGTGGGGGCCTGGCCATGGCCCCAGTTCAGAAGGTGGGTGTAGACCACCCACCGCACCTAAATTGAAGCCGCTAAGATAGCAACATCATTAGCGTCATGTTTCATCTCAAATGGGAGTGAAGCCAGGTGTTTTTAGCTGCTGCTTTGCCCGAGTTTCAAAATNTTTCTTGGCCGTGGTGTCCTTTTGCTAAGTGAAGGGAATTTTACTGGGCTCAGGTGAAAGGATTTAAAGGATTGAAAAGCAGATTGACTCAAGTTGCCAACTAAGTCATGTCTATAATTAGGCTGAGTGGATGGAGCCACACATAGGCTGTGTTTTTGAAGGACATTGCGTAGAATTCCGTACTTAAAAGTTATCTCCCCCACAACCAGCCCTAAGTAACCAAAACTTGAAACTGGCATCAGTATAAGATGAAATGTGACAATATCTTAAACATGGTACAAAGCAAATGATGTGCCACTTTAGAAGATGGAGAAATCATTGCCTGCTGAGATGCCTGGGTCAGGAGTCTGGACAGAGTGGACTTTTTGGACATGAGGACTCCAGGAGAAGGGTGTCTACTGAAGGTGATTTCAGGTAGAGGGGAAACCATAAATGGCAGTGGGGGGAAAGTGTGCAGTTTCACGGACTGACAACTAGTCCAGCTTGGCTGAGCTGCACTGCCATCATCTTACGAGGCGTATACAGATCATCTCATATAATCTTGCAGCAAATCTGTAAGATGAGCGGTATCCTCTGTCATGTGGTTAAAGCTTACAGAGAGCCTCCTGATAGCAGAACCAGCACTCAGGCCAGATCCTTAGACTGAAAGCCCAGTGTTCTTGTCATAGCACCCTAGTTTGCTCCCACTTGTCAAGGGTTTTGGTCTTAGGGGTATGCACTGTAGAGGGGTTCAAATGCTCTTCTGGGAGTTTGGATTTGATTCAATAAGCAATGAGTAGTTAACGCCTCTTGAGTGAGGAAAACATAAATAAAGCTGTGCCTTAGACATTTAATCTGGCAGGAGGGTTAGGGTGAAGTAGACACCTGGGTACCTAGGTCAAAGGTGACTACTTAAAAGAACATGAGCATAGCTGGGGATCAAAGTCATAAAGACTGGGCTGAGGTAACCTGCGGGTCAGATAAGTTAATGACTTAGTCCAAAATCAGATAGCTAATCAGCAGTGCAACTGAGGTTCAAATTCAAGCTCGTTTTTAACGCCCTTATTCTGGTTTCCAGTTTTCTAATTGAGTTGGAAGCAAAGCTGATAGGTGCAGAGCAAGGTGAGAGTCCTATTGCACAGCATCCTTTAAAGCCAATTTATGGACTGTTAGGAGATGGTGTATATACACTTAGTGTGCACTGGCTCTGTAATGGGTTAGGAATGGGACTGGGTAATAGGTACAGAAGCGCAATGGAGCAAAATACAAATCATCAATTAAAAAAATGTTTTAATTGGTCTAAGGCAGGGGTGTCAAACTGGCGGCCGCGGGCCGCATGCGGCACTCGAGGTAATTTTTTGTGGCCCATGATGCTCTGAAATAAAATGAAAATAGAAAAAATTGTTATGAAGAAAATAGCGCTTAGGGGAGATAGAGGCAATACCGTACACACAATTCGCTCGTTAACCCTTTAACTACTGAAGACGAGTATACAAAAATTACCTCGAGGGCCGCATGCGGCCCGCGGGCCGCCAGTTTGACAACCCTGGTCTAAGGGAAGTTGTTAAAAGGTACTTGTTGGTCTAAGAAGAGGTGAAATCACCTGACATTAGCGAACACGTCAGCATCAGGTCGAATATCCATCAAATTAGGCAGGAATTAGCACCACAGGCCATTGCCTCGATTTCCTCATGCCCAAAGCCTCGAACGTAAAGATTTTTAAAACTTGGGCCTATTAATAAATCCTGATGATATCTTTGCCATGTACATTAATTTTCATTAGAACAACAAAGTTTGCCTCTACAGTCTGCCGATTGTTGTTTGTTTGTTTATCTGCCTTGATTCCTTCTCCGTTTGAGTCCTTGACACTGATGTCACATAAACTAGTTCCTCTTTTTTGAATTCCTGGTCACTTACCCTTAGAATAGCCTGCTTGCTCCTCAAACTTTTCTGCCTGTTGTATGAGCTGTTCTCTTTCCTGAGTCAATGCATGACTTTTCAGTCATTTCCCAGTGATGCACAGGGCAATTCCCATCTTGACACTGCAAGTGACAAGTGTCACCAGTCTGTGCCAAACACAGTATGTTATTTTTGTCTCCTCGAAGTCCAATTTCCTGTGGGTGCTCTGTTGCCGCAGGGGCCCTAGCAGCACTCACTCCCCCTCCCCCACCCACCCCTGATCTGATTCATTCTCTCCTGGCATTGTGTGTTGCTCCCAAGGATGGTTCTTAAGTTCTTTGGACAGTATATACCTTTTCTTCTCACGTGGGTCTCTTCTGAAGACTAAAGCTCAGACACATCCTGTGTTCATCTATTTATTTTAGGTTAAGTATGCAGACTCGAGGCAAAACTCCAAGCTTTTGGGTGTGGCTCCTGCAATCCAGCTCTTCTTGCAGATACAGGGAGTTTTACAGATTGCATCAGACTTGGGTCTGTTTCAGGGGTCTGACGTTCAGCTCGTTAGATGCTTAGTGGCCTGGGATAGGTAAGCCACTGAGCAGTTCTATAAGGAGTTGATTATGAAGGTTCTGAGAGGAGAGATGATACCTGCCATGATTGCTAGGGTTCAGTGGATGTCATATTAAAATTAAAATAAAAAATAAATGAGAATGAGAAATAGAAGCATCCACAGGCTTCTTTAGAGGCCCGCTTTCAATGTAAAGATTTTACAGGAACAGGGAGAGGA
>NW_017732584.1:111142-206792 GCF_001890085.2 Hipposideros armiger | reverse complement strand
TTTGTCCTTTTGTGTCTGGCTTATTTCGCTTAGCATGTTTTTAGAGTCCTTTTAATGGCTGGGTAATATTTTATTGGGTGGATACACCACATTTTATTTGATCATTCCTCAGTCGATGGACACTTGGGTAGTTTCCACTTTCTGGCTACTGGGAATAATGTTACCGTGACCACTGGCGCAAATATCTGTTTGAGCTCGGCTTTGGGAATGCTTTTTAAATGACAGTGGTGTAAAATGATCTAATGTGCTCAGGACCCATTATGGCCTGAGTGGCTGGTGGACTGCTGGGGAGGCAGGGTGCTTTGGGTGGGAGAAACCTGAAAGGAGTATGCATACCCCAAAAACACACAAGATGTGGTTCAGTGGCTAAGGTCTGAGCGGGGAGGAGTGTATGCACAAACCAGCCTATTCTTGCATGATGTAGTGTAAATAAATGCTGCAGTAGTTTGGGCACATACCATTACATCTCTACCTTGTGCAGTTGGTACTTGGGAAACTATGTGAATAAGTCCCAAGGGCTCATTCTGTCAAATACAGAGTTTTGTCATCCTAGAGACTGTCCCTTGAGCTGTTATTAAGTGTTATGTTTGAGAGACATCTTGGATATGAGCATGGAAAGGAAGACTTGTAGCCAGGAAGAAGTCTGGATGGGGTTAGAAAAACTGGGGAGCCCATTCAGCTTTGTGGCTCCTCAGAGGCTTAGCGCCAACACAAGGCCTGTCTCAATCAGGGGGCAGCTGATTGCTGATTGCTCTGCCCCATCCTGGGGAAGGATGGGACCTTCCCACAAAGTAATCAGGTATGGTCATGTCATTATCTCACTATTTCTGCAGCCTGGCAACTGCAGACGCCCCCTGGAGAGCCTGAGAGTTGGGGGCGGTCTGAGGAGGCGCAGCTCCCAGTGGGCTGTGCCCAGTGGCAGTTGTTTAAATTAAAAGTGACTGCAGGATGGATTGGGCTGATTTATTGTCAGTCCCAGAGCTCTCTGACCCCATTCTGTGTAAGAGCTTGTCAGCATCCTGGGAGTGACTTGTTCACAAGTCTGCACTGATTAAAAGGACATCGGTAATCAAGAGACCGTTAGAGGAGGAACTTAAGGCCAGGCCCAAAGGGTCCCGTGGCTTCTTGGAGTGACTAGAGTCTGCTGGCGTACAACTGTGGGAGCCACAGAGACCTGCCCCCCATCCTGGGAGAAAGAAAGGAGGATAGGGTTTCCGTTAGGAAATGGAGAGAAACTGTGACCAGGTACCAGGTAATTTTTAGAGTTCATTTTTTTAAGATAAAGAAGCAAGAAAGCTTACAACTATTAACATATTCATATAAGAATCTGCCCCCTGCATAGCTCACTGATCCCATCTCCTCGTTTTCTGTCATGTTTCAACATGCTCTGGCCACTTCACTTGTCCATTCTAACACACCCCGTCCCTTTGCCTACACTGTATTCATAAGTAGAATCCCTACTGGCCAAAGCCTACTCACCCTTTAAGATCTGCGTCGTTTTTCACTTCTTAAAGCCTTTTCCATTCCACTGGGCATGGCTGATTGCTCCCGTCTCTCTGTTTCCAGACTACCTGCCATGTACCTGGTTATTGTATAATCCCAGTACATTGAAATTACTTGTTCCACTCTGTTTTTGTTTTATTACATGTTTGTGTCTGCACAAACCACACACAGTGTTGTTTTGTTGTATCATATATAAACGGTGTCGATTCTGTCAACTACTTTGTAACTTGCTTTTCACTCAACATTTTTTTTTTAAATTTTCTGTGAATCATGCTCCAATTGACTTAGTTGAACAGCTTTATGTAAAGTGTCTCATGGTATGAATATACCACACTTTATTTGTCTGTTCCCCCTATGGGTAGACATGTAGGTTATATTTCTTTTTTTTTTTATTACGTATAGTCTGTATTGAACATTCTTGTGTGTACGTACTTGTACACTTACGTGAGTTTTTCTAGGTAATAGCTAGAAGTAGAGCCGGGGAATTGTTAGGGAAATGTATGTTCAATTTCACGAGATCCGCCCAAATATTCTCCAGGATGGTCGTTGCCGTTTCCATTTGAACCAGCAGCGTATCCGAGTTCCTTGGCCCTCACACCCTCATCTTCGTTCCATAGAATCAAAGTTCTTGTTTTTTGCCACCCTGGACTGTCATTTTAATCTGTATTTCTCTGATTACCGCTGAGGTTGAGTATCTTTTTCTGATGTTTATGGGTCATGCGAGTTTCTTCTGTAAATTTCCTGCTTGTATCATTAGCTCATTTTCCAGATTTTGACTGCTTGCATCCTATCTGCCTCTTTTTGTTGTGCGATGGACTCAGCGATGGCCAGAGCCAGGGTTTTTATCATTTGTAACAATTGGACTTGCTTTTTTCATGCATCGAAATGTTTCCTAAGCTAGTAACCAGAAAAATTGAGCAAGGGTTTAAAAAATAAAGAACTATGTGAAAGTTCTTCTTAGACACAGAATTTGGAAGATCTCCATACTTAGAGTAGAATTTATGGATTTGGTGTAATGACACAAACAACCTCTTCCCTTTGTGGGTACCATGATATACTTTCAGAGTACTTGTAGATCCGTCATGTTCCTTTCCTAAGCAGCCAACGAGGGAAGGAGGATAGATCCTTTGGCGGTGAGCTTCAGACCTTGGGCAGGCTTTCCCTGAGCGGTGACAAGGAGTGTTCTCAGGTACGGTGAAGGCTCCTGTTGCCATTTTACAAGTTACAAAATGTGAATTTTTTGAAATTTTGGTGTTGAGACTTATTTGTTGAAACTAGATTGTCCTTTAGAATTTTCCACAAAAGTCTTTGTTGATTGCATCCTCATAATAATGTTACCATGTTTGTCCTCTGTTTCCTGTCAAAGGGTAAGAAAAAATCAGAGGCTTGATCAGGTTCAGATTTGATTTTTTTAAACCAAGAATCCTTTACTGGCAGTCTTATGTGCTCCCATGAAGAGGCACAGAATATTGAACTGTATTTTTGTGATTTTAAGCAGCCACCGATTATGTCTAGATCCATTAATTCATCAGGATTTACAAAATGGTGGTATTCTCATTCTCTCATCTACATTTCTTTATGAAATACATCTAGAAAGAGAGACTTCTCCTCACCAACTAGTTACCTGATAGAGTTTACACAGGAAAGTTCCTTACTGGTTGTCAGAGGAATGAGTTGGTTCCCTACCATCCTCTGAGAGGTTGTTTTCCTCCTTTTTTTCTAAAAAGAGAAAAGTGAGGATCAGTGTCTCTTTGTTTTTATGCTTTGATTTGACCCGGCTCTCTGAGATGTGAGAAGTTAGCCACATGTGTGGCAGCTCCTGGCTAGTGAGTGGTTCGGGGAGTTGGAGAAGGGCAGTGAAGCTGGTGGGGTGAACACAGACTTGGGACTCAGCACCTGAGTTTGTATCTCGGCATTGCCACTTCCCAGCTGTGTGGCCCTGGGCATGCTGCATAGTCTTTCTGGGCCTAAGCTCTCCCCTAAGTGTGATGAAGTTCATAACGCCTGCCTCCTGGGGTTCTCAGGACGGAAGGACACTAGAGGAGCCCCCGCCCAGGACCTGGCTCCTGATGGAGGCTTGGGAAAACTATCACTTTTACCAGCATTTTAGGGAAAACAGACCACCTTGCCTTTTGCCGCACAGAATGAGCTCACTGAAGCGTGGTGATGGCTTGGCATGTGGTGCATTGAAGGCTCAGATCTCTCTGCGGCAGAGAAGTGGGCGCGTGGAGGCCTCCGCTGAGATGAGGAGGTTGGTAGGTGCTGGGAGCCTGAGTCCTGATCTCCCTTGATTGGAGGGAGCTAATGACATAAATGCCTCTGATTAGTCATCCCTTTGAGAGTCATTTCCGCTTGGCGGGACTCTTGCCTTGTCCTGACCTTGGACATGTTCCATGCTGTAAGTTGCCCTTCAGAGCAGCCCAACGTAAAAGATTACACTTTCCCCCACTTCTCTGCAAGGTGAACACTGTATATGTGATGCATAGGACGCTTTGTACACTTTAAACCCAAAAGCAAAAAAAAAAAAGCACATATTGTAACCTCAACAGGAGATTTTAGGGCCATAGAGTGCTAAGTGACCTTTGAGGACAAGGACTCCAAAACTCATTTCACAGAAAAGAAAACCCAAGTTCTTTTACTCTTCAATTCACTCAAATATTTTTGAATGCCTGCCATCCCCCTGGGAGAGGTGCTGGGGATCCCGTGCTGAAGCAGATGTGCAGTCCCTGCTCTCATGGAGACAGAGGGTGGTAGCTCATGGAGGATAAGGGGGCAAGGGGACATGCAGAGGCCTGGGGGAGCATGTGGCAGGAGGACCCGGCCAGGTGAAGACAGCCATGTGCATAGAGTGCTCGGACGAGAGGGAATGGCACCTGACACTTGGGTGGGGACAGGGAGAACACAGGCTTTTGAGGAAGAAAAAGGAGTTCGGGATTGTTCGAGGCTGGAGACCAAGGGCGAGAGTGACGAGAGGCGAGGCTGCGTCAGATCCTGCCGGGCCTCATAAGCTGTGCTGAGGTTTTAAAACTTCATCTCAGAGGGCAGCGGAAGCCATGGAAGCCTTTTCCACAAAGGAATGTAATAACCGGGTTTCCGTTTTAGGGGAGAACCCTGGTGGTCAAGTGGAGAATTGACAGTGGAGATGAGAATGGTTGAGAATGGGAGCAGGGAGGCCCATGGAGACAGGCACCGGAGTGTCCAGGAAAGAGACAGTGATGACTTGCGCTTCAGCTGTGGCGGGTGGACAGATAGCAGGGGGAGGATGTGGGGCACCTTAGGGGCGCCCCAGCACGTATCCTTGGAGGGTGATGGATGCGTAGAATGCAGGCCACCCTGGGCTAGCTAACTTCCTTCCTACTGAGCTCATCTTAGGTTTCTGTGACTGAGGGGTTGCATGACCAAGGCCTCACTTTACTCGTCTCAAAAATAGGAACAGTGATAGTTTTCCTTGTCAAAGCTTAACAGGGGACATTTTCATGAGTATTTATTATAGGTCAACTTTTTGAACTTGTAAACAGTAGTGATTGGCTTTCAACTGGTCTGTTCACCTTGTTAATAATAGATGCCAGCTGAGCCTTATATAGTTTGGGGATGTCAGGAGATACTAATAGTTCTGTGGCGCGGATTTCGCTGGGTGGGGTGAAGGGTGGATGGGGATATTTTGAATTTTCTTTTAACCTCTTTGAGCGTCAAGTTTTCTCAACAGCTGAAAACTTATGGTGGATGTTTTTCTAGTGCTTTAACCACCTAAAAAGTAAACCACTCGAAAGTGATTAAAATATTAATATATTCATTACCAAGCCATTAGCCGTGTGATGTTTTATAGAAAGTGAATATTCACCTAATGAGGCGAGTCATTTAGCCACTCATTTTTTAAAAATTATCATTGAGTATTTTGAACTGTGCCCCAGCAGCTGTATAGGAAATGGTACCAAGACGGTGATGGCATCCTGATTTGTCCTGGTAATGCGGTGTGGAGGGGTGGGTGTTGATCTTTGGTCTCTTTCTAGAAAATACCATTTATCATTTGGGAATGAGATTTGACTGGTCGTGGGGACCTGATCAAAGTGGATTAAGCACAGGAGGGTTTAATTTCCTCACAGAAAGTACAGAGCTGTTGGGTACTGGCATTGGTTTAGTGGCTCAAGGGCGTCAGGGCAGCGCTGTCTGTGATTCTGTAGACCTTTCCCTCATGGTCTCAAGATGACTGCTCTCGCTGTAGCCATCACATGTGCATTCCAGCAGGAGGAAGGACAATGGGGTGCACCTTCCAGATAGTTAGTTCTTTTTAAAGAGCCCACCAATCAATAGACAAACACAATATGTATTCAATAAATGCTGCCAAGGATGCCATTTCAATCAAGTCCTCAAGACCCAAATTTTCCAAGACAACTTAGGGAAACCCGGGAACCCAGGAACTCTGGCCCCTAGCCCTGGGCTAAGTGCTTAAAAAAATAAAGAGCTCACCAATCAACTCGTTACTCTCACTGGCCATTCTTAGGAGTGAAGGAGTCAGGAAAATGAAGTTTTGTTTTCGCTCTACCCATTGTTGTCCCAATGGCAGAGAGATTCTGTAAGAAAGGAAGAGGGAGAGAATGGAGATGCTGCCACAAACATACAGTGAGGTTAAGAAAACCTTCCTTGCTTTGTACACCTCTTGTTCTCAACAGGCCATCGGAAATGCTAAAACCACTCGCAATGACAACAGCAGCCGTTTTGGAAAGTATATTCAGATCGGCTTTGACAAAAGGTACCACATCATTGGGGCCAACATGAGGACCTACCTGTTGGAGAAATCCAGAGTGGTCTTCCAGGTGAGGGGTGCCACTTGGGCCTTAGTATTTTTTTCCCCATGGATGATGCTACCCGACCCACTCCCCATGCCCAAAAAGCAATTCATTTTCCCAGCCTGAAATTGGATATACTTATTTCCTTCGTTTTCTTTCTTTACTTCCATCCGTAAGTATTTATTCAAGTGCTCCAGGCATCATGCCTGAAAAATCTTTTACCAGTACAGTTATTGTTCAGCGGGCATTGTTTTTAGAGTCAATCAACAAACATATATTGAGTGCCTATTATGGGCTAGCCTGTGCTACCCACCAAAGATACAGTGAAGAGTTAGATGGTCCCGTTCCTCAAGGATTTCAGAGTCGTGCTCAGGGGAATGTCATTTGATGTCTATTTGTAGGTTATAAAAGAAAAAAACCCACTTGGCCATCTAGTTTCCTTTTCAAATCCATGGAGTTCCCCTCTCTCACCTGACTCAGGTCTTCATTGCTCTGTGCTCACTTTCCGTTCTCTCCTTCCCAACTGCCCTTTGGCCTCTTGGGGACTCTCTTCCTCCTCCACCCTGGCCTTTAGTGGTGGTCAGTGCATCTCACAACACGAGGACGGTCCTCCTCCAGCTCCCTTTTGATGTCCCATTGCTGAACTGAGATGCACTGCATGCCCCAGTGTGAGATGGCTGCATTCCCTTGACCTGGGCCAGGCGGCTTCCCAGCCTTGACGTTTCAGCTGCATTCAGAGGGGATATTAAAAACAGTTCAGCTGTTTGTTTCTCGGTGGCGCCTATCTCCACGCTGATGCTTAGCAAATAGCTAATGAATTTTCTAACCAGCTTTATTTTTTTCCCCTCTTTCTCTGCCCAGGCTTTCTCTCCACCTCCCAGGTTGGGTTTGACAGCCCCTCATCCTTCATTTCACTGCAGCAAAGCAAGCAGCCTGCTGTGCTGGGTGTGGGTCGGGGGTGCCGGCCGTGGCTGTGGCCAGACTCCACCCTGGACACCCCTGGAGCTTTCCCTTGCCTTGCTGTTTTTGCTCAGGCCTCTTGAAGCCCCAAAGCCGCTTACCTCCCCTCGCTGCCGCCCCCACCACTGCCGACCTAGCATGTCTAGCCTGAATGTCCACTCTAACTCCTGTCTCAGCCGTGGGCCCTTTCCTGAATGCCCAGCCTGACATGATGAGCAATGGTGTAGCTTTAACTTAGTTCCAAACCTCCCCGAGGAGAAAGGGAACCGACAGCAGGGAAATTACAGTCTGTGCAACATTAGCCCAGTAGCACGGCTACCTGAATAAGTGTGTGTTGATTGACGGACCTACTGTTTTTGGAATAGCAATGATGTTCTTCATAAGAGGCAAAAGAAAATGCATGTTTTTACCTAAGAGGCAAAAAAACCCTCAGGTTGAAAGAGGGCCCTATAATAGTGAATGGGAAATCTGGGGGTGGGAATTGAAGGCGGACAGGGGTGTAAAGGAAACTGTTAGGAAAAGTCTTGACCTCGGTCATCTAGAGCACCCTGGGATTAGAATGGGTGAGGGGACAATCTTGAGGGTCACTGCCCTAAAACTGCTTAACTTTGTCCCTCCTCCAGGCAGATGATGAGAGGAATTACCACATCTTTTACCAGCTGTGTGCTGCTGCCAGTCTTCCGGAATTTAAAGAGCTTGCGCTAAGTAAGTAAGCGGTGCGTGCCCATCCTCTGAGTGGGCTGCAGCAGGTGGTACCTCTGGAGGCTCTGAAGGGAATGAGGAGACTCTGCTCAAAGCCATCTGTCGTGGGTTCTTGTCTCAGCTCTGCCTCTCCCGTGGGCGTGCCCCCCAGACCTCTTGGATCTTTGCCGCCCAGTTAGTAAAATAGAGTTAATTGTACCCCAGCCTGCCTGCCACAGAAAATGTTTTAGAGGATAAGCAGCAGGGAGTGGAACAGCATTTGCAGAGTGTAAAAAAATTTCCGAGCATTGTTCTTTTGAAAAATGTGTCCACTTTTTACTTGCTTGTGGATTCCTGTAGCGTTGGGTGCCTGTGCCATGCAATTTAGCTTTCATCAAACCCTACGCAGGCAATGTTAGGCACTGGGGGTGCAGCATTGAACACAACAGTTGTGGGTCCTGCCCTCACTTAGGTTACAATCACAATTCAGAGTGATAAGGGGATGCTGGTTGAGGCATAGTGGAGGTGGGTCAGAAGGTTCCCAGGGGAGGTAATGTTTAAATGGGGACCCCAGGAGGAAGCCCTGGAAGACATCTGTTATGCTGCTTCTATACTGTACTCTAGTTGTTCAGTGCTTGCAAGTAAAATCAACTCCTTGGGGACAAGGGGTGACTGTTACAAGCCTTGTTCGGTGAGCACTGCCCTGAGCTGGCACCTTGAGGCTCTCATGTTATCTTATGATCACAAATGGCCTGGAGGGCAGGTCACATGAAGGGCCACTGCCATCTTCCTCTTTCCTTCCCAGAGAGAGGACTCGGACCCAGCTGGGCTTCTCAGGGCTAACCTCCAAGAGATGAAAAAAAAAATTTTTTTAAGGTCAGTTGTATAGAAAATGAACAAATATTGGCAAGATTTATTTGGCTGTATCTGGACCATTTTGTCCCAGATGTGGCTTTATAATAATAAGGAAGAAATCCTCTTCTTTTTTTTTTTTTTGCATTCACATGAATGTATTGAGGTGAAAAAATGATTCTTCCTTATTCCATGTTTCTACAAGTTTCCAGACTTCTCTAGCCCCCGGCTGGAGCAGTTGGAAAGTATCCAATTCGATCAATTTCTTGCAGCCTTTTTTCCCTGCGTGCGCCCTCTGAGAGTATCTTGGAGCGAAGAGCCTTTGATAAGCCTTTGTGCTCGGGCGTGAGGCTGTCTTCAGCCTTGCGGGTGGATAGGCTGTAAACCCTGAAGCTTGACGTGTAGTTCCACCGACAGGCCTGGTTGAGTGGCTGGAAACATCAAACAAACGAAGGACCAGCCAGTGGCTGCTAGTGAGTGTTCAGACTGCTGGGCCTCCTTCTCCCTTTTCACCTAAAACGTGCTGTTCAAATGCACAGAAGTCTCGCAAGACCCCTGGGCCCAGCAGGAATTTTGAGCATTTGGGGTGGGGACCCGGGAGGAACAGGCTTGTGTTTAGGCACCCACACTTTCCTCTGCCCTGTTGTTGGTGGTCTGTTGCATGACACTGACCACAGGATGAGATTTTTTTTTTTTTTTTAAGAAAACACTCCAGTGAATAATTTGTTTCAGTGTGACTAAATGGTGGTAAAAAGAGGCATAGTGGGCCCATATTCCCTTAAATACAGCCTTTAGGTACAAGGAATAAATTCTTTTGCATTCAATAGATGGTGTATTGATACAGTTTTATGAGCAGTCTCTCCTAAGCATGGCCTCTGCAGGTGAAATGCAAGTCCTTGGCTGTGACCTTGGTGGGCCTCTGCTCCAATCTCTGAGTTCTTGCCTGCCCTCCCTGTGGTCTGTACACAACACTACCTGATCCATTGTCCGCCTGTTGAGCCAGTTAATAGGGGATTTTGTGGTCTGTGTCTCCTTGGAAATTCTAAATAAAGAGAGACCCAAGCTGGAGGACAAGAGAAGTGGTCCTGGTATGGGCCAGTGACAGCATCATGGGCCTGAAAGGAGGCTGAGATCCAGACAGACTCAGCAGATGGGAATGTCTGTTGGGATGTCTGTCTTATTAAGAGGCTACAGAGAGTGAGGCTAACAGAAGCGATAGCTAACCTTAAAGCAGATGGAAAGGAGATAATTGTGATTGGATTCAAATCGTTTAGTAGAGAATGCTGCGACTGACCCCAGTGGGCCTGCGGTGATGAGCCTCAGCCAGAGGAAGTTATCCAGCTGTGACTGAGTTTGGGACTGGAAGCAGGGAAGATGGGGTGGTCTGTCTTATTCAAAACATCAGGCTAGGTAGGGCCCTGGCTGTTGGCAACAAAGGGTCTTCGATGCTGAAAATGCCTCCTTCCTTCTGGTATAGAAGTCCGGTGTCGTCCTCTGGAGTTTCAGATGACTATCTTTCTGGTGTGTTCAGGTGAGACTTTTGATAATGAGTTAGGCTGTGTTTATGGCTATTCATGGCATGTCATAGATAAGCAACCGTCTCCTCAATAGGTGGTCCAAGTAATGGGCTCCCCGGCCTGGCCAAACCCTGGGTGACCCTAGGCAACCCCTTAAAGTCCTATGTTCCTCGGTTTGCCTGTGGGGGAAAAAATGGGAGTAAATAGTAAATAGGGAGTAAATAGCCTTCCTCATGTGGGCACTGTAAAAAATTATCAAATGAGGTGCTTTGAAAGGTGAGTGTAAAGGGAAACAAGAATTGGTGCTTTTTTTTTTTTAGCTGAGCCATCCTGCCACCTGTTGGCAGCTCAGCGGCAGCTCAGCTTGGACCCATGTAGGAATCGAACCGCTGTTGCTCAGAGCTCGCACTCTTGAGCGAGCTCTTAACCAACTGAGCCACTAGGCCGGCCCTGGAATTGGTGCTTTTATTAAGACTTGGGCACTGTTCCTTTGTGCCAGAGCTCTCAGGGTGTATAGATATGAAAGGGCTAAGCATGCCACCTTCACCTGGACCTAAAGTGATTCCCTTCATAAAACTGCACATAAAACTGTGGTGTGCCTGTGTGTGAATTCAGGACTGATGTCCTTCCTCTCCCAGCTCAAGAGCCCCCAGTCATCCGAGTGTATAAGTTACTTCTCCAGGAAGCCTGCCTTCGTAAAACCTGACTGACCTTCAGCCGCTTGTTCCTGTGGGCAGATGTGTTGCCTGATGCTTATAGCTCAGGTTGTGTGAGACTGGGTTGTACCACTTCCTAGCTGAGCCTGACCATGTGGACTTGACCAGCCAGATGAAGTTCAGCATGACTGGGAGCCTAAGATGCAAGGTGGGGAATGAGTCTGGAATGTTGGAAGGAGGCCACGTGATGAAAGGCCCAGAAGGCTGTTTTAGGGTGTTTGACCTTTGCCTTGAGGGCGGTGGGCGGCCGGAGGGAGGTCTCTAAAGGGCTTTAGATAGGGGAGTGGTGTGATCAGAGTTACCAGGAGTCTGAAGGGACAGGAGCAGAAACAGGGAGGCTGGTGTAGTCTTCTGCAGCAGCGCCTAGACAGCAGATGCAGAAGGTCAGACCCACAGAGGAAGGAAAGAGACGGAAGAAAGTCCTACAAGATCAAATCAGAAAATCAAGGTGTTGAAGGAGGACTGGAAGTTGCAATGAAAGCACGTTTAATTGATGTGTGTTCAACCGCACACAACGAAATCAAGGGAAAATAATTTGACTGGTCTTTTCAGAGGAGCAAAACCAGCCCGTGTCCAATTTTGACATCTTGTCCAAATCAAACATGGTACACTTAGAAATACCAAGGGCTGAGCAGGGTTGTGCCACACAAACGTACCATATATTGTGGAAAACGTAAGTGATTTTCAGGGGTAATTTTGACGGTGTGCATTTGTCGCCTTAAATGCTCACTTCCAAGCCCTGGCGTGAGGGTACTAGCCAGGGCCCGTTGCATTTTCTCCCTCTGCTAAGGTTGGCTGTGAATTCTAAGACAGAGCCTGGGCCCCTCCTCACCAGCTGTCCCCAGGCTGTTTCCAGAGATCTGACCAAAGAGGGATGATGCCGGGGGGTGAGAGCAAATATAGGAGGTCTCACCCCACATGTGTTCATGTACCTGAGTAGCTCCAGGGGGCCCCAACTTGGTAAAACAAACAGACGAACAAAATCCTATGTCACCTTGGGCATATCACTGCCCTTCATTTATCAGATGAAGTTGTCAGACGTGATTCAAGATCAGGGAAGTCTGTGATTCCAGGGCAGGTATACATTTTACTTCAGTATATTAGATCCTTTTTAAAAACATATCTGCGGTGAATTCTACTCTAAACTGAACTCTCCATGACTTATTTATCTTTTGTAGTCACCTGATTTCCACACAACAGTTTACTACACAAATACAGCAACTGCATTCTATCAGTGGAATGTGGTTTTCTTTTGTTATTCTCTTTTTCTCTCCTTTTTGTCATTGTCAATAGAGATAATTTTTTAAAGGGTTCCACACCCGGCTGGGAGTAAAATCTGGGCAGGGGTAGCTTGCTGAGGGAGCAGAAACCCTCCTGAGTCACAATCTGCAGGTAAACTGGAGCTGATGCCTCACCTCCTTGCCTCCACAGCGTGCGCCGAGGACTTCTTCTATACCTCACAGGGAGGAGACACGTCCATCGAGGACGTGGACGATGCTGACGACTTTGAGAAGACGCGACAGGCCTTCACACTGCTGGGTAAGGAGCTTGGGAATGGAGGGAAAGGTCCGGAGGGTTGATGTCTCGCAGAGGAGAAAAGCATAGCCATGCCCACTTGGCTTGTCCACTGTCATCCGCTGATGGGGAAGCCTGCTTGTCCTTGGTGAATGTCTTCCTCCTCCTCTCTTACTCCAGCCCAGCCCACTTTGTTGACCTTTCCTAAAACATGAGGATTTGAGAGTTGCTCTGCCACGTAGCATCCTTTTTCACTCTCTCAGGCCATCGAAGCCAGTGGCGGAAAGCCAAGAAGAGCCATGTGTCTTCCCACTGTGGTGTGAGTTCAGAGGCAGTGTGTTCATGCCTTTGGGACCAAACCACCCGTGTACCCTGATCATGGGATCCGAGGTAGACGTAGACTGTGATGCTGGTAGCTCTGTCACACTGCAGTGTTCCTGTTACTCCCGTTTCCATATAGAGCTTAGCAGCGGATCCCTTAAAACAAGACCTCTCTCCCCTTCTGAGGCATAAACATCAGTGGAGCTAGAGAAAATTGCCCCATCTCCCCTGCCATTTTTTGGGGAGAAGAGCCTTTCTAGTGGTAAGATGGAAGGCAAGCCTTTCTTACCTAGGAAATTGAAGTGGTAAATTCCTGGGACCTGCAGCCAGAAAAAGCAAAGCTTGGGAAGTCAGCCTGAGACCCATGAAGTGGCTCAGGGTGGCCCTCATGGTGTTCCCAAACTCCTTCCCTCATAGAGACAGACATTTGGCTTCTGATGCATGTGACTAACCCAGAGCAGCGTTTCTTAGGTTCTTGGGTGGGAATCAGGGAAGTTTTATCTGGTGTCAGAGTAAAACATGGCCAACCAGGGCACACCCTAATCTTTCTATAGGGCGGAAACCAGGACTTCCTGTGATGAAATCCAAGTGCTCTTTGCTTCTCTGGATAACTGGGTGGATAGATAGGGTTTGTCTTCTGTATCCATGAAAAATGAGTCAGGATACAGAAACCACACTGATATTCCATCAGAGAAAAATTAACACAAGTAATTGTTAACTAGAGCACTAGGGAATGAGTAACTATTAAATGGGGAGTAAGAGGACTTTAGGGGTCCAGAAGTAGCAGCTGCCAAAGCACCATCTCTAGGGTGAGGAAGAACAGCCAATAAAGGAACTGTTGACTAGGAGAGTGCCTCCCCTCCACCCCCCCCCCTCCCACACACACACACTGCTGGGCTGAGATTCTGAGCACTTCTAGAGGGACATGGCTGCCCCAAGGTCTGCTGATGGGGAGAGCTGGCCTGAGGACACAGCTGGGGCTCACCTGGGAGGTTGCTAGGCTCCCAAGATAAATAAGGATAACTACGGAGGACCAGAACCAGGAACAAATGAAATGCCTTGTTGCTGTTGCCCTGCAAAGTCACTTCAGTGCCAGCTGTTGACCAAGCGTCCCATTCCACCAGCAGGCAAAGGGGAAATGGTTATAGGGCCCCCTACAGTATCACAAAGAAGGGTAGATTGGAAGCAGTGAGATAATCAATTGATAACTGCACCCCCGACTTCCCCAGCATCACGTAGCTGCTTTAGTCTCCAGAGTTGGAGAGCAGGTGAGAAGGGGACTTGATGTTGAGCGGGAGAGCATTGGGCCCAGCTTGTCAGAGAAAGGAGAAGGCCTCTGGAGGCTGTCTCTGCGCAGTGGGCATGAGCTGGTCCAGGGATAAGGTCATTCCCTCCAAGGTTCTAAGGCTCAAAGCAAATGACATTTGTAAAATTATTTTAATAAGCCTTTGTCCCTACTCTTCAGTAAAGATGTCCATTTTTTGACATCAGGGGTTGGCAGCCTTTTTCTTAAAGGACAAAATATTAAATATTTTGGGCTTAGTGGGCCATATGTTTTCTGTCGCAACTTTGCCATTGTAGTGCGAAAGTAGCCATAGACAAAATAGAAAAGGGATGTGACAGTGTTCTAATAACAGTTTAATGACAAAAACAGGCCATGGGTTGTGGGCTGTACTCACAGGTTGCCAGCCCTTGTCCTCGTTTAGTTTTATTGTTTGTGTTGGTTTTTGCTTCCCATAGTGAGGCACTGCTTACTCACAGAATCCCGTATTAAGAAGGAACTTTCTGGTCAGCATTGTGCAGGAATCTTAACTCCTGTTAGGATTTAATATCTACTCTTTAAACTCTTCTCAAGAATAAGTGAAAGAGAGAAAGGTGACATATCCCTCTTGGCCTAGGATGGTCCCAGCCCCCCATTCCTGACTTGTGCTTCTAACGGAACCTACTTGAGAGCTGGACACTCGAAGCTCTGATCAAAAGCTCAGTGCTTTCCTTCCTACGTTAGGCATACAGCCATCAGGCCTCCTGTCTTGTCCATGGTTTCCGCTTCTGGCTTTAACCTTTTCTCTGGCCTCTGGCTGTTTTTTTTTTTTTATTATTAGATTAAATGAAAGCAGATATTTGAATAACACAAGCATTTCTGTAAACATCTTCAAGTACTTGCGGTCTGTGGAGCAGTCATCAATTCCGTCATTCTATCACTCATGTTTCTGAGCACCTACTGTGTGCCAGGCACTGGACATCTGATGATGAAGCAAGAACAGGGATTCATTATATATTTTGTATATTTTGAAAATATTATGTAATTAAACATTACAAAGTAGATCGCTGCCCCTGTGAAGTTTACATGGTAGTGGTCATCTAACATTTAAATCTGTTAATTTTTCTAGCTCATGCTTGGGTCGTCCACTTTGTGGATTATCTGAATAACGTTGTTAGTCCTAGCATGACACATTATTATTCCCATTTGTATTGGCATCGCTGCCTGACCTTTTAGCCTGAGTAAAATATTGCCTTAAGATGAAGCAACTACAGCTGTGGAGGAATAATGGGGGAACAATTGTAATACTTCCTAAACTGAGTGATAGGTTGATTGGTGTTCATTATGTTATTCTGTAACTTTTTCTTATATGTCTGAAATATTTTGTAATTTAAAAAGAAATGATAATGCCTTACAGCTAAGTATAAACTGTGAGAGATTATCCCTGTCTTTGAGAACTTAGCTGTGTAAATACATTTGGCAATAGGGATTTGCTGCCACATGGTTCCGGGGTAGGTGTGCACGTCTATAACGATGAAGGAGCACATAGCGTGATGGACCACAGCCCCCATCGGGGGACGGCCAAGAGCCAGCCGGCTGGCCACCCAGCCCCGTCACAGCCCTCCCAGAAGGAGGTTCTCCTCCTCCTCTCGTTGTCACTCTGGATGTGTGTCACAGATGTTTGCAGGATATTCTGTGGGGGAAAAAATGACTGCTGATAAAGGACCATTCTTATTAAACTCATAAAAACATCTGTAAAGTGTTGGGTTGAAATGAAGTCCAAAATGAGTCTGCATGATTGCTGCCTCTCCTTTGCTCCTGGAGGAGTTAGAGGGGTAGCGTGACCCATCTGGTTTGATCGGGACAATCAGAATGAGGACATTTCCCTTTGAGTCCAGGGAGCCCCTTTGCCCTCTGAGCTGTTACTGTGAGTGGTAATTACCTGCCGAGGAGTCGTGATCATCGGCGAAGTCATTGGCCCAGAAAGGAAAATCAAACCTTATTTATTTTTTTAAAGTCCTTTAAAAAAGGTAAAATGTCCTTCCTATCCTACCATGGATATCGAGTGTCACTCGTTCTTTTTTTTTTTTTTTTTCCAGGAGTGAGAGAGTCCCATCAGATAAGCATTTTTAAGATAATTGCTTCTATCCTGCACCTTGGAAATGTGGAGATACAGGCTGAGCGCGATGGTGATTCCTGTAGTATATCAGTAAGTTGCACACCAGCACCGGAGATAAAATGTACACAATTTACTCCGTTCTTACAGTTTTATACAACTGAAATGTGTCTTTACGTTTAGAGGCCTCTCATAGGTTATTTATTCTTATCAGAAATGGTTTCTGTTTCCTTGCTGATAATTTTTTAAAAAAACAAATCCTTTTCAAATCAGCTGCCATCAAATTTCTATCACCGAGGGCAGGGAGTTTAGTGGGTATTCAATAAATTATTATTGATGGTTTGATTTTCCGAGCACCCTGAGATCCATGGAATTCTGCAAAGCGTCATCAACCCGTGAGTACGTCCTGAGCATCATACTGGAAGGATATGAAGGAGCGCTGTACACCATACTTGGGACTGTCTCCAAGGAGCTTACAGTCTAATTGGGTAGACCAGATAGCTGACAACACTTGCCAAGATTTTGACAGCACGAGGCAGAATATTGAGACATCTATGTGAATGTATTGCACACTGTAAAGTGCTCCATAAGTGCTCATAATGACTGTTATTTTCCTGGTACCCAAAGTAGTACCTGATATGTGGTAGATAAAAAATGCCTACGTGGGTGGATGGTAGGGTAGGTAACAGTGCAGTAGCATAGACAGCAACCCTTGTGGCCCTCTGGTATTTTGTGGTGGTGGGCAAGGTAAAACTGGTATTCTGACCATGAGTGAGTGAATCTGCAGTGATTCATTATAGACCTCTTTTGCCCACTTATTGCTAAGTCCTGGGAGGTACAAAGTATGAGTCTCACTCCGAAGGCCTTAGAATTTGAATAACCAGTGCTGGGAAAAGACAGAAAATAATACTTCAGAATATGAACATGGGCACAATTCAATTGAGCAAACATTTATTACCCTCTTACTGTTTGTCTCAGGTTAGGGGTTATCATAAGTTAAAACTGGCCCTGCCTTTAGGGAGAGGAAAACATGAACTGTAGCTGGCATCTGGCCAAGCTCACCACCCTGCCCTCATCCCCGCCCCATACATTTTCCCTAAAAGAGAAATGGTCTTAGGTTTGGGAGGTCCCCCGGGGCCACTCAGGGCTGCCACCATCCTCTGCATGGAGTCTGCAGCCTCGTGAGTATGCAAGGAGAGAATGTTGGAGCTGGGTAGTGTTAGGTGCCCCTGGACATAGAGGTGTGTGTGTGTGTGTGTGTGTGTGTGGCAGGGGGTGGGACAGTGAGGTTGGCAGTGATGACGCTGTATGAGAGATTCAGGTGTCCAGAGGAGGACCTGTGTCTAAGCGTGGTGATGGATGGGCCTCCAGTGCAGGACAAACGGTCCTCTAGGCTGCGTCTTTAGGGCCAGTGAAGTAATGCCCCTGATGTAGTTCCCCTCATGAGAAAGGCACAGAGAGTCTGTTCCTCCCCAACCCCCACCAGCAAATGCCTCATGCATCCTTAGGGCAAATGTCCTCTGTCGGGTGTCAGGGGCAGGAGAGATTAGGGACATTTGCATTGAAAAACTGGTTCAGGCTGGTAAGATGCAGGAAAGATGACAAAGGTTCTCTTGGCCCCACTCTGCCCCTTCCCCAGTCCCCTTCTCCCCAGGGTCACATCCTGGTCACACACCCCATTATGGATTCTTATAGCATCCGTACTTCTGCTCCATGGCACTTCACGTGGTTGCAGTTGTACCTTATTGTGTGATTTGCTGCATGTCTGTCTCCCTCATGGGACTCTGAAGTCGATGAGGGCACAGACTGTTTTGCTCTTTATTGTATCACCAGCACAGAGCCCAGTTCTTGGTAGACACCGAAGAGCTGGAAGACACCAAGGTGGATGGATGATTAAGCTCTAGGCTCAGGGTGGTGCAAGTGAGAGTAGAATTGATGAGCATACCCAAGAGCATTGTGGGGTTGGTGGTAAGGCATGAGAACCAGGGCCAGTGAGGTCCTGGGCACCTGTGGGTGGGGTGGGCCAGGGCCTCTTAGAAAAGCCAAGGTTTGAGTTTGTAAGTGAAATGTCTCTCCCATCCTATAGCCGATCTTTCCCACCCAGCCTCTGACCCCTCAGGTAAGAAGGAAAGTGAGTGGTCATGGGTATTATCTCATCACTACCTGTTTCGCCCACTAAACTATAGGGCCATGTCTGCTGTGCTCACTGTTCCAGCCCTGACACACGTGGGCACCCACCGAGCATTTGTGTAAATACCGTACGAGGGTGGGAATATCGGGGAACACTTGGGGAAGAGTGGACGGGGGAACACAGGTGGTGGTTAAAGGAAGGGAGGAGGGAGGACACCTGACAGACAGAGGTTTGGGTACCACATGGCACAGCAGGCCCTTTCTCTCAGAGATAACAAGAAGTCAGAAGGTTTTGAGGACAGGTATGTGGTGTAGGCTAGTCTTCCACTGTTCTCCAATTAGAGGCTGTGTGGAGAACTAACTGAGAGTGAGAACTCTGAGTCAGGACTGCTAGGGCTCGAGTCCTCATTCTGCCATTTACAGTCACTTGACCTTTCTAGGTCTGTTTCCTCATCTGCAGAGTGGGAGTGATGTGACCTACCTTACCACAGCGCTCCCATGATTGAGTTCTTGACAATTATCATTGTAGTTAGAGCCAGAGTGGACCTTAGGAGCATCCTCCTCACATCACAGGGTTGGAAAAACGAGGGCTCAGAGAGAAGAAACGCCTTCTCCAAGGTCATGACGACAGTCAATGGCAAAGCCAAATCCCGGACCCAGCCAAATCCTAATCCATCCTCCTACACCTCTGCCTGCCTTGCCTCCTCCCCTGGACTGTCAGCCTCTCAAGCTGAGCCTGTCCTGCCCTGATGCCCCCACCAGCGCCTAGCATGGTTCTGGGCACTCAGTGTGTGCTCGAGAAATGCTTCACTAAATGGATGCCAGTGCAAGTGCCTCTCAAATATATTTCGGTTCATTCCTTGGGCACATAGCGTCGGCCTCCTACTGGAAATGCCGTCTATCCATATGCAGCATGCCTTCTGCTTGCTAGTTTTTATTTTTAATTAAGGCATGGACATGTGTTCCATGACCACCAGAGTTGCCTTGGAGATGCAGCAGCACACAATTACTTGGACACCAGAGGCAATTTGTTTCTTCAAATTTGGCAGCCTGGGCCTGCGAACCTAATCCACTATGTATGATGCTGGCTATTTTTAATGGATTTAGCATCATTTAATTAAGCTTAAGTATAATTGCATGATGTTAAATCAGTTTCAGTTAGCACCTTTCATCAACTCGCAGAAGAGGGTAATAGAGGGGTAAGCCACACCCCGCTGCAGTGGATGGGAACCCAGCCCCCGGTGACTATCAAATACTTGTGGTCCTTCCTCCATTGCGTTTGTTCACCTGGGAGATATCAGGGAGCGGAGGGAGCCTGCGGGCAGGCTTGGGCGGTCATGTTTGCTGCTAGCAGGCTGTTTACACGTCAGGGAATCCATCTGCAGTGCTCTGCCTAGCAATTAAGGATGTCTTGGAAATAGACGAACAAGTTGGACACTTGCCACCTCGGAACCTGTTGGCTGCCTAGCAGTCCCCGGTCACCTAACTTTATCACATACGAGTTTCTGTTGGGGAAGGGGGCGAGCTAGTGGGGGTAGCTGCAGAGTGAAAGGCTGTTGGCCAGGAGACGTGGCCATGGCAACCCCACCTGCTGAGTGAGTGAGAAGACTGGGGCCTCATCCGGCCCAAGCTGATTCCCCCCCTGGGCAGGGCTAGGAGCTCCAGGCCACAGTGGGGGAGCTTCACTTCACCCCATATTCTTCATTTGAAAAATGAGGGGAATTGGGTTAGAATGATAGCTCCCAAGGTAGTTCCCTGGGAGCCTTAACCAATTTCCTAGGAAGATAAGGGTTCTTTGGTCAATTAAGTTCTGGAAAGTCTCCGTAAAATACCTTATCTCATGATGAACAAACCAGCTCACTTGTGTTTAATCAGATGTCACCCTCCCCTCCCCTTTTGTTAAGTAAAGCCAGTTATATTTTCTCACCATTGCCTCATGGACCATATTTTGGCATAACACCGGCCTTGAAGAGGTTCTTTCCTGTTCTGGCACTCTGTTATTTTGTAATTGTGTTTGTTTTGGGTGGATTTTAAATATCTGTAGGCAAAATAAATGGCCTGTGAAGCCGGAAATGGTACATCTGTACCTTTTCCATTGAACAAGCCCTTATTTAAACCCAACTAGGCAGCCTCATCAGGAACGAGCCCCGCAAGCCATTCAGGGCCATTAGGAGGCAGCACATCGCGTTCTAAGGGACTCTCTGTCAGCCTCAGAGCTAATAAGCACTCTGTAGGCTCCTGGCTGGGATATCGGCTTTCCCGGCAGGTTGAGATGAGGGAGTAAATAACGGGCGAGAGGAACCTGTGAGGAAAAACAGGTTTTTTTGTGGCGTGCCCTGAGCGGGCAGCAAGGCTCTTCCGAGGGACACACACATTGGGGTGAAATAAGACAAATCCCTGTGGGTGGTTTGGTTATCAGAGACTCAAAGGCCAGGTTGATATGACGGGCACTTGGGGTAAATGAGGGTCAAGATGAAATGCAGCTGGAGAGGCAGCTGGGCTCGTTGGGTAGAGGGCCCTGAGCACCTGGGTGAGACTTGGCACCTCTCTGGGACTCAGCTTCTCACCTGTATAGAGAAGGGAATACTGGAGGTCCTCCTAGCCCCCCACCCCAGCTCTAAATGCGTGATGCTATCAGTTGCAGTGTTCCCAGGAGATCTTCTCAGGTCAAAATTTGTTGCATATTTTTGCCATTTGTCCTAGCTTTCCACTTGGATTCACTTTTCTTCCCCGAAGCATCAAGTGCTTTAAGAATGTAAAGTTCAAGGACATGTTAATATAGTATCACTGAGGCCAAGATGAAAGAAAGTGTGCCTGGAAACTTAGGACAGTGTGGTGTCTGTGCAGGATGGGATGCCATCCACTAGGGTTCAGTGCATTTCCGAGCACACAGCCGTTAGACTGGGTGCTAGCCAAAGTCACCCTTGTCAGTGAGGAATTCTCCCTGAGCTGTGGGGTAAGCACTGCACGTGGACCTCTGCAGGTGGGTACTGTACGTTCACTGTGATTCTGCTGCCCTCCGGCTCTCTATGCTTAGGGATGTACTCATTCCTATGCTATCAATTCTCCTCCTGCTCCCTTCACTCAGGGGACCCTCCCCTGCCAGTTACTCTGCACCCAGCTGGCAGTGGAGGAGGGGACAGGAAAGGGAGAGTGAGTTTTGGTTTTTTGAAGCCCTGATAATGTCATTATCAGGTGGAATGATCAGTTGGGGCAACTCTTTCGGCCCTAATTGTCATTCGCACTTAGCGGTGTGAGCATGAGACTCCTGGAGCAGCGGCTGGGGATGAAATGGGGTTCCAGGGTGCTGAGGGGTGGCCTTGACTGGGGTTCATCCCCAGGCAGCAGAGGAGAGGGCGTGGTGGTGGTGGTTTTGCCCTCCACGCCCCTCCTGAACTGTCCCCCTGTTTCTCTTCCAGCCAGAGAGTGAACACCTGAACAACTTCTGCCGACTGCTGGGAGTTGAGCACAGCCAGATGGAGCACTGGCTGTGCCATCGCAAGCTGGTCACCACCTCGGAGACCTACGTCAAGACCATGTCCCTCCAGCAGGTGGTCAACGCACGCAACGCCCTGGCCAAGCACATCTACGCCCAGCTGTTCGGTTGGATCGTGGAGCACGTCAACAAGGCCCTGCACACCTCCCTCAAGCAACACTCCTTCATCGGAGTCCTGGACATCTACGGGTGGGTAGACGGGCCTGGGCCCATCCTCCTGCCTTCCGCTCCACCTGGGGATCGGCGGTGTCTGCCTGCTGTTAATAGCATGTTAGGAGCCAGCAAGGGCCTTGCAGACCTCTTTAGCGGTTCTCAACCTGGGGAGTGTGAAATGTGGGACGACACTTTTGGGTGTCACAGTGACTGGGGTCACTACTGGCACCTAGTGGCCTAAGGCCAGGGATGCTAGTTGTCCTGCAGTATGAAGGACAGCTCCAAGGAAGAACAGACCCTGTCCAAACCCCAGTAAGCTCCCCCATTGAGAAACCTTGTAGACATCCCTTTTTGTAACTGGGAAACAGGCCCAGAGAAGGACATGTCTCACCCAACATCAAACTGGAAGTTACTGGGAACTTCAATTCGGATTTCCTACCTCAGTTATGTTTTATTTAAATCCACCATTTGACCTCATTCACTATACCACCAATCAAGGTGACTATTTTAATGCTAATCTTGCCCAGCACTGTGAAGATTTGTGTTGTGTGTGGTCACTCTTGAAATTTCTTTTCCTTTCAGAATTCTAGCCTGATGGAAAGGACCGATGTTTATAACAGCATATTTTGCAGGGAGAGGCAGCATGGCACAGTGGAAGGTCTCCTTGACCGAGGCATCAGCAGACTGGTGTTTTGACTCACTGGTGTCACCAGATCACTGAATGACTTTGCAGATCACAGGCCCTTCCTGGGTTTTCGTTTCTATAGCTTGAAATGAAGTTTTGAACCACCGGCTCACTGAGGCTCTTTCCAGATCCTTGTAGAATTGTTTGACATGACATGTATTGGGTTGCAACCTCCCTTGCACTTCTTTTATGATCGATGTCTTGCCCTCTTTAAGCTAATAATAGAGTAAGTCCTCCTGGGTCTTTATATGATAGAAGTCATGGCTTCTGTCTTGAAATAGAAATTCGGACCCGTAGAAGTATGGAGTCGTAAGAACAGTGATGCTCTAGAGCAGTGGTTCTCAACCTTCCTAATGCCGCGGCCCCTTAATACAGTTCCTCATGTTGTGGTGACCCCCAACCATAAAATTATTTTCGTTGCTACTCTATAAATGTAACTTTGCTACTATTATGAATCGTCATGTAAATATCTTTTTGTTTTCCGATGGTCTTAGGCGACCCCTGTGCAAGGGTCGTTTGGCCCCCAAAGGGGTTGTGACCCACAGGTTGAGAACCGCTGCTCTAGAGGAAACAACTGCTCAGTGGGCTGCTGAGCGGGGACTCACCTTCTGTTGAGGCCGTAGCTAAGGAGACGCCCCTCTAGAAGCGGCCACTTACTGTGCTATGATGGACTGTCCTCGCGACATCTCTGCTGCCCTTGTTCATCACTGGTTTTCAAATCAAACCATGTCTCATGCTGTGGAGGTAATAAAAGAAGAAGGATGCTTGATTTCTGGCATCACAGAGGCCTCCGGAATAGACCGAAGAGTTAAGCCACGTGCGGGGGCTTCGTACTACAAGAGGCAATAGAAGAAATTGTGGCAGGGTCAGTGGGAGGGCTCGGACACTTAGGGCTGCATGAGTTTCAAGGCAGGAGAGAGCACGCTTTTTGGCACAGCCACAGAAAGCTCTATGTGGGAGGTGAGGTTTGAACTGGATCTTTTAAAAGGCGGGAGTAGCATATGGAAGGCACCCCTTGGAATTGAAGCACAGTCAAGATGGTAGGTAAAAGCAAAGTGTGGAAGGAAACCTCCTGGGTGATGGGGGAACGAACAGCGGAGAGTCACCCCAGAGTGGGAAGCAGGAGGATGCAGCTTCAGGGTTTTAGCCGCATGTCGGGGCACCCTGCTGCTCCTTTCTGGCTGCTCTGGAGAGAGTGCAGAACTGTCTGTGCCCAGTTGTCAGTAATTAATTCTGGATGATTCTTTCCTCTACTGTGAATCTTTTCAGGTAATGGGGGTTTCCAAAAAAACTGACCTTTAATGTTTAACCTTCTGAAAGAGGACCCAGAGAAACAGGCTTCAGGGTTTGACCCAATTCCTTTCCTCTATCTGGGCAAAAATCTAATTTTACTGAGTTTTTGATCTGGGAAGATGAACATGCAGACTCACTGTTGTTAATAGCATGTAAAAGTATTTTGACTTCAGTGCCACCGATACATAAAATCTCACGCTTCAGGTCTATTGTAATTACATACTGTCTCAGCAGTGCCTCCAGTTTAAATAGGCCGGTTCCTCCCTTCCCAGGGATCCCCAGGGAAAGGCTTTGCTCATTGGCGAGGGGCCTCTGTGAGTTGGGCTCCTTGTGCTGCTAAATCTGGGCTCGCGCAAGCTCGGATTTCATACTTCTATTTGTCATGTAAGTTTTATAATTGAATTTATCTTCTCTGTGGTCCTGTGACTGCCCAAAGGGGAGAAACAGATTGCAGGGAAGGCTTGTCTGTGGTTTGAAAGGTAGATTTGTCTGTGGAGGAGTGGGGATCCTTAGGACTTCATTTCTGGTGCCAACTCCTGACCTCGTCTCAGAGTGGCCGTGGGCTCCTTCGAGAACATCTGACAGCTTTCCGGTGAGAACAGGGTCCCACCTCAGGGCCAGGCAGCACGGGGCCAGCCACTTATGAGCCCTCTTGGGAATTTTCCTACCCTTTGTGCTCTCTTCCAGGCATGCTATGCTGGTTTGGTTTGGTTTCTCTCTCTTCTTTAAAATCCTTATTCTTTCTCAGAAGCTAATTTACTTTTTCAAACCGTGTCATAAAGAAGTCATATTTCAAAAGTGAATCCGTCTCCTCCTGGAGAGAGAAATGCCATGCATGGCTACTCCTCCAATATGCTTGATGCAGCGCCGAGTGCCCCGATAGGCAGAGCTGAAGACAGCAAGTTAGGTACAAGGTGGGTTCAGAGTTACCAAGCTGGCTGTGTTCCTGGGCCGTTTGTTCCCAAGGAAACACCCACAGACATTCCCTGAGCGTGTGCGTGCATGCTCCCCAGCGGTTCTGGCCTGCTGAGAAATCATTGTATAAATTCACACTGGCCAAGGCTCTCTTTTCTGGTCGGAGGGAATGTAATGAACTCCTAGGAGATGAAAACCAAACACTTCACCACAGGAAAGCAGGTGCCTTGAATCTGGCAGGTACTGTTTCTGACCCATTAGGTCAGTGACATCATTTCTTCATCTGGGAGAAAATGGTGGACATCTGGGATGACTCGTGTTGAGCTCTTGATGGTCACCTCCTTTCCCAGTCATGGTGTCTTTCTGCCTTATTCCCTCTGCACTTAAGATGCCTTCCAGAAACCCGCTGAATCTTTTTATTTTATTTTTTAATGTGATCATCCTTCAAGTATCTGGAAGTGGGCGTCATGCATGATACTCCACCTCTCTCACCCTCTTCTAACGACCACCCGCCTATTTCAAACTAATTTCTATCATTAGGTTTTATTTATGATATAGCTATGGGAAGTTATTCTCTCTAAGGAGCCTACCATCCTCCATGGCATCAGAAAACTCCAGTATTATTTTTTATTGTTTGAGTTTCTTACCCAAATCTCTGACCACCGAACGCTGGAGCGGGAGAAGACCATCGTCCAGTGTCCTGGTAGAAGGGTGGCCTGACGCCTTGCTCCCCTACCCCAGCTCCAAAAAAGTGCAAAGCAAGTAACACTGAGAGCAGTTTAGCCAGCCCAAGCCAAGGTACTTTCCTGAACTAAGGATCCGGGAAGCTGCCTGCTGGGTATTGCCAGGCAGGGGACAGAAATCAATAAGAAAGAGCCAGGCAGCTTTCGGCTGGGGTTTCCTTTTCGTGTTGCATTAACCAGCACGTGCCTCTACAGACTTGATTAATTGCAGCCGTAATCCTTTATTGCTCCCCGCCTCTTGAAGCGGCAAGAAATAAATGGCTTCAATTTGGGACAGATCCACATTTATTTGTCTTTGACTTGAGCCTCCAAAATGCCGAGGTAGCAGGGGCTTTGGCTGAGACCAGCTGGTTCTTGATGAGGACAGTTGGCCAAGGAGACTTGGGGAGCAAGGCAGTGTTACAGATTGATGCCTTACGCTGAGGAGCCATTGAGTGGGGATGCAGAGGGAGGAGAGGGATGTTTGGGCCCCAGGAAGCAGGAAACGGGATCTGCTGGGATTTTAGATCCTTCTTGGCCCGCACGTTACTTTCTATGTCTCTCGTGGTATTTCCTAACTTCAAATTAGCATCCAACTCTCCTCACTGCTTTTTAGTGATGTATTTTTTAAAAATGTGTTTTTAAAAGTGTATAAAATGTACCATCTTAACCATTTTCAAGTATACAGTTCAGTAGTGATACATATATTCACATAGTTGTGTGACAGATCTCCAGAGCTTTTTCACGCTGCAAAGCTGAAGCTCTACCCATTGGACCACTCCCATTTTCCTTCCCGCCAGCCCCCGGACACCGCCATTCTACTTTCCGTTTCTGTGAGTTTGACTACTTTAGAGACTTCCTATAAGTGGAGTCATATAGTATTTGTCTTTTTGTGACTGGCTTCATTTAGCATAATGTCCTTAAGAGTCATCCAAGTTGGAGTATGTGACAGGATTTGCTTCTTTTTAAAAGCTGAACAGTACTCTGTTTTATGGATACAGCACATCTTGTTTATCCATTCACCTAGGTGTTTTTTTTCATATTTTAATAATTCTTTTCATTTTCAATTAAAATTAACATATATTAGTTCCAGATGTACTACACAGTGATTAGACATTTATATAATTGATGAAATGATCACACTGAGAAATCTGATATTCATCTGACACCATATATAGTTATCACAATATTAATGATATTCCTTATGCTATACTTCATATCCCCATGACTGTTGGTACTTCTTAATCTCTTTCCCTTCTTTTACCCACACAGCCAATCCCCGCCCTTCTCCCATCTGGCAACCATCAAAATGTTCTCTCCACCTGTGGGTTTGTTTCTGTTCTGTTTTTTGTTTTTTTTTTAGAAATCATGTGGTTTTTTTTTCTTTCTCTGATTTATTTCACTCTGCATAATACCCTCTAGGTCCATCTGCATTTTTGCAGATAGCAAGGTTTTATTCTTTTTTATGACTGGGTAATATTCCATTGTATATATACTTATATACCACCTCTTCTTTATCCATTCTTCCATTGATGGACACCCAGGCTGCCTCCACATGTTGGCCATTGTAAACAATGCTGCAATGAACATATGGATGCCCATGTCTCTTCCAAGTAGTGTTTTGGGTTTCTTTGAATAAATACCCAAAAGTAGAATTACTGGGTCCTTCTTTGTCTCATCATAGCCTTTGTTTTAAAGTCTATTTTGTCTGGAGTATTGCTACTCCAGCTTTTTTTGTTTCCATTTTCATGAACTATCTTTTTCTAGTCCTTTACTTTTAGTCTGTATTTTGATCTGAAGTGAGTCTCATAGGCAGCATATGTAAGGGTCTTGTTTTCTTATCCATGCAGCCACCCTATCTTTTCATTGGAGCATTTAATCCATTTACATTTAAAGTAATTGTTGATAGATATGTAGTTATTGCCATTTTATTATTCATGTTTTTTATCTTTTTTCTTCTCCTTAAGGAAGTCCCTCTAACATTTCTTGTAATACTGGTTTGGTGGTAATGAACTCCTTTAGCTTTTTCTTGTGGGAAACTCTTTATCTGTCCTTCGATTCTAAATGATAGATAGCTTTGCTGGGTAGAGTAATCTTGGTTGTAGGTCCTTACTTTTTATCACTTTGAATATTTCATGCCAATCTCTTCTGTCTTGCAAAGGTCTGTTGAGAAATCAGCTGACAGTCTTTTGGGAACTCCCTTGTAGGTACCTAACTGCTTTTCTCTTGCTGCTTTTAAGATTCTCTTTGTTTTTAACCTTTGGCATTTTAATTATGATGTGTCTGATGTGGGCCTCTTTGGGTTCATCTTGTTTGAGACTCTGTGTTTCCTGGGCTTGTATGTTTATTTCTTTTGCTAGGTTAGGGAAGTTTTCCATCATTATTTCTTCAAATAGCTGTCCAATTCCTTGTGCACTCTTCCTTCTAGTACCTCTACGATACAAGATCCCAGAGGCCCTTAAACTATCCTCATTTTTTTTAATTCTTTTTTATTTTTGTCGTTCTGATTGGGTCTTTTCTGCTACTTGATCTTCTAAGTTGTTGATTCAGTCCTCTGCTTTGTCTAATCTGTTGATTCCTTCTAATATATTCTTTATTTCAGTTATTGTATTCTTCCTTTCTGACTGGTTCTTTATGTTTTCTATCTCTATTTTTAAGTTTCCTGTCTCTTTGTTGAAGATCATTAAGATCATTGAGTACCCTTATAATCAGTGTTTTGAACTCTGCATCTAGTAGATTGCTTGTCTCTCTTTTATTTAGTTCTTTTTCTGGAGCTTTGTTCTATTCTTTCATTTGGGACATGTTTCTTTGTCTTCCCATTTTGGCTATCTTCCTGTGTTTGTTTCTATGTATTAGGTAGAGCTGCTATGTCTCCCGGTCTTAATAGAGTGACCTTATGTGGTAGGTGTCCTGCGGGTCCCAGTGGCACAGTCTCCCTGGTCACCTTCCTCAACTGTGTGCTCTAGGTGTGCCCCTTGTGTGGGTGGGTTGTATGTGCCCTCCTATTGTATTTGAGCCTTGCTTGCTATTTGCACATCATTGGGAGGGATTGACCCTTGGGCTGATTGGTTGTGATGACTGGCTGTGACTACAGTGGAGGAGCTGCTGTGCAGTGGCTGATCCTATGGAGGAGGATTCACATTAGCATGGTTCTGGTGCCTGCCCAGTCTGCCCTTTGGGTGTGTCATCCACAGAGGCAGCTGGGTGGTGCCCTGGCTGGGTCCAAAGCTGGCCACCAGACATGCTGGTCCCAGGGCTTCCTGGGAGGGGCCCTGCTGCAGGCCAAGTTTAGCTGCAGCCTGCATCTGCATGTCTGAATGCTGGGAGTGGGGAGGGCTCAACAAGGAACAATGGCTTCTGCCTGGGAGAAAGCTGTCCTTCCAGCCCTTACCCTGAAGCTAGACAACTCAGTTCCTCCTCATATGTCCCTGGCGCCTTTTGAGCTGCTGCTCCAGAGCTGGATCTCAGAGCGAGTGATAGCGATTAAGTTTGTGCATGGTCTCTTTAAGAGGAGTGCAAGGACTCCAGCAGCCCCTCTGTCTCACTTAGCAACAAACTTTGCTGGTTCTCACAGCCTGAAGTTGTGGGGACTTTCCTCCTGGCACTGGAACCCTGGACTGGGGAGCCCAGTGTGGGGCTGTGATCCCTTGGTCCTCTGGGGGGACCTCCACAGTCAAGATATCCCTCCCAGTTTTTAACTGCCACATGTGGGTGTGGGACCAGCCTGTTCAGCATCTCTTCCCGTCCTACCAGTCTCAAGGCGGCTTCTTCTGTATGTCTTTATTTGTAGGACTTCTGTTCAGCTAGACTTCAGGCGATTCTCAATGATGCTTGGTCTATAGTTTAGTTGTAATTTTGAGGTTGTCGTAAGAGGAGGCAAGCACAGTGTTTACCTACTCTTGCCATCTTGACTGGAATATATCCATTCATTTGTTGATGGACACTTGGACTGCTTGTACCTGTACCTCTTGGCTGTTGTAAATAATGCTACAATGAACAAGGGTGTGTAAATATCTCTTTAAAAATTTTTTTTGGATATATATCCAGAAGTGGGATTGCTGGATTATATAGTAATCCTAGTTTTAATTTTTTAATGAACCTCCATATTGTTTTCCATAGTAGCTGCACCATTTTACATTCTTACCAATGGTGCACTAGGGTTCCAATTTCTCCACATTCTTGCCTATGCTTGTTACTTCCTGTTTGTTTTTTGTTGTTTTTGTTTGTTTGTTTGTTTTTGGTAATATCCATCCTAATACGTATAAGGTGCTATCTCACTCTGGCTTTGATTTGCTTTTCTCTAATGATTAGTGATGTCGATCACCTTTTCATATGCTTCTCGACCATTTGTAGGTCTTTTTTTGAGAAATGTTCAAATCCTCTGCTCATTTTTTAATTGAGTTATTTGTTTTTTGTTGTTGAGTTGTAGGAGTTCTTTATACATTCTGGGTATTAACCTCTTATCAGAAATATAATTTGCACATATTTTCTACCATTCCATAGGTTGCCTTTAATTATGTATTTTAAGTAACCATCTTAAGAAATTTCGCCTTCATTATTTTAATGGAAATTGTTCTAGGTTTCTTTGTTTTGTTTGCTAGGTTTCACTCTTCAAAATAGAGTAACAGATAATTTTACAGTCCCAATTAGTTTTTCAGAGAAGACTACCCAGCGCAGCTCCTCGCTGACCAGTATGAAAAGGTTTTACAGAGAATGCAGGGGGAGAAGTCAGTGATTGCATTTACCCTCCAGCCTGTGAACAGTGGCCTAACCTTGGACAACCCTGCAGATCCCTGGACATGTCTTCTTTGGGGTGGACATGCAGGGCTGGCCCCAGTGTCCTCAGATCTAGCAGATCACCTGAAGCTACTAGGTTTGCCCTAGAATCTCCAAGTCTCCCAGGAGAGCCTTATAACTCAGAGTGCTCTAAAGTCAAGCTCAACTTTCTAGAGTTGCTCCAATACAACCCTTAGGAGTTTGCCTAGCACCAAACACCCCTACATACTCTTAAGGCTCAGATAAAGTCCCATTTCTCTCTGCCTATGCCAGCAACCCCATGAACTCACCCTTCTTTAAAAGCCTGTAGCACATAAAAATCTTTGTTTCTTGGAAGGTTTTATATACTGTTTTGTGTTGTCTTTCCAATAGCTCTTTAGGACAGCGGTCATAACTTGCTCTTCTCTGTAGCTTTCAAAGTTCTTGGGACAGTTGCCTGATGAATTGGGGTTACCATATAGTAGGCATTTCCCTGGTCTGTATTGGAGTTCCAGGCACAAAGAAAAGCCTGGAATTATTGCAAACCGAATAGACTTAGATCCTCCAGGAGAATAACCATTCTTGGCCTTAGGATGTGAGTAGTTCCCAGGGCTGTATGCTCTCCTTGAAGGACAAGTCCTGTGTGGGGGACATCTAGGTATGGAGAGAAATACATGAACAGAATTAAATTCCTTCCATTCTAAAGTATGGCCAGCATCCTGAGATTGTTTAGTAAAGAGATCAGAAGGATTGGCCTCCCGAACAGCCCACAAGTTACCCTTGTGGGATTTCATGGGCTTCAGTAGGGAAAGAGACCTTGAGAGCATGGTTGGCCTGTTTGTCTGAGCCTAACACATGAAGGCCCTGTTTTTAAAGGTTTATCTAGAGAAAATTTCCCCATGTTATTTTTTTTTACTTTTCCTAACCGCTATCTAGAAACTCTTCTCTATCCAAACTGTATCCCCTATCTTCTCATGCAACCTTCAATGGAATGGTCGAGAATAATCTTTTTTTTTTTTTAAAGAACTTTATTGGGGAATTGGGGGGATGGGAACAGCGCAGGGGAATTGAGGGAAGGGGAACAGACAAGTTGCTGTCGTTTTGTTCTTCAGTCTAGTTGTGGAGGACGTTGCTTCACTGGTCCAAGTTGGCACCATCATTGCACTCTTCCCGGGCGAGGCAGATCAGTCGCCGGCTTCTGGACGGCAGCTCACTGCGGCTGCTGGCTGCTCACGCTGGCTGCTGGCTACATACGGTAGCCCATGGCAACCCACTGCAGCAGGGGCTGCAGCCTAGCTGTTGCCGGCGACTCACAGCAGCCCAGCTCCAGGTTGAGCTGTTGTTCAGCATCTTAGCTGTAGAGGGCAGTGTCACTGGCCCTCATATGTGGGATCCGAACCAGGGCCCTCTGGCATCCCAAGCCAATCTTAACCATCACGCCGGCTCGGCCAGCCCAAGAGAATAATCTTGATAAAATAGAAAGATGAGGCTGGTCTAAGATTCCTATTCCCTTGACCCGTGTTCTAGAGGAAGGACTGTTTCCCAAATTTCAAAGCATTTCATTGCCTCTCTGCTCTGAAGTGAGAGGTTCATAGAGGTTAATAATTAACCTCCAGAGTGACTGGTTGACTTTTTATTACAGTTTCATTTTCCAACAACACTACCTTATTTTTAGAGGAATCTATGGCCATTAGCACACCCTAAAATTGGGGTAGAATGAAGTAGAAGGAGATTGCATACTTTTCTACTACATTTTGAAGACAGGAGGAAGTTGAAGTAGGGATGAGAATTGTACTGCAACGAGTACAGATCTCAGGTCTCAGCATCAAGTCTCATTCTGTGTTTTGATCTTCCTCCCACCCAAGGATCCTGGTGTAAATAGTCTCGACATTGATTTTACAGGGGAAATTCATTCCCTCTAGTATATAGATTTCTTTGTTACATCTTAATGTTGTGAACTATAAATTAATTCATTGTGTTGACTTTTAAAAGTCATCTCTGTTGATGGGAAGAATTACTACAAATATAGTTCCATTGTAGAAGAGAAGTTGCGTTATCTCCCTGACTGGTTTTCTGAGGTCAGTCATCTTAGACATTTCCCAAGCTACCCAAACCCGTCATTCATCTCTGGCCCGCCGGCATTACAGTAATTACGCTAGATGGCAGAGGAATTGTTTCCAGATAATATCTTAGAAATAGAGAAATTATGAGCAAATTTGGGGCCATCTCAAATTAATGAGAACATTCTTTGTGGAGTGCTACCAGTATAAACCTTTAAAAAGTGATAAGCGGGAGGTATTTAAATCCTTTATCTGTGGAGCTCAGTACAAGTCCTGCAAGCACGCCCAATTGCTATTATCTGGCCATTTGCCGGGGTGGCTCTTTTGTCTTCCTTCTTGGTTTTATTAATTAAATTTCCTCTGGGGCTTGACTGGCGCCAGCCACCTCTCTAAGGGTGCAGTGGGTGTGGTGGGGGAGGAAATGAGGTTCTAAGTGACATAACTAGGTCTGTAGGACCACCACCTGGGCTGAGAGGGCCCCAAACCAGGGTAACGACTGGCAGATACACTGCCTCCCTCCTGCCTGGCCTGGAGTGCAGCTCTAGTTTGGACTTTGTGTCTTTGATCTTGTTTTATTAACCTAGACTTACTTCTTTTACGTGGGCATGACCAAAGGCTGTTATTTAATGTGGTTGTTGGCAAGCAGTTGACTCCTTTGATCTCAAAATGACTTTCTGCTTCTCCATGTCTTGTTCCTAGTGGGGGAGGGGCGTAGGTGCAGAGGAGGAGGAGGGGGAGGAGTCTAATGTGTTCTGGGCACTGATCTGGCCCCGTCAGGTGTCTGATGCATTTATTTTTGCTGGTCCCTCTGCATAGGGTGCTACCTCTCCACTACCACCATCCCCAACCCCCACCAGAGGCAGTGCCAACATTTTTATTTGGGAGTGGTCATTAGGGAGTACAATCTATTTGGAAAGGCTGACATCATCTCATATAAGATTGAGAAAATGCAGTTGTCCATACTGAAGAATGAGAGAGGTGAAGGTTCAAGGTTGTAGAGAAGGTGGAAGCCTGTGTCCCCAGCCCCAGGTCCCCCGTTGCTATTTCCATTCTCCATGTGCTCAAATACCTCCCCTTCGGGGAAGTCACCGTTCTTGTCCACAGCCCTTCGAAGTCATCCCTTCCTCCTTTTCGTAATGAAACTTGTACTCTTCTCAAAACTAAGAATGTGGTCCCAGAATTCTGACTCTCTGGGTTCAAATACTGGCTCACCTGCCTACTGACTCTGACTTGGGGCAGGTTATGTGATCTCCCCATACCTTATTTCTTCGACTGTAGGATGGGATTAATAATAAACCTGAACTCTTGGTGGTTGTGGGCAGTAACTGAGTAAGGGCTCATGAGGCACTTGGGCCTGGTACTCTGTAGGCACTCATTACCAGGGCTGCTGTCAGCTCAGCCTGTTCTGTGAATGAGAAAAAGCTACCTCTTCCTCCTGGGTTTCTGCCCCTTTTCACAGTCTTGGCCTGATGACATTGCTCAGGATACAAGATGGCCCCATACTGTTATAGCTAAAGCTGCTGGTGCTGTCAAAGCTTGGTGAGCTGTACCACATACATTCAGCTGTGTAAGTGAGTTTCACCTGTATACTTCGATGGTCATTTGAGGTCCTCTCATTTCCACCTTCCTCAGTGTCTTTAGAACCTTTCCATTACTTGGCTTCTACCAGTTTAAGTCATGCCCTGATTGGATCTTGCCTGGATTATTACTCTAGTAATTACTGCCTTACCCAATTTCCTGCCTTTCATCTTGCACCCCTTCCCCCAAATCACAATTTTCTCCACCCTCTTGCCAGTTTCTAAGATGTAAATCTGATGGTCATTTCTTAATTTCAAATCCTTCAAATTCTCCCCACTGCCCCTGGGAAAACCCAGACTCCTTAGCGTAGCATACAAGGCCTGCAGGCAGGACCCCTGCCTGGCTCTCATCTCTCTCATCTCTCCGTGGGCTCCACCTCTCCCAACCCCCACAGCAATCCAGCCATTTGCACACATTTGAGTTGAGCAGTAAATGACATTGTTGATATTATAAAGAGTTCAAACACATTTATTTATTTATTTTTAAAGATTTTATTGGGGAATCGGGGAAGGGGAACAGACAAGTTGCTGTCCTTTTGTTCTTCAGTCTAGTTGTGGAGGTTGTTGCTTCACTGGCGCATGTTGGTATTATGATCATTGCACTCTTCCCGGATCAGGCAGTTGCTCGCTGGCCATTGGATGGCTGCTCACAGCGGCTCACAGCAGCTCATGAAAGCTCACACCGGCTGCTCACGCTGGCTGCCGGCCACTCAGTAGCTCACGGCAGCCCGCTGCAGCCCCACTGCAGTCTACGCTGTTGCTGGCGACTGACGGCAGCCCAGCTCCAGGTTGAGCTGTTGTTCACCATCTTAGCTGTAGAGAGCACAACATCACTGTCCCATGTGGGATCCAAATGGGCGGCTCTGCTGCTCAGAGCTCGCACTCCCAAGCCAACTCTTAACCAACGAGCCACTTGGCCGGTCCCAAACACATTTATTTTTAAAATTAAAACCCAACAAACACTTCAGAAATCACAGATAATTCACAAAGTAGAGATGACTGGTTCCCACCTACAGAAAAATGTTGAACTCCCATCAGTGGGCAAAAAAATTAAAATGCAAACGAAAACATTCTTCATATAGTAAGCCACCGAAGACTTTTAAAAGTTAATATACATTATGGACCAAAGAGCTGTGGCATCTGCATTCTCCTGGTGAGGGGCAAGACTGGAGCACAAAGGAACTTTCTGCAGTGATGAAAATGTTCTACATCTGAGTTGTGGTGATGGTCACACATTGTATAACATTTGTCAAAACTCATTGAAATACACCATTAAATTTACTGGGTCTTATATGTAAACTCTAACTCAATAAACATGAATTAAAAAATAAAAAAAATCCTTAACCAGCATCAGGAGAACAAGACTTTCATACATGGGGTGGTAGCATAAATTGTTTCCACCTTTCTGGAAGTTAATTTGCTTCTACCTTTTAAGAAACCATATTCTTACGTGGTAATTTCCCTTTTAGGAGGATAACATCCTATGGAAAGAATCATGAATTCAAAGATGTATATACCTTATTTGTTACAGCATCCATAGCAGCTAAAACCTGGGAAAGGAACCAAAATGTCCTGCAATGGGGGATTGGTTAAATTATGATTCACCTGTGTGGGGGCACTGCCAGCCCACGAGGAGCCTTTGTATGAATTGGAAAAGGGCACCCTCTATGGATGGAACACCCCTTCCCAAACTTGTGAGGGACTACCCACTAAGTTTCAACCGCATTTGTCCCCTCACCTGGGCTCCCTGTGCAGTCCTCAGGTCAGTCCATGCAAGGCTTGAAGAGGCAGACATTAAAACTGATGCTTTTGAAGAACAATGGCATGGGGACATGTTTGCAATGGAAAGTTAAATGATGAAAATAGGTATAATTTTACATGTTATTCTCATTTGTTTAAAAATGTAATATCTCTGAAAGGAAACCTACTGAAATGTAACTGGTGGTTTAATATGAGTGATAGTATCATGGGTGACTTTCTCTCTCTTACATTTGCTTTTTCTGAATTTTCCAACTGTTGGTCCATTTTTAATTATGAAAACATGATGCATTCTTCCTCTGCTAATTTAACAGGGCTCTCGCTCATGCTGATACCTGCAGCAGTGTTCTCTTTGGGCATGAGAACAGAAAATGGGACTTCTGTGCTGGAGTTAAGGATACAGCTGGATGGGAGGAGAGAGAGAGTGAGGGCAGCCTGGTTGAAGTCCCAGTGATTCCTTCGGTAGGGGGAGATGTCTCTTAAGTTGTCCTCTCTTTTTTTGTTCTGCAGGTTTGAGACGTTTGAGGTAAACAGCTTTGAGCAGTTTTGTATCAACTATGCAAATGAGAAGCTCCAGCAGCAGTTCAACTCGGTAGGCTCGGTTCCTGGACCTGGGGTGTCGGGGTGGGGGGACCTCTCTCTGTTCCTGGGAACAGCGGCCTGGGCCACTTTTCTTCCATCCAGGGTCAGTGGGCTCTGACTCTGCCCTGACCTTCCCTTGGTTTCCTGGTGGTGCTCCAGCTTTAGAAAGGCTCTCCCTGCTGCTCAGGAGGAGATCTGAATGGGGCAGCTGGGTTGAGAGCATAAAGGATTCTTCCCTTGGCTTTGACTCCTACTCCCCCGAGCCTGGGCTTCTGGGGGTATTTGAGCAATTGCAAGCCAGAGATGGGCCTTCTTGTGATTGGTGGGGGTATGACATCACAGGTGATTATTAGGATGCCCTAAAGAAGGGTTCACATGGGAGTGAGGGTCACCTAACAGCTTTTCTGCAATCATGACTATGACTCAGTACCCAAACCTTTTATGGTGGGTGTGCGCCAGCCTTCAGGACTCCAATCTCGCATGGTTGAAGCTCAGGGAAGATGAATGTTAAGGTGTGCATGCCGTTCACTAACCTTGACCTTTCACTTCTTGCCCTAGCATGTATTCAAACTGGAGCAAGAAGAATACATGAAGGAGCAGATCCCTTGGACGCTGATTGATTTTTATGACAACCAACCTTGTATCGACCTCATAGAAGCTAAGCTGGGCATCCTGGACCTGTTGGATGAAGAATGTAAGGTAATACTGCTGATGCTCCCTTCAAATGAGGTCAGAGCTAAGCTTGAGGTGGGGGCAGAGGACATCTATGTGATGCAAGGCAACATGTGAGATCCCAGAGCTGGACTTTCATCTGTCACTAGCCAGCCTTGAGTGTGCTGAGCGAAGCACGGGTGTCCATTCTGCGTACTAGAAGGTAACGTGACTGGCAAGCATTGCTGTGCTGCCTCTGTTGGCAGAGGCTGCATGGTATGATTGGCATGATATGGTGGTATGGACTCAATGCCCCAGATGTCCTAAGTGCTCAGAGAAGGACCCCAACATCTAGACAGGCATCCCCAGAGAGGTGAGGGTCAGGAGCCCAGGGTCATCTTTGCTGTGTCAGATGGCGTGTGAGCAACAGAGCTGCATGGCTTGGTGGCTGGTGAGAGCCTTAGATCTCCCATCTTGCTTTCTGTCGCCTCTACTGGTGGGACAGGAGGAGGCCAGGATTACCAGCATGGAGAGAACCAGGCAGCAGTGGGCATGTGGGGCGAGGGGATTCTGGGTGTTACCAGTCACCTAACTTCCATGGCCTTTGGCTTCCTGCTCTATGAATTGGTGGGGGTTGGATCTGATGAGCTTGAAAATTTCCCCGTTTGGTGGTTGGTGATAAGGAGGTGAATGTGCACCAATTCCTCCAGCGATGGGAACACTGATCAGAAGGGTAGGACCCGCACGATTCTTAGTATTGAAAGGGAAGAACCCACTCACTTTTCCTTTTTGCTCTCCTACGTCTTGCCTGTAAAGGGTAGAGTGTGGCTTGATGATTTGGGAGGAGGGGGAGATCCCTTTCCAGAAGGGCTCTCCTGTGAAAAGGAAAAGAAAAGGTTACTAGAACAGCAGAAGACAGAGTAAAAATATGCTGATGTCCACAGCTTGTACATTTTTTTTCTCTAACGGTTTTCAGCATTTCTGCAGAGCTCTGGACTTTGTCCTGAGTCAGATCCAGGCGGGGGTAATTCCTCAGTGTGGCAGGAGTGTGCCTGGGCATGCTCCGTCTATGAGGTTGCAGTAAAGCTGATAGCACAATTGTCCTTGCATCAAGTAGCACAGGCTAAGAGACCGAAGTCACAGCCCAGGCCCTCCACTCACTCCTGGTGTTCACCACTCACTCACTTTGGTTCGGTGTCCATTGATAACAGCTCCTTCCCACACTCAATGGAAACTGGCTCCCCCTCCCCCAGTCTCTTGTGGGTCTGTCCATAACCCTTTTCCTCCAGCTCCGCACCCCCAACCCAAAGGCAACACCATGTCCTATGTCCTACCTGCCTCCGGGCTGCTGAGCCCGTGTAGTTCCCCCCAGGCCCTGCTTCTAGGAGGACGCCAGCGCATCACTCCCCTCCCCAGGGGTGCAGGTCAAGGTCTACACAGCTCTGAGGAGCACGGGAGGCAGGCAGGCTGTCTTGCACTGGCCTGCCCAGCTCTGTGATGAGCTACCTGTGGCATAAACCATAACCCTTGGCCATGGCCCCTTCCTTCCAATGTATACACACCTCTCATCAGAACACCTAAGTGCTTCAGGTTGACTGCTCCTGCGATGTGAGCAGCTGCCTGATGACTTGCAATGATTTACCGTGCTTTTAGCAAGCAAAGGAGGGCTGCTGTGGGTTTGTTTTGGCTTATGGTTTGAGGACCTGAGAGGTGCCACTACCCAAGGGAACATGTCACAGGAATATCAGGTCAGCGGGAGGGGGAGCACTGTTCCCAATACACTGGTGCAGAGACCTGAGACTGCTGTCCAAAGGGTGACCCACAAGCCACCGAGGGGAAGCTCAGAGCAATGCCGGGCTGGGGAGCAGGTGGTCCTGGGAGTGATGGCAGAACCACTCTTAGCAGGTGGCAGAAAAGGAGACAGCAGTTGCAGGGAGGCCCACGAGGCAAATATTCAGCAATTAGGAAAGTAACCCTCCAAATCCGTAGACTTTGCAGCCTTGGATATTCCAGAACAGGTGCGATCCTCAGACCTCCTGTCCTCAGGTTTCCTCCTGAGTGCACACTGCCTGGGGAATCCCTGGTGGAGTCTATTTCACTTTCGAGAAGCTAAGGAAGAAAAATCCAACTGTGTCCATATGGGTGATCTCTGTCTATGCCCTGTGGAGTTGTCTGTTTGGGTCAGATTTGTAAAATTAGGTGATTTCAGTTTAAGACATTTCCAACCCCTGCCACTGCAATTTCGCAGACACCTAGAATGTATTAGGCACCTACTATATGTCTGGTCTTGAGGAAAAATTCTCAGAATAGGAGGAATGGATCTCCTTGCTAGCCAACAAGGGAGGAGGGCCAGAATGGCTCTCTGGAGGAGCTCCTCCTGCGTGAGTGTAGGTGGGGGCAGGGGAGGGGGCGGGGCTGCAGGCAGGGACCAGGGCCTGAGTTTGGAGGCCAGGATTCCAGAGCAGGCTGGAAGAGGCATAGGCCACAGCCCAAGGGCAGCAGGGTGGCAGCTAAACAGAATCAAGGACTGGGGGTGCCAACGCAGGCTGCTGAGCTACATGCAGCCGCTCTGGTCCTCTGTCAGATCTCCTTGCTTTTTCCTCCTGAAGCCTCCTTAGAAGGGCAGGTCTCAGGAAAGCCTGGAGTTCCTGCTAATCAAGCTGGTGGGAGCTCAGAGCGTTGAGAGATGAGGTAGTGCTGTGATGTGTTTAAACTTACTAGCGGCCAAGGTCATGGGTGGAGTAAGGGAGCCAAGAGGAACACCAAATTAAGAAATAATACAAAAGTCCTGATGTGCAATCTTTTTCTACCAGATTTAATTGCTCTGGGAATTCAGAGTAAGGTGACGGCAGCTTCTAGTAGCAAGTGGATTTTAAACCAACAAGTGTTACTACCTTTGTCAAAACTCATGGAACTATACACTTAGAAAAGGGTGCACTTTGCTGTATGGAAATTATACCGCAATAAATTTGACTTTAAAAAATAGGGCGGACTGCTGTATCCTCTGGAAGTGCCCATGGCTCTGAACCAAAGCAGGTCGGGAATGCCCATGGACTTGGTCACAGCTGGTCAACTTGGCAGCCCTCGGGACCAGTCCTGTGGGACGGTGGAGCTGCCTCAGACACGCTCCTTTCCTCCTCTGTTGCTCAGATGCACTCTGCAGAGTGAGAAAGAATAATGAGATTGCACTATGAAGAATTGGGCTCTGTGTCTCGCGTGTGACAGGACACAAAGCCAAATGAAGGATTAGACTCATGGCATAAAAGCAGCCATTGGGAAAATCACTTTTCCTGGATGTGACACCCAGTGGCAGGCAGGGCCAGTGAGCTGGGATTTAAATTAGAAACGTGGAGATGAGGTGGCCAGGGATTTAAAGGGGCAGCACACAAGGTAGCTCTCGCGAGAGCCTGTGATTGGTGCTGGAGATGGCAGATGAGGCATGGGGACCAGAATATTAAACTGCCCCAGGTTCCTTCAGGTAGAAAAGCCGCTTTGCAGCCATGGATTTATAGTCGGACCCAGACCGAGCCACAAACCACAGCTGCTCCTCAGTAACTACAGGGCAGGCGAGAGGCTGCTTGCTTGTAGGAAATGTTCACTTCAGGCTGCTCTTAACCAAACTCCCACCCCGGTGCTCTCAAAGGCCGCATGACATAAGCCATATCGAAGCCTTTCAGACAAGGCGTTTCCTGCCCTCCCTGTGTCCCAGACACCGGTACCCTTCCTATTGGAGGAACAAATGAGCTCAGGCTGATAAGAGATGAGAGGTCAGTGCCTGTTGCCTCAAGAGTGACACGTTTGCATTTTAGCAGGAATTTTCTAAAAATGATACCTCGACCGCTGTATCAGGGTGGAGAGGTGGTAGGGACTCACGAAGGCAGGCCTGAGGGTAGGGCACAAGCTCTGCCCTGTGTAATTGGCATTCTTTTGTTTCATGGAACCCAGCCTGGAGAGCTGACTGGGACAGACCTTCCTAATTGATACCCTATTCTTGTGACAGTGGCGCGAAAGCAGGCTAAAGACGGTGGGGAGGTGAATGTCCTTCTGTTTCCTTACCTGGGCCCAGCCTGCTCTCAGGGGAGGTACTTTGTAGTAAGAGCAAGGGTTCATGGTTTTTTAAGAAATCGCCCCCGAGTCTCCTTGATGGCACGTCTGTGAGCAGGTTTGAGACCTGTGATGGAGGGAGGTGAGATGGTTTCTCCACATCTGCTCATTCACCCATCCAGCACACCGCATGTTCCTGCCTAAGTGACTGGCCCCCTGCCCCTCAACACTCCTCCATGGGGGTCAGGCAAGCACCGAAATCATCACCTGTGATGTTAGGGAAGTGGAAACACTGAGGAGGAGATGGCTGAGAAAAAGAGTGTCCCCAAAAGGGCCGTTTAGGCAGAGAAGTCATGAGGGGAGAGGTGTCCTGGGCAAAGGACATGTCACGTTCATAAAACCTGAGATGATCTGATTTGTCCAGAGCCCATGTGGTAGCAGCTGAGAGTGGGAAACAGAAACCATCCAAGAATGGGAGGCTCCGCCGGCCCAGAGAAGGAGTTTGGACTTGACTTTGGGGACTGAAGGGTGTGAAGCAGGAGAGAGATGTGATGAGCTGTGGCTCATTTTCCAACAGAGCTTTCTGGCGATGGTGTGACAGCGAAGCTGGAGGCAGAGCCTGGAGTAGGAAGAGCAGTGGCAGCCCTGCGGTCGTCTGGGCGGGAGAAGACAGAGGCTTGAGGAGAGGAGGAGAGGGCTTCAGGAAGGGGATCAGCGTGTGGGCCTCAGAGGGCCACTGCATCTGACAGTGACTTGTTGGTTAGAGCACTTTCCAGTGAGTTGTCTAGGCAGAAACCTAGTTTAAGTTGCTTGAGGAGAGTAGGAGGTGAGGCAGTGGAAATGGCTAGTTTGAATCCCCTCGTGGAGGCTTGGCTGTTAAAAGGAGGAGGTGAGAACGAGGAAAGGTAGGGGCGTGATTCACGAGGATTCAAGGATTCGGGGAGAGAGGGAAGATGGGTGGATGCTGGTACCCGGGAAGCGGGGGCTGGGTGGAGAGGAAGCCGGCTAGGAAGAGAAGTACTAGGAAGAGAAGTGCCTCTTCCCGTGAGGAGGGGAGGAGGGGTCCCCACTGTGGATGCGTATGAGCTTCTGGACGAAGAGCAGGAATTTGGGGCTTCCTGCTCGACAACCTTTCGCTGTGAGGGAGGAAATGAGGCGTCAGCGTAGAGGTGGCAGGCAGGGTTAGAAGCTGAAGGACGAGCGAGGACGGAGGGAAGGGCTGTCCCATAAACAGGGAAGAAAAATAGAGAACATAAATTTGTTGGCTGAGGTCAAAGACCATAAATTAAGACATAGATATTGTTGGGGCCAACTCTCAGCTTAGCTCTGGGTGCAGTGTCTTAATCCGTAGACGTGACTGTCACGGCGAAATTTGATTATTTGTTGGCAGTAATACTAAATTATACTAAGTTATCAGCAGGACTTAATTAAGGGAAGAGGAGTTGATTGGTGATCCTAGCTAGCCTCCCGGGTGTGGGAAAGGGCGGGTGTGGGAAAGGGCGGGCTTGGTCTTGGATTGTTTCGCTGAGCACACAGAGGGGTGTTTTGTAAAGGTGGAAACGTAAAGGCCTGGAACTGGCATTGGGGATGGCCGCCAGGTAGGGAGGAAGGAACCATCGCCACCTAGAGAGCTGTTAGGACAGCAGAGTCCTGGGGGCCCAGCCAGGCTTCTGTGACGCCACGGAGGGCCCCGAGGTGTCAGTGGCATGGTCGGTCGTTTGAGAGGTCAGCAGTGGTACAAGGCATCGGGGAGCCCACAGAGGGATGAAATGAGATAGCGAGTGAGTGACCAGGGAGGCAGTCGTTGGTGGCAGTGCCCCAGGAAGACAGGGACAAGAAGCCAAGATGGGGTAACTGGCTCTGAAGTCCTTACCAGTCATCTCCTGTGGGCTGCTGGGTTGGGGGCAGGCTTTGGCCCCAGGTGCTGTCCCAGGCCAGTAATGGAAGCACCTTGGTGGAAAGTTGTCCTGGGCCCCAGGCTGTCGGGGAAGAGGGGCCAAGTAAGGCCGGGCACTTGCTCTCCCCCCACCCCACTTATTCTATTTTATTTTAAATCAGGTTTAGTGTATTTTAACAGCTTTACTGAGATATAACTAATGCACCGTACAATTTACCCATTTAAAATATACAAGTCAATTGTTTTTAGTATATTCACAGAGTTGTGCAACCATCACCACTACAATCAATATTAGAACATTTTCGTCCCCTATAAAGAAGCCCATTAGCAGTCTCTCCCCCCTTTGCCCCCACAGCCCTAGGCAACTAATAACCTACTTCCTGTGTCTATAGATTTGCCTATTCTGGGCATTTCATGTAGATGGGACTTTCACTTTTTTGATGGTGACCACCAGCCAGCAGAGCAGGTCAGAGGGGCTAGAGCTCTGAGGGACAGTCCTGCCCAGATTAGGGCAGCGCTGGGATCCAGGCTCCTGGCTCAGTGCCCTCGTCACTTGACTTTGAGAAGAGAGTATAGATGCGTGTATGAAGCCACTCATACATGCTTTTATAAAGGGTTCCATTCACTGCATATTCCAGAGTTACCGATAGCCACAATCTAGATTTTTACAAACTACAAGACTCGCTTTCTTTATCCAATGCCTGTTTTAAATCTACTTTTGCAGGAAGGTTTTTGGAGATAAGTGCCTTCCACCTAACCCTGCCTTCCTGACTGTCCTTAAAACTCTGTTGTGAGGCAGGAGAGCATAATAGGAAGAGCCAGCCTGTCCTGGTTTGAACCACAGCTCTGCCCGTTCCCAGCTCTGTCCGTGGGCAAGTTACCTAGCCTTTCTGTCTTATCTTCCTTGTCTGTAAAATGTGAACAGGCATAGCGCCTAACTCATAGGAGTATTGTGAGGATTAAATGAGTTGATGCATCTAAAATGTGTAGAAAACTGCCTTGCAAACAATAAGCACTGTGGGCATTTGCTGTTAGTATTAGCTGAGAATCTCAGGTGTTATGAATTCCTGCTGGACTAATTATGTTTAGTTGATGGTGGGGGTGGAAGGAGGGGTGAGAACAGAGGCTCATCCTTGTCAGGAAATATTTATATACACAACCTTCCTCATTGACTCATGCCAGTCTGAACTAGTGAATATGCAGGATTATGGAGTCTTCTAGCCCAGGGGTCGGCAAACGGCGGCTCGCGAGCCACATGCGGCTCTTTGGGTACGTACATGTGGCTCTGAAGTAAAATTGAAAACAAAAATAAAACTATCATAGTTTCATTTATAAAATTTTTAAAGGGTATTATTCACATAATGGTGATTTCATTTGTTTTATGGCTCTCGAATGATTTTTAAATTGTTGTGAGGGACAGGATTGGCTCTTCCATCTCAGAAGTTTGCCGACCCCTCCCTGTTCTAGCAGAAGTTCAATTTCATTGTCAGGACAAGATGATCTTGATACCAGCAAGTGTACGTGTTGACTCAGATGGGGCTTCTCATCACAGACCTGCCCGTCTTGTTCGCTCTGCCCCAGTTCTGCCAGTCCTGGGTCCGTTGTGTTCCTGTCCTCCCATCATTGTCTGCTGACAGCCCTGCCAGGCCGACCCCTACATTCCCCATCCCTGGTGTTTCTAAACACAGGATGCTTGAAGACAAATATAAAATAGTGGATATATTAAAAAATGCTGAATTAGATATATTTTATTTTGTCTGCCCTACACAATTAATAACCCCCTTCAAGAAAAAGTTTTGTTTTCTTGAATTTCCTCCAGCACTTGGCATTGGGTATCCAATACTAGTTATACCAAATTGTATGTTGAGAGAAATCTGTTTGCTTACAAAATATTTGAGAACTATGTTCTCAACTGTGTTTAAGCATTTTCCTTATGGCACAGATTTTATTAATTTACCAAACAAAGCTCTTTTTAAATGACTAGTGCAAGGTTCACTTCCATCCCTGCCTGATCCAAATGTACCATCTAAATCAGCGGTTCTCAACCTGTGGGTCACGACCCCTTTGGGGGTGGAACGACCCTTTCACAGGGGTCGCCTAAGACCATCGGAAAACAAAAGGATACTTACATTATGATTCATAACAGTAGCAAAATTATAGTTATAGAGTAGCAACGAAAATAATTTTATGGTTGGGGGTCACCACAATATGAGGAACTGTATTAAGGGGTCGCGGCATTAGGAAGGTTGAACCACTGATCTAAATGAAGGGGAAGCCAGCTGGTGACCCATAACTGAGGAATGCGAGTGTGCAGTGGTGTTCGAGGATGACAGAGGAGGGAGCACCTTCCCACTGGCAGAGTTACCATCATCCTTGACAATTTCAGTGCTGGTTACAGTGACTCGGTTGTTTTCAACAAAGCAAGATGATGCCTTTTCACATTTTTTTTAGCTGAGCCATCCTGCCACCTGTTGGCAGCTCAGCAGCAACTCAGCTCCGGCCAGGACTCGAACCGCTGTTACTCAGAGCTCGCACTCTTGAGCGAGCTCTTAACCAACTGAGCCACTCGGCTGGCCTTGATGCCTTTTCACTTTTGAAGCCACCTCTAAAGATACTGCAAGGGGCTGGCCTTCAGAATTCTCAATGTATTGGAATCTCTAAATCTAAATTTAAATTTGGGGAAGGCAGAGATTAGCACTGCGTGGTTTAGTCACTAGGTACTTACCCAATGTGTGGCTGGAACCCAACTCTTAGTTCTTTGAGGGGCAGGAAAGAAACAGTAAGGCCTAATCCTTGAACCCAACAAGCTTAGTTTGTGATTATAAGACAATACACACAAACCAGCGATGAGCAGTATTAGGTAGTGTATGTGTAAGAGCTGAACTGGGAGGAATTCCAGGAAAGGCTTTAGAGCAGCGGTTCTCAACCTTTCACAGGGATCGCCTAAGACCATCGGAAAACATATTTTCGATGATCTTAGGAACCGAGACACCGCTCCTCTATCCGTCTCCAGGCCCACATGCAGATACGCCCACATACGAGTACCCAGCAACCCCTGTGAAAGGGTCGTTAGACCTCCAAAGGGTCGCGACCCACAGGTTGAGAACCGCTGCTTTAGAGAAAAGGACAGGTGAGCTGAGCCTGGATGGCAGTACTGAGATGAGCTGAGAGCAGGAGTGGGCTTTGCTGCTGCAGGAGTTTGGCCTGAGTGAGCAGGAGCTTGGCACTGGAGGTGGACGTGCCGTGCTCATGAAACTGAAGTCACTGACCTGAGGAAGGAGGCATCTTCTGATTTCTTCCGTGACTTGTAACTCTGCTCCTGTGACCTTGGCCTCCATCCTCATCCTTTTCTAACCTTTCCAGCATCTGCCAAACAGCATGTTCTTTCAAGCTCAGCACACGCCTATGGACCGTGTGGGAAACCAACCCACACGGCATGTTGAGAGCAGGTCGTGGCAGGATCTTACGTGTCCATGTCTGAATCTGGTTTTCCACGTCCACTTAAAGCCCAGGTCTGAGAGCTGAATCCAGCCTCATGAGGTCAACTTACAGTTGGACTCCATCCCTCTGCCTCAACTCTTGGTTTTCTTTTACCTCTTCATGAAGCACCTGGTTTTGTGGTTCCACAGGTCCCCAAAGGAACTGACCAGAATTGGGCTCAGAAGCTCTATGACCGGCACTCCAGCAGCCAGCACTTCCAGAAACCCCGCATGTCCAACACGGCCTTCATTGTTGTGCACTTCGCAGATAAGGTGGGTCTCCTCCCTGTGGCCTTTGGGGCTCCATTAGCCCCACCCTAGGTAGACTTGGGGTTTCTGGGCTGTGAGGGAGCTGTCCCGTTTGAATTCAAGCAGTCCGAACTCTCTTAGTAGGACCCCCTCCTACCCTTTCTTGCCTCTCCGCACCATCTATGTAATGTACCTACCTGTCAATATACAGCAGAACCCCAGTGGGTGGTCGTAGTTACCTAGGGGCATGCTTGACAAATATTTATTGAGGGTCTCTTCCCTGGGAATATAGCAGCTGTAACAGAGTCACAAATCTATCCTCCTGGAGCTTGAGAGAAAAAAAGAGTGAAAACAGAGTGGTGCTGTCTTTGGGGTGGCTCCTTTCACAGTAACTGGCAGATACTTAGACTTTTTTTACCTGCATTGCTGTTCTGTGTGCACTAGCCCAGTGCTTCTCAAATTTCAGTGTGCACGGAAGTCACCTGGGGTCTTGTTAAAATGCAGGTTCTATTGGGTCATCAGGAAAATTGTGACGTATTTTTCTATGTTTTTCAATGCAAAAATGCGTCATGACTTTCCCGACAACTCTATAATCCAGTAGGTCTGGGGGGTGGCTGACAAGAGGCATTCACAGCCCCCAAAGGAAGCCATCTATTAACGGGAACTCCTTTTGAAAACGGTATGTTTTTCCACAAAATGAATACCCAATTCCCGCTGTGTGAATCCCGACCACATCTTGGGTTTGCATTTTAAGTAGGAACATCTGTGGGTTTCCCATTTACTCACACCTATTTTCAGAAAACAGTGTGGATGCGCTGAAACAGCTGCGGAAGGAAACTGGTCCAGCTGCAGCGCTAACTACTGTTTGTTTCCCATCATGGCCCCAGGTGGAGTACCTTTCCGATGGTTTTCTGGAGAAGAACAGAGACACGGTGTACGAAGAGCAGATCAACATCCTGAAGGCCAGCAAGGTAAAGAGCGTGAGCCGCAGGGAACTAGAGCAAGAATGCCCACAGCCAGAGCCTTTAGTTTCTAGTGCATTTAATTTCCGTTCAGCGGTCTGCACAGCCTCCATATAGGCAAACACTTAATAAATAGGATAGAAGGTAGGGTTTAAGGGACACTTACATCTACTGTCTTGGAATGTTCCTGTCTGTTATCTCAGGAATTTATTTTCTTCTCATGACCATAACAAAAAGATAGCAAATATTGCATCCATTGTACAGGTCGAGGAACCAAGGTACCGATTCACATCAACAAATATTTATTAAGCACCTATCTGCTGAGACACTGCCCTAAACACACCCAGCCCACGTCAGTATGAAGATGAATAAGACAGATTCTTCCCTGCAGTTGCGTACATTCCAGTGGGCAGTGAGTGGGAAGCTACACACACGCGCACACACACACACACACACACACACACACACACACACACACACAGTAACTGGGAAAAGACAGGAGGCATGGGAGAGGGCCCTGCAGCCAGGGAGAAGCGTGGGCACCGCCATTGTGGAAGGCCGAGGCACTACTGCAGATGCTGCCTGGCCTGAGCCCTTCAGAGGAGACCCAGAAGAGGACTCGCCAGGGCTGAGGAGGCTTTCTCTCCGACCACATGATGCTGAACTTGCTGCAGGGGCCTGATAACGCTAGAAATGGCAGATTAATTTCTCTTTGTGATAAGCTTTAGATGAGTGCAGTAGGGCGAGATAATGGAATGGAAAAAATACACCCAACAAAAGGGACCTGAGGACATAAAGGCAAGTAAACCCCATTACATCATGTGGCCCCAAGGCAGGGGGTTCCAGAGGGATTGGAGTCAGCACCAGCATGTGGGTAGCCCAGGACAGACCCTCACCCCCACCCCCCTTCCGGAGCCCATTGTCATCTCTGGGTATCTGGAAGACAGGAAATTAGTCGTCTCAGAGACAAATGGGCTTTGGGGAAATGTGAATATCACTTTGGAGTTCCAACACAAGTTTAACCTCTCAAACTGCTGAGTCTCCACGCTCTAGTCCGTGGTGGTTATTATGACTTACTTCATCTTTCCCAAGGGTGGTGGTGGGACAGGAGAGGAGCTATGAGCCGTGGGGAAAGCAGAGATGTGGATGGTTTGAGCACTCGGCGCACTTTTCCTCGTTGTGTGTTGCTTAGAGGCCTGTGACCTCCTGTCAGACTGACAGTGGCCTTGGAGGGCTGAGAAACTTGAAACTTGATTGTCTTGTTACAAGTTTCTCCTTTCAGGTGGGAGCACAAATGAGTCATGGGGAGAGAGAATTGGGTTACTTTCCATTAAATAGTGGAGTTTGGTTTGCCATTGTATTGATTTTGTCGTGAGTGTGTCTCAGGGTTCCCAGAATCTAAAAAGGAATCTCTTACACGCTCTCTCTGACAGATCATCTTTTATTAATAACTGAGGTTTTATCCCCTCATTTTCAATTCTATTGATATTTTTGACATGTTGTGATAACAAATACATATAGTTAACCTATGGAACTTACGATCTTGTGAAAAAGATGTAACGGTTTAGTTACTAATGTTGGTAATGCTGTGACGGTCAAGAAGAAGGTGCTATGGGAAAGAATACTAGGGGTTTGTTGGGAGTCTCCAAGTTCAATCATTTGCTAGGACTCACAGCACGCAACGTACAGTCGTATGCATGCTATGATTTATTACCGTCAAAGGTTACACAGCAAATCAGCGAAGGGAAAGTGTGCATGGGATACAGTCAGGGGAGAGCAGGCACAGCTTCCACGCGTCTTCTCCCAGTGGTGTCGTGCAGAATGTGCCTGCCTCCCACGGCAGCAAGCTGTGACACGTGATGCATGTGAAATGTCTTCCAAGGCAGGTCACGGGACCCAGGCATTCAGGGTGTTTATTGGGAGTCAGGTGTGTAGGCACCCTCTGCCTGGCATGTATGTACCCAGATTCCACACTCCCACAAGGAAAGCAGGTGTTAGGCATAAACCATATCGTTTGCAAAAAAAAAACAGTTTAGGCACAGGGAGCCATTATTAGGGATTGGTGAAAACCCTCCGGAAACCCACGTTCCCAGACACCAGCCAAGGGTCAGCCTTTCTAAGGAGAGCAGCCTCAGGCCTGCTCTTATCAACTCTTTTCTATAGGCGGGTATCATTTTAGATTGGGGGTACTGGATTTTTTTTAGTTAGAAATTAAATACAGGCTCATAAAGCATTCTCGCATAAAAATGAGTAAAAGCGTGCCCTCCCACTCATTGAGCCACCTTTTCACGAATTCCCATTCTGCATCTATAAGCATATCGATACATCTTTTTAAGATTGAAGTGAATCGCATTATACACATCCCTCTAATTTTTCTACATGAGGATATATCTACTTCTTTAAAGAGCTGCTGGTCTTTTCAAATTCAAGTAATGCTGCCATAAATGCCCTCTACATATAGTTTTGCTTCCTTGTACAATTCTATGCATCAGGTAAATTTTTAGAAGTGAAATTGATGGTTCCGGGAATATGCACTTAAAGTTTATAGGTATTGCTATATTGAGTGTAAAACAGGTCTGTGATCTGCCCTTCAACGGTAACCGACTCCCTTGTCTTCCCTACCCACCTGCCACAGCTCGGGCTCTCCCCCTTCACCGAGGGATATTTCTAAAGAACCAATGACCTTGTTGCCAAGTGTCCCCCTCCACCCACCCCCATCCCAGCAAACCCTGAGGTGCTGTGAGGCGGGCCAGCAACACTCAGATTAACCTAGAGGGACTCTGGGCTTGCTAGGTCCTAGCAGGCGGAGGGCCAGCTCTCCCCTTGGACCATTCCAGCCCATTTCAGACATCCCAGAAAACACAAAGCAGAGGTGGACATTAGGTCACAGTAACCCTACTGATGGCCTCTCTGCAGCTATAATACAAAGCAGAGTGATGTGAAGTGTGCTGTAAATCATTTGGACAGATGGATGTTTCTGGCAGCATCTGTCATTGTCGCACTTTGAAAGCTCATTGATTGCTGAGCCTCTGTTTTCTTTACAATGTTTAGTTTTCACAGCAATCCTCCAAGGCTTATGTTCCTCACTCCATGTTAAAGAGAAAAATAAAGTCCTAGAAAGATACAAGGCCCGACGGCATGGAGTTCGTGCCCAATTTTTTCTTTATTGGTTTTCATCTCACTAAGAGATAAATCTCAAATCCTGTATGTAAATTCATAGTTTTACTTACAGCGTTTTTATTTTATAGGAGATCTAGTAGCTTTTATTCTTTTGTGTGGCATCCCTGGTAAGAAATTAACAAGCCGCTGTGCATAACTAAGCAGTGTGGGATAGAAGACTCCCATGTACCTTAGCAGCCAAAGGGATGTTTGAAGAACTCCCACCAAGAGCAGGGAAATAAAAGAGTGTTAATGAGACTGTAATTAGTGAAGCCTGTTTCCCTGCTTAAGAGGTCAGAATGTAGCTAATTGCTTTCCCAGCCATTGGAGCTATAAATAGAGATTTAAGTAAAGAAATGCCTCCTTAAAACATGACTTCGTTATTCACAGACTGATTTATTTTAGACACTCAAGGATGGAGGCTTTTTCCTCCCAGCTTTTGTTTGCTTTAAAAAGCAATATTTTATCAGTCTGGAAAATAAAATCTGAAAAGGAGAATACATTTCCTCTGAAGATTTCCTATTCTAGGGTGGCACTGAGTGTAGGTCAGAGGGATCTCGGCAGTGGGTCGAGTTTATGCCATTAACTTGCAGGCAGCAAGGACCATCCTGGGCACACAGTCCTGATGTCATCTCTCCACTCATCCCAGCAGAAGGGATATTGAGACCAATATGGTCCAGAGGCCAGATTGGCCCAGAGCTGCCTACCCTGCTTGAGTCCAAGAGTCACATTGGAGTAGCTCAGACAAGGCCCACATGTGCTGTCTTCCCCATCTCCTTTATCTGCAGCTTGACTTCAACTCATCAAGGAATGACAGCGTGACTGGTTTATTCCTTACAGGTGACACCCACATTCCATTTTGAACAAGTATGTTTGCTTTTTAAAAAAATATGTTGATCATTTTCTATTTTTATGCTTAATATAACATATTTATTGAGATATCAACACACTAGAAACCACTTGCTTTTAAAGGTATTTGGTTTAATTTCACTTCCTATTTAAAATTAGTGTGTGCTAGTAGTTGAAAAGCTTCTACCAATATTTAGAATAAACCCTATAGAAAAAGTTTTTAGTAAATAAAACAATTTCATGATCCTCTTTCCAATACGGGAAAATGAAATGCTGAGACTTTTTCTCCAGAGCATATTTAAAACCCTTTTAAGCAAAAATACCTCTTAAAAGTTGGAGAGTTTTTTCCCGAACGGGTAGTACTGACCATGTAAAAGAATTGATTGAAAAGAGAATGTATTTTTTATTATGCTTAGAGTTTTTAAAGATGAGATTCTGTGTGAGAGATCCCAATCAAACGGTTATTATAGCGTGTCTTATTTTAGTTTCTCATGTCTGTTTTAATGGAAATATGGTTTATGTTCTTATAAACAGAAGTGAATAGGTGTGATTTCCAAGGTAACAACAGCTACATCTATTCGCTGTAATTGACATTTTTCTTAAACTGTCAAATGGTCTTTAGAAAGCATTTTCATACTTGTAATCCCTTTTCAAATAAATTTGCCTCAGGCTTTTGAAATCTGTGTATAAACTTGACTAGCAGAGAATACCAAAGCCAGTATCTATGGGCATTCACATAAGTGACAGTGTTAAGGAAGTACTAGGTTTTTTGAAGGCATTATCTGAGTATTTCCAAGATGGAAGGGAGGAAATTTTTGAAAAGGCCCAGCTGGATGTTGTTTCTTATGGCTGCCCTAAGGTAAATTATGATAGTTCCATTACTGGTTAGTCAGCTTATAAACAGACGTTGCAATAGCTCTCTAAAAGCCTAAGTGGAGTTCGTCACTTAAAGAAAAAACAGCTTTCTACCCCCTCACTCAGAAGTGTGTTCTTTGCATGAATCCTTAGTCAAGCAAGAGCTTGGTAACAACTTTTCATTGAGACTTGAGGTTTATTTATAGTTGGGCCCCTCCTGGGACAAGAAGGTGCCTGTCTGGCCCAGCCCATTATCCAGGTGGGTGGATGGGGGTGTGGTGCAGGAATCAATATTTCTTGCCTGATCTTTTATTTACTGTTGCCTACAGCTCAAGGTTGAACAGGGTACCTCTTGGTCTTTCAGTTCTGTGGTCAAACTAGGTGTCTCTGTGTGTTCACTTCATTTATAAAACAAATTCTGAATAGAACGTGAAGCCAACCGCTCCTTCCCAGAGTTAATGTCCCAACAAACGCCTCTCCTCCATCCCAGAGACCCTACGTCTTCCAGGTGCAGTCTCAGTAGCAGGGACCTGCAATGAAACATAGCTTTTAAACTATTGGCCTATCGGAAAAGTCATGATGCATTTTTGCAATGAAAAAACAGAAAAAATACGTCACAACTTTTCCAACAACCCAGTACAGTACAGATTCTCCAGACTAAACCTGGTTGTGTTTGTCCCCAAATTATACCACAGTTAGTCTATAGCCAGCATAGGTTAAAATCTGCCTGGAAAAGTTTTCATTTTCTGCTCTTAAGTTATAAATCTTACGTTACACACACACACACACACATGCACACACACCCCTCCCCCCCTTCTCTGAACCAAGAAAAGTGTGTGTGGGGGGGAATACAGTCAATAATATAATAACTGCATGGTATCAGATGGGTACTAGATTTACCGGGGTGATCACTTCATAAGTTATATAATTGTCTAATTACTATATTGTACACCTGAAACTAATATATTATTGTATGTCAACAGTAATTGAAAAATAAAAAGTATTTAAAAATTAAAAAAAAGAAAAAAGGGGGGCTTAAATTTTAAAGTACTCTTATTTGTTGACTCCGATTTCAGAGTTCCTCATGTGGCTTTGATACATGCTCCTGACCATAGAACTTCACAGGTTTTTCACAGAAAAAGCAACTATTAATGATTTCTGTAAATTAGACCCCTCAAATAGTGTAATCATGCAGTTGGTAACTTCCCCCCATGACTCAAACATTTGGAAATCCGCTTCAGAAAGTATTTGGATTGTAATATTTTAATCCAAATTGTTTGAACATGACAAACTGAATCACAGTGATGTCTTTAAACTATGAACCTGTCTTCAGCCTCCCACTATTTCCCTGTGGAAATGTCTTAGTGCCAGCCTGCCTGGGCACTTGACCCTTTCTTACAGGTGCCTTAGCTCTCTGGCACCAGTCCACAGAGTCCCCTGTGCCTGGGCTGTCCCCTCCCCCATGTCCCCCAGTTCCTTCTGACTCTGCCACTCCCCATGTTCTCAGTTAATACGTGCAATGGTGGCTTTCTGACAGCGAGGACCTACGAGTCTTTAAACAAGGAATTACTGGGTAAGCTTTGTATTTAGAGAAAACTCTGGCTGCTGGGTAGAATATGTCTAGATGAAGGTGTGCTGGAGGTAGGCGCTCAAGTTTTAGGTGACTATATTGATCCAGGAGAGCTCCTAGCTAGAGCCGAACTACTAGGGCAGCAGCGCTCTGGTTGATTAAGAAAGGACTGTTGAGACTTCACCATGGACAGAGCCTGGTAATTGATTGGGATAAGAAGTAGTCTAACTGAAATTTGCAAAGACAGCAGGTGAGTGAGGTTTGGGTGGTGTCAAATTTGGAGTTTCCAGTGGAATCCTCAGAGGGAGGAAGGCACTGAGCAGAGAGCTGAAACTGGGGGCCGTGGTAGGGGAAGAAGACCAAGCTTGGAGACGCAGGCTTGAAGGTGGTCGCTGAAGCCATAGGCATGAAAGAGACCATCCAGGGAATGAATGTGAGAGAGAAAAGATAAATGGTGAGGATGCGGTTCTGGGAAACAGCACCATGAAGGAGAGGCATGCAGGAAGATGGGCCAGGGCGAGGTTCTGGAAAAGCAAAGCAAGGACAGTAGGGAGGGGGTTGGAGGAAGGTGCTGCTGCTGAGTCTCAGAGAAGAGGTCTTCCAAGAGAGGACACATGGGTCAGGGTATCAGGCCTTCAGAGATGTCCAACAGGACGAAGAATGAAACTGCACCACTGCCAACCACTGGGTTTGGCAAGTAGGGTCCCCCAAAGTTGCTCTCAAGATTAGCTCAAGGAGTATGGGGGGCGGGGGAGGCCAGAGAGTGTTTGATGGGGGCAGGTCTGAGAAGGGACGACAAGGAAAGGTGGTGTCTGTGGACGCCTTGCCCAAGATGGCCAGGGGTAAAGGGAGAGGAGAAACACCTGAACGGGGAGGGTTTTAAGCATAAAAGATACTTGAACGCGGTTATGTGTTTAGGGGAAGGAGGCAGTGAATGGGGAGAGATTACGGAGAGGAAAAAACAGTTGTTCGGGTCAGGGAGTGATTTAAAGGATCATCTAATTCAATTCCCCTCACTTTTACACATGAGAAAATTAAAATCTAGTAAGGTTAAGAGGTTTGCCACGGGTCGTGCAGCTAATTAAGTGGCAGAGTCACATCTAAAAGTCAGGTCCCTTGCCCCCTGCCCTGTGCCCTGTCTGATAGTTCACCTTGCCTCCTAGAGACCCATTAGGTTAGAAGCTCTCCTCGCCTCTCCACTCCTCTGGGCACCTACGGTGCTTCACGCACAGGGACTACAGCTTCATATGCTGCAGCCAGAGGAATCTTTTCCAAGACATGGCTGGTCTTAGCTCCTCTCCATAGTACATTGTTGCGTGGTCTCTGGAGCTGAGCTGTCTGGATGCAAGTCCTGGCTTTGCCACTTGCTAACTCTGTGATCCTGGGCCCTACGCCTCAGTTTCCCTGCCTGCGAAATAGATGTACTGGTACTTACATTGGGAGGATCAAATGAGTTCATATGTGCCTGGCACATTCTAACTGCTCATTACACGTTAGCTCCCATTATGTAAAACAAACAGAACAAACTCTTCATGTTGCTCTGAGGATACAGACCGAAATCCTCACCCAAGGCCTTGCCTGAGTGAGCTGGCCCTTCTCGGTCCCCCCTCGCTGTGAATACTGTAGCCGCACTGGCGTTATATTAGTTCCTTGAATGTGCAGTTACTTCTGCCGCATAAATTGCTTTCTTCCTTCACCTCAACTCACCCACCAGCTCAGACACCCCTTCATCCGAGAATCCGTTCCTGGTTTCCCCTGCCCTGGACCCCTGATTGGTCACCCTGTTATTGTTATAACAGATTTTCCATTGTTTATTTCCTTTAGGACACTCATTTTCTTGTCATTATGTTTTTAACTGTGGGGTTCATTGATCAGAGTTCACCTACTGAGCTAGACCATAAACCTTATGATATGTAAGAAGCTACACTTGTTTTTGTTCATTTTTGTGTTCCTAACCCGTAACACAGTATTTGTCACGTAGTTGGCAGTCAGTAAGCATTGGTGAATGAATGAATGAACCCATCCATCTAGCCTTGACATTCAGTGAGCTAATACTTACTTTCTCTTCTTTGAAAGCACGTGGAGTCCAGTACTAATAAAAGTATCATTTTTATGATGTTGGCACATGCAAATTTTTGCCACCGATTTAAAAAATCATATCTGAGTCTTCTTTATTCCTCTGCCAGCCTAATTACCTTCCCTTCTAAGGAGAAAATATTTATGACTTTGAAGTACCATGCATGAAAGGAAAAGGACCCATTGCAAAGATGCTGAGAATAGGAGCAAAATTGTTACCTGTTGGCAGCTGAAACAGGGAGACATCCTTAATGATTTCATTAGGGTGACCCTCCAAGTCTGATAACAAGGCCCCAGGCTGGGGATGCAGGTAGTGCTTTACTCAGGAATTCGGGAGCCTTTACTAGTGGTAATTGTAGTTTCGTCAGCCTATTCCAGCCCCAGAGTAGCCAGCAGTGAGGATGGATGTGGAGCTGCTTACCAGAGACGGTCATTGGCCTTAAGGTCGTTAGTTGGTACTTTTAGACTGAACCTATTGTAAAACTCAGGCCATGGAGTAGAAGAATCATGCATATTCTATCTGCATGTAGATCACTGCAGTAAAATTGAAAGATGCTGCCGATGGCCGGTTGTGTCTGTGAAAATGAAGAGTGGAACTTTCTAGCTCATGTGTGCATGTATGCACATGCACGCGGAATTGTTTGACTTCTTTGTAATCCATACAGCTAGCTAATGTGTGGTGGAGAACAAAATACTTGTGTATAATTAATTTTGACTTTAAAATTGGACTCCTAAAACATGTAAACTGAAAATACCTATGAATGAAGTAGGAGGAAGTAATTTGTATCTTCTTTTTCGTTTAAAATACTTGATATAGAAGATACAGTCATAATTGTAACCAGCACTGATGCTGGTTTTGCGCATCAGCCATCACACCCTTGTACGTGTGAGTGAGTACACTCACTCTACTCCTCTGTGATTGTGAAGTATTTCTGCACAGGTCGGGTCTCCAGCTTTGGTGAAAATGTGTGCTTTGATCTACGAAATTTATACATGTTACCTAATATGCAAAGAATATCAGAGGTCCTCACACTGAGGGATGCTCAGTGAGCAAGGCCTCTGTGTCTCCCCAGTTTCGCATGGGAAATTCCTTTACATTATTGCCAATGGTACTAGGTGTGTTCCAGGGGAGGTCAAATGTCAAAAAGCCCCAAGGGGAAGGGGGAAGGTCACCACATGTTTTATACCCTCAGTCACATCCCCGCAACTCAAGCATATTACCTAATAAGGTTGCAGAAACTGCCTTTGAATGAATGAAGTCACCCAGATCTAATGAAATCACCCAGATCCTGGAACAGTTCTGTGCCACCAGTGCCATCTTGCTCCTTTGTCCAGACAGTGCAATGTACTAATGTCGAGACATCACACGCTTGCAGTTACAGCAAGGCTCTGTACTGTCAGTCATGTCTGGTTGCAGGAGGGGATGAGCAGGACCTCCCATGGGTGCTGATGTGACAAGGCCCATATGTGTCGCCTGGTATTGACGCCATTCTAGGACTGCTTGAAGACCCCTGAAATACTCACCCGAAGCGCTGATGCCATTGAATTATTTTGTGTATTGTGGACCTATCCTTTATCTGATTCTTCTACTTCCCGAGCTATTAGCTTGATGCTCAGTAAATACTCAGTTAAACTGGGACTGAGCTTGTGACAGGTCTGGGACATTATATGCAGGACAAGATCAGAGCACCAGCTCTCACTTCCTTTTATAACCTGTAGCCTTATGTGAAGATGGTGTTGAGCCTTAAGCTTTCCTTAGCCTACATTTCCTGCTATGAATTTCAGAGGATGTTGTCAGTTGGAGGAATGCTGCATGGGGTGTCCTTTTATGTAATTAATCTTAATGTTTTCATGATGACAAGGACCCTGTTCCTGCCACCACCAGATCTGGGAAGGGATCACCTTCAGGGATCAACGCTGGCTCCCCGGAAAGCCCCCAATAAGGAGGGTGCTGTACAGATGCCGCGGAGACTAGGTCTGAAAGCTGTTTGTATTCCCCTCCCTTGATACTGCTCATGTGAATGACCAGGGTGCCTCTGTATGTTGAAACAAGCTCTGACCTGGGCATCCAGGGGCCAGGGTTCTAGCCATGGCTCAGCCATTAACTAACAGCCCTGTGAGAGCCAGTGCTGGCTGCCATGCCTGGTGCCGGAGTAATGGAGGTTGAAGCAGGGTTCTGGTAGGTCCCATCTTCCTGAGCCCCTCTGTCCTTACCTGCCACCTCGAGTTGGTCTTTATGGTTTTCCCAGGTCTAAAATTCTATGGTTCTAAGTTTCCTGTTCAGCTCAAAAATATAACCTCCTCAGGGATCTGTACTTTTGCGGTATAGAGAGATTTTTGTCTACATACACCCTAATAAAAGTAATAAAACTAGATCATGTTTGAGTGCTCATATGCTGGGCGCTCTCCTGTATGCTTACATGAACTGTCTCCTTTAACCTCCTGCTCGACTCTCATCCTCCATTGAGAGGGAGGCTAGGAGGCCGTAGGCTCAGCCAGCAGGGGGGTCAGGGCCTAGCACAGACCTCAGCTGGTACCAAGGTGGCACAGGCTGAGCTGGGGGAGACAGACGTATGTGGATGGAGTGATCTGGAAAAGGGTCGTGGCGGATGCAGGCACGCCTCTGGGGATGAACAGAGAGAAGTGGGTGGGGTGTTTCAGGTAATAACACCATGAGCACAGGTGTGGAGGCGGGAATCACAGGTGTGGTTTATGGGGCAGCCAGGTGACCAGCGTGATTGTTTTATCTGAGAGGGAGAGAGCGGGATCAGATTTGTGGAGCCTTCGGAGGTAGACCAGAGCCTTCAGACATGGAGGTAGGAGATGTGAAGACCCTGATGTCAGTGGGGGTTAAAGGGAGAAAGGTGCCAGGGGCAGGGGTTAGAAGGAGCAGAGCCTCGAGTCTGAGGCTCTAACGTTTGAGCCTGTTTGCTGATGGGGTTGGAAGTGGCTCAGGGTTAATGAATGGAGCCTGTGTGTTCCCTTTATTCCCTCTCCCACTGGCGGGTGTGTGGCAGAGGCCTCACAACACAGCCTGGCGTTGACTTCCCCAAGGGATGCTGGCACAGGACTGAGTGTCTTGAGGGCTGGGACTCATTGTATCACCAGCACCTGTGTGTGCAGCCTGATCTTCACCCTGGTCACACACACAAGTCATCTTTAGTCTCATAACAACCCCAGAAATAGCAGGTCCATTCCCGTCCCCATTATAGCGGTGAAGAAATTATGACTCAGGGCTAAGTTAAATAACTTTATACGATCCCGTAATAAGTGTGGAAAACATTAGTACAGCATAGTTCTATCACAACATAGCCACCTTCTACCACACCACAAAGGAAGCTTTGCCCATCTTCATAAGTGAAGGTTAAATAAGATTGTCTGGGAAAGTTACTTTTGTCCTTCTGTTCTTTAAATTGAGATATAGGCTGCTACCCTCTCTTGGAACAGCCTGCTCTACATCTCAAAGTGTACTTGCTTTTACTAATAAACTTCTGTTCATGCTGAAAATAAAATTGAGATATAATTCTTATACCAAAAATTCGCCCTTTTAAAGCATACAATTCAGTAATTTCAGTAAATTAACCAAGTTGCACAACTGTCACCACTTTAAATTCTAGAATATTTTCATTACTCAGAAAAGAAACTACCCATTAGCAGTCACTCCACTTTTTTCCTCCCCCAGTCCCTGGCAACTACTAAACTACTTTCTGTTCCCTGGATATTTTATATAAATGGAGTCACACACTGTCATCTTTTGTGACTGGCTTCTTTTACTTGGCATGTGTCCAAGGTGCCCCCATGTTGTAGTACGTGTCAGGACTTCACTCCTTTATATAGTTGCATGATATTCCATTGTATGGACATACCACATTCTGTGTATCCATTTCTCAGTGGATGGACACTTGGGTTGTTTCCACTTTGTGGCTGTTATGGGCATTGGCGTGCATGTTTTGACATGTGCTTTCAGTTCTCTAGATTATGTATTGGAAAGCTACTTTGAAAGAGCTTAAGTATCAAAGTCCAAATGGTCTTGTTTCCAGTATTCTCCCTGTGCTTGTTTCTAGTTCCCACTGGTGGCTGACTTGTTTCATGATGACAAGGAGCCTGTTCCCACCCCCACTGCATCTGGAAAGGGCTCATCTTCTAAGATCAACATTCGCTCTGCCAGACCCCAACTGAAAGCCTCTAACAAGGAGCACAAGAAAACCGTGGGCCACCAGGTGAGTCCTGGGGCTCATGGAAGACCGATGTGGGCCATGGCACGTGTGCAGGGCTGGCCTCTGTAGGTGAAGGATGGCTGCAGAGGTAGGGGCCACGGTGGCCTCAGCACTCACGGCCCTGGCCACCCAGCTCAGCCTTTCTGTGCTGTTTGAAGAAGGAAACTGTGAAACGTTTTTTAGGGGGAACTGACGGGAGAGAGAAAGGGGTTGACTATAGCCCCAGACAGTGCATTTCATCCCCATGGTGGGACCACGTTACAGCATCATAGATGCCTAGCGGGAGGGGCAAGAGGGTCTAGAATTCTACAGTCTGGGGAAGAGGATTAAATAAGCCTGGGGACCAGAAAACTGACGATCTCTCTGTTGTGGGGTTTTTGTGGGATGTTATGTCCAGTGTCTCCCAAGAAAAGAGATGAGAGTGCCTGCCAAGCTCCTGGCAACCACTAACCTCTCTCTCTCGGTTAATTTGCCTCTTACATTTTGTGTAAATGCAGTCACTTCCAGGAAGCCTGGGCTCGACGTCCAGGCTCCAGGGCCTCGAGTTTAGAAGGAGCAGGCTTCCAGGCACAGTGGTCATCTCTCGTAGCACTCCTTGCCTTTCATCTCCTTTGCTCCACAACACCGAGTTAGACACATTCAAGGGTGGTCTGTCCCCATTTGGTGTGAGGACCCCCTGAGGCCAAAATGCAGGAAGGACTTGATTTTGGTCATCAAGCAAGGCAGGAGGGTCAGAGCTAGACTCGGACCCCAGGTCTCTGCATTTCTTCCTGCCCTTCTGAATTAACAGTAATAATCAAAACGATAGTAGGAAGAACTGTTACCGCCAGTCTCTGGGCATTTCTTTGTGTTTGTTATACATCCACAAAATATTAAAGATAAATGAATAACCAGGCACTGCCTTTTGTTTCCCCAGTTCCGAACCTCCCTTCACCTGCTCATGGAGACCTTGAACGCCACCACGCCGCACTATGTCCGATGTGTCAAGCCCAACGACGAGAAGCTCCCCTTCCAGTAAGTGTGGGCAGGTGTTGGCCCGGCTCCTGGTGGCTGGAGTCAGGCCCGGCCAGCCTGGCCTCTTCGTGCCTCCTGAGGAGGAGGCGGTCAGGGGAAACAGGCAGGCACAGCCTCGAGTGGTCTTCAGCAGGGTGAATAGCTGACCTTACACTCCCCAAATGGTTTATATGCTGAGTACAGGCCCACAGACATTTACCAAGGTCTCCTGTCTTCTGCCTGGGAGGTTCAAGGGGTTGAGAAGATAACATTTCCCCCATCTCATGTTGCTTACAGGGGTGTTGAGGAAAGCACACCCTCAAATCTAATGGGGAACCGTGTAAAAATTTGCCACTAAATGCAGACATGTGTGCATCTCAGAGCAAATGTTCAATTGAGACACAGGAAAATCTCTGGAGTGGTCAGGGAAGGCTTCCTGCATTGAGGAAACTTGACCTCAGATGACATGTTGAGTGATATAATTCACCCAGATGGTTGTGTCCCTCACGTCCCTTCCACCGCTGAGCTTCCAGAGTCACCTGCACTTGCTCACTTTCCCTCACTCCTCAGCCTACTGTGGTCCAAATTCTGCCTCTACCCAACCCTGGAAATTTTCTCCCAGTTCTGTCCTTACTCACATGATTGATTCCACCCAAATCTCTAGCAGTGATGCTTAAATATTTTTGTCTGTCTCTGGTTTCTGCCAAATTCCAGGCCGTTATTTCTGCTGGGTTCCTGCAGCTTCATGGGCCACCTCCCAGTCAACCTGTCCGAAACCGGACTCCTCATCCTCTCTCCCCCAAAGGTGGCCCCTTTATCAGGTCTCTGTTAGAGTAAAAGTCATAGCCATTTCTTGACACCTCGTCCACGCACCAAACTGGAAACCCAGAGTCATTCTCAGGGACTCTACTTGACAATTGCTCACATTGGTCTGTTTTCTCTTCCTTCTGTTATTAGCTTCTTTTAGACTCACTTTGTTTCTTGCTGGCAATACTGCCCTAAGCCTTTAGAATGACCTCTCACCTCTGCAGCCTCTTCTCCCAGGATTCGGAGCCCCCACACATGCTATTCCCTCTGGCCAGGAGACATCGTTTAAAAAAATTTAAGCACTTTCCCTTTCCTCTCATCTTTCTGATTTCCTTTTTGGTCCGAGCATGTCTTTCTGTGAAATAATTTATTTTGGCAACTCTGACTCTCAGAATGAATATCCGAACTGCCTTCTGCTGTTCCTATCATTTGATGAAGCTTGACTTGCACTCGGATGGGCCTTGTGCTGGAAAAGGTTAGGAAGACAATATTGAATCAGCCTTCCGTGAAGTGTGCCAATTGTTCACTCTTTTCCCTTCCTCCGAATTTCTGAGACACACTTAGGAATCCCAGTCTCCCCCGCCTCCCCAGCGTGGCATCTGTTTACCAGCTGACTCCGGAAGAATAGATGCTATTAAAAGAGCAGCATGCGTGAAAGACTTAGGTTATGTGTGAAGAACAGGGGCAGAGGAGGAGGGTTGGGTACCGACTTGGGCCCCAACCAGCTTTGACCTTGGAAAGCTCATTCATTAGAACCTGGCGCCTGCCGTGTGCTTTTTTCTTGCTGGTCCTCCCCTCCCAAAAAGAAGATACTGGGGACTCTGAAAGGGACTTTCTAGTCCTAATATCTCATTTTTCTAAGACCTTTTGCCTTCAGGACCAAAATCTTCCTTCTAGCAAAGAAAGAGGGGAGAATATTGAACCAACTCATAAAACCTGGATTCTAGTCTCGGCTCTGCCATCGATTATTTGGCTAATCACAAGCTAGTCATTTCCTCTGTTTCATTTCTTCATCTGTTAATTGTGGTTTAAAAAAAAATTAGTTCTCCTAATGAAAGAATTTAAAGAGATGATGGGGATTATTTGTGAGAAGGGTAAAATTTATATGATTAAATTATATAACGTTACTGACATTATCCTAGAAGGAAAGTGCTGGGTTCATCCTTTCATTCCCAAGAACCAGGCTTTCTCAGCCTTGGCACTATTGACATTTGGGGCCAGGTAATTCTTTGTTGTGGGTGCTGTCCTGTGCACTGTAGAAAGCTTAGCATCTCTGTCTTCTGTCCACTAGATGTTAGTAGCATCTTCCTTAATTATGACAGCTAACCATGTTACAAGACATTGCCAGATGTTGCTTGGAGGACAAACTCACCCCCAGTGGGGAAACCCTACCCTTCACTAAGTGCTTTGATAGCATATCTTGTATAAAAGTTTTCTCCTCTGCTTCATTTGTTTTTTAAAAAACCTCTATCATACCTACTACTCACTGGGCACGGGACTAGGACAAGTGGAATGACAGTGAATAAATGTCCTTTATCCTTAAGGAGTTGCCAGTAACAAATAATTGACAATGACATAGAAGTGACTGTCAGTGGGTCTTTAAAAGTGCAGGAGCAGGGAGGCGAAGGAATGAGTAAACGCGCCCAGGGAGGGGGTGACGTGGAGTGAGTTTGCTAACCTGGGACGGCTCGTCAGATGAGCTGGCCAGGTTTCCTAGTGGCCAGTCCACTGGTCTCAGAAGTGGGCAATCCTGAGAGGCTCAGGCTCCTGAAGTGTGACTGCAGAATGCCGCAGCGTCTGAGGAAGTGGGTGGGGAGCTTGCAGCCTGTGCAAAAATCAATTACGCGGCATGTGGCCGCTGAGGTGGAGCCCAATTCTAACACCAGGGGAGTCTTGCCTGCATCCAGCAAGCTTCCGGCTCTGCTGAAGCTGCACGTTTTGCTGGGAGGGAAAAGTATAACCCTGCATTTCAGCAGCTCGACCCTGCATATCTTTGGTCATTTTTCAGTCCAGGCTTGGGTGTTGCTTGAGCACTCCATGGTCCTCCAAAGTTTTAATAGGTGAAAGGGTTGGTTTTCGCTCCCAGTTACCTGGTAACAAATGCAGGGAGGCAGAATGAGAGATATATGTGACCGTGAGTTTATTTTAATGTTGGGGAGATAAGATGAAAATACAGAACACTGGCTGCCTTTACATGTCCCCTGGGAGGTGCGTGAATAGGGAAAGAGCATGACAGTATCTTCTTTGTACAAAGTCTTTCCTTTTTTTCCCCCGAATAGCATTTCTTTCTTTTACACAACTTGATCATTACAACAAACCCGTGAATTATATAGTCGGGCAGATATTCTCAGCTCCTGTTGGAAGGCGTCACAGAGGGAGTGAGCTGTGCACCAGCTGCTGTTAGTGGCAGAGCTGAGGCCAGACCACTTCTCTCCCTCGCTCTCGCTGTTTCCCTTACCAAGGGGGGGGGGCTGTGTGAGGAAGGAAGTGGGGGTGTGGAGGTCAGCAAGAAGCAGGAAAGAGTGTCAGAGCTGAGTTCAAAACGTATTTGCCAGATGCTTTCCATGGGACCAGCTTGGGGGGGGGGCTCCAAGAAAAGACCACAGCACCTCCCCCCAAAGAACGTGCGCTAACTACGCTGTGTGGGAGTGGGGGGGTCGCGCGTGGCAAGCCACTTCCGGCCTTTAGGACCTAGGCCAGAGCTAGGATGCCTGGGGGTCACAGACATGCTGCAGAGCAGGGGAAGATGGGGGTAACCAGGGAAGGGGAATAGCCGTTTTCAGGAGGGAAGGGCTTCTCGGGGCGCATCAGCTCATTTCCCACCAAGGAAGCAGGAGCAGGGCCTGGAGGAAGCAAGGACCCATAGCCCACAAAGATCTAGAGGTCTCAGGGGGCTTGCCAAGCACGCTGCCCGTCTCCACCATATGCAGCCGATTGAATTTGACCCTGTGTCTGTGCCAAACACTGGGAGGAAGTCGACGGCCAGCCCGGAGAATGCGGCTGCTGTTGGCAGGTGCAGAGTACCTCAAGGGAGAGGCCTGCTGTCCACAGGAAACCTTTCCCAAAGCCCAAGCACATCCGCTTTGCATTCCTAACTCAGGGCCTAGCTGACCACTTTATAGGTGAGACAAGCAGAAGCTGCAAATAGCGGAGCCTGCCTCCAGGGCTGCCTCGGGTCACTTGCGGTCACAAGCAGCCCTGTGTCCCACAGAGCAGAGCGTGATCACTGCCACCCCTTATTGATTAAGGTCCTCCTTGGACCCCAGAAATGAGCTGCATCGTGGGGAGGCCTCAGAGAAGCTACAACTATGCCATGAGGCTGGCACAGCGCAAGGCTGGGCACACAGAGGCTCGGCTCAGTGTTTCCTTTCGTCCTGTAAGACCCTTCTGCTAAGGAGCGTGGATCTGTACCGAACATCATGAAGCTCCTCTGAAGCAACCATCCCGTTCAGGACTGCAGAATGCAGGGCTCCGTTGTGGCTTCCACACTCAAAGTGCCATGGGTGCCTTGGGGCTGAGTAATCAGGACGACTATAGAGGAGCTGGGTGTCTCAAGCTGATGGCATTTGGGCAAGCAGAGGGGAGACGAGCTCAAAGTGGGTGCAGGCCTGGGGCAGAGCGTGGGTGTCTCGAGGGCCGCTGCGCCCCAGAACTGACATGGAACAGAGTGTGCCTGGAGCTAAGGTCAGCTCGAGGTCTTCAGCCACTTGGAAAATGGCCACTGCTTTCCCACTGCCAAGTGCCCGCTGACCCAAGCCATCGCAGGCACCACCTGCCTTGATGGATTTCTGCATCCCTACCCCAAGTGCAACTCAGCACAAGAGAGCAACAAGGACTAGGGGCTGAACAGGTCATACAGAGACGGGAGGACGAGAGGGAGGCTCCGATGGAGAGGTGGCAGACCCCCGGGCCAGATCTTCCTGCATAATTCCAGAATCCTGAGTGGGTCCACCTGCTGGGACAAGAACACCTGGGGCTGTCAGGGAGCGTGGCAGACAAGTGTGAGAGTTTGCCCAGTGGGGTTCTAGAGGTAAAGATGCCTCCCCCTGCATTTACCCAGCAGGGCAAGCAGGCTGCCCAACTGCCTGGCCAAGGTGTGTGCTGAAGCCAGCATGAGCCCCAGGATCCAGGACTGAGCCTGGAGGGCCTGCCCGTGGCTTTAGCTGGGCTGCGGAGCAGCCGGGAACAAAGGAAGCGTCTGTTCTTCATCCCTTCTCAGAGTGGGGCAACAGTCTTAGCAAGTCGTATCATGATTAATTCTAGCTGAGCTTCGTTCTTTCTCCATGAAGACTCCCGGATAACGCGAGCCAACCTCAACACCTTCCCCCTGGTTTCTTTCAGCAATTTCACCACCTTTATCACATACTACCTTGTGGTGTCTTGACTTCTGTATACCTCCTTCCTCTGCAAGTGTGGGTCCTCTTAGAAAGTCTGACCACGTCTGCCTTTTTTATTCTGCATCCTTCTCAGTGGACATGCTCGAGTAAATGTTGGGTTTTCAGCGCTAGGCTCAGCACTGTAGGGCATGCGAGTTGTTAGAGATGTGTCTCCTATCTCTAAAGACGGGAAGATCAAGTTCATCTGTGTGATTCTTAGCAGCTATCATGATAATAGCTAACAATACGTGTGCCCTTATGTTGTGCCAGACACTATTCTAACTGCTTTTATGGGTCATTACATTCCCTTTTCACACTAGCCTTATAAAGGGGGTACTGTTATTATCCCCATTTTATAGGTGAGGAAACTGAGGCCGGAGGGGGTTATATGTTACTTGCCCCAAATTGCACACACAGCTAGTAAGTAAGTGGCCGTGTCACCATTCAAGCCCAGGTCTGCCTCACTCGAAACTCACGCCTTTAACTCCTGTGTCACATAATGTTTGTGGTGCCCAGTGTAAATGTTTCAGCCATTGAATTAAGACAGACACCCATGTGGATGGAAATCATAAAGGCTCTGGAGAGGAGGCAAGAATGAGTCTCCGAGGGTGGACAGAATTCAAGGAGGCAGAGAAGCAGAGGGGTATCCCGGGTGAGATACAGTGTGCGCAGAGCTGAGATGCTGAAATGGCTCGTGTGCCTGGTGCCTGATGACCTAGAAGAGGTTGTCTTTCTTCCTCTCCTATTCCCGGTTCCTCTTTGCCAGGTGGCTGCTCACTGCTTATCTTGTTTTTTGCAGCTTTGACCCAAAGAGAGCAGTGCAGCAGCTCAGAGCATGCGGGGTGTTGGAGACCATCCGGATCAGTGCGGCCGGCTACCCGTCCAGGTACGTGCCTTCTGGGTGCAGCCAGAGTACCCTCTTCTGTGCTGTCAGCCGGAATGAGATCCTCAAAAATGTTCCCAAACACTGAGGGCCCAAGCTGGATGCTTGCGGAAGTAAGAACTTCAGTTTGGCTTGAAAAGCGTGGAGCTCCACAGTGGCGTTTTCTGGGGCAGCTATTCAGAATTGCTAACTGGCATTGGTCTGGGTGATGCGCTAGCCAAAGTTGCAAAGGGAATTTCTCTTTTACTCAGCTCCTACCTTGTCTCCTTCTCCCCCCACCCTTTTTTTTTCTAATTGTGGTAAAATACACATAACATAATATTTACCATCTTAACCATTTTTAAGTGTGCAGTTCAGTGGCATTAAGTACATTCATACTGACGGTGAACCATCACCACCATGCATCTTCAGAACTCTTTTCATCTTGCAAAACTGAAACTCTATCCGTTAAACAACTCCCCATGCCTCCCTTCCCGGACCCCTCCCTGACAACCACCATTCACTCTCTGTCTCTATGATTTTAGTCACTCTGACTGCTACATATAAGTGGATTCATACAGTGTTTGTCTTCTTCTGACTGACTCATTTCACGTAGTGTAATGTCCTCAAGGTGCATCCATGTTGTAGCCTGCATCAGAATTCCCTTCCTTTTTAAGGCACAATAATATCCCATTGTATGGGTAGACCGCATTTTGTTTATCCGTTCACCTATCAGTGGACTCCTTTACCTTTCAATATAGAATCAAATATACGGTAAAAAATACAATTAGAATTTTTTTTAAAAATCCAGTTATTGTGATCTAACTTGCATTGTGGCTAAGCCGTTGAGCCACCCCAGCATCTGTGGAGCCTATGCCAAGACTGTGGTCCCCTTTGGACACTCACCTGAAATTGGGGTGGGGGTGGATGGTGACCAGCTAGCTCTCGTGAGATCATACCACATACCAGTGTCACACAGGCCAAACATCTTCTACCATGAATTGGAGCAGAGCAGAGCAGTGGTGTTTTCCTCTGTCCTAGGAAGTCCCATATGTGTCAGGAGGTGGAGGCAGCCAGAAATGGGGAGAAGGAGATGGGGTCCCTGCCTCCCCTTCTCATGCTTTCTTACCGCAGTTGAGGAACCATTTCATAAGCAGGGGTTCATTTACCCGGAAACAACTTAGCCATCAGCAGTTCCCAAATGTTAGGCCCGGGAAGGAAGCTGCCGACGCAATGAGGAATTTGCATTTGACCTGGAAAGTACAGGAACTGTCACTAATCTGCCACATCCAGGCCGCTTTTCAAAACCCAGCAGGTTCAAGCCTTGTTCAGACTGATCTGCTCCAGCCAGGGTTGGAGACCGTTGTTGCTTTCTTTTCAACCACGTCCCTCCCTGCTTAGGAAAAAGACAGGGAGTGTCCCAGGGCTCCATCTCATTTTTCCAACTTAGGGTGTGAACACAAATGGCTGACAAGTCTGTGATTAACGAGGTGAGCCGCGCTTGTCCTTCTTAGATGAAGGCTCTGCAGTCCTTCCCTGTCTGCCCTGCAGTAACTGCCATCAGCCTTTCGACTGAGGGAACGGGGCTCAGACCACTGGCGCAGTGGCTCAGTTTTGAGTTCAAAGTACTGTCATCTGGCCAATTAAATCACCTTTCAGTGACGGCTCCAAGCGCAGGGTTCCGATCAGGCATAGTTCATTCAATTTCAGAATGAGACACAGACCTTAGGGAGCTGCTGAGCCACTGGTTTTCAAACTGTGCACCTCATGCAGCCGGGCTCCGCTCCTGCCCCTTCTGTCTACTGGGCTCCCAAGAAGGCTTCTTTCTCATCCACCATCTTTAGTGCATCATTTCTGAAAACTGCATTGCAACCCATTAGTGGGTTAGGAAGTCAATTTAGTGGGTTGTGACCAACACCTTGTTTTTTTTTAATGAAGTAACTTGCGACAGAAAATATAAGACGGCAGTTTGTACTAGGAAGGGCATGGTGGCATGACCTTATATCAGTTTTATATATAGCTAGGGGCACATCGTGATTTAAATGTACTTTCACAAATGAGACCCAGAGAAGGAAGTGAGCTTCTCAGGGTCACCAGCTGGTTGGTGGATGAGTTAGAACCGGAGCCACCCTTCCTCTGCCCCACTGGGTGGTTCTTGCCAAGCACCTTCCTGCCCACATCAGTGAGGCATTGCTGTCCAAGCAGAGGTTTATCAGAGGAGGAAGAGATAGGGCAGAGTCCTGTGGTTCACCCTCTGGGGCTGGGCCCAGACCCAAGGCCTGATGTATAATTGCTCCCAGCTGTCTCCAACTTGTAAGTAAAGTCCAGACTACGGAATTTGGCCTGGGCTAGAGCTAAGGGAGCCTGCTGAGTCAACCCTTGGGCTTTGGCGTCAGGCCCAGACTCTACCGTCAGCTCCCATACTTCTTAACTGGGTGACCTCGGGCAAGTACATTAATCTCTCTGAGCCTGTGTTCTCTTATCATTAAGTGGAATGAGCATACTTACTTCATAGGTGGTTGTGATGAATTGAGATAATGCATTTAAAGTTCTCAGCCTAGTGCCAGGCGTTTAAACATTTAATAAAATGTTTATTACTCATTCGGATATGAGCAAGAAGCTACATCCCTACAGGCATCATTATGTGGGTAGAACATGTCTATACCAGAAATATCCAGCTTTGTTTTTGTGAAATCCTGATGTGTCTTAAACTGTTGAGGGTCCTTGTATAAGACACTTGGGGATCCCAGGTCCTTCCAGCCATACCTGTGCTGCACATTGCGGAGGCCCGGAGATGAGCAGAGAAACCCAGCTCATCTTTGTGTGTGATGTATAATTGGTGCTCAAGGTGGGCTTGTCAAGTGGGAGGCGTGAACGTTGGGGCTGTATCAAGCCAGGTGAGAAGAAGCAGGGGAGGATGTGACAAATGATATTCTAAGGCAGGTGGAACCTTGGGGACCCATGTCAGTAGGTAAAGAGCCACTCGTTTCACCAAGAACTTTCTAATAGAGTGAATTATTGAATAGTAGGACAAGTGACTTGCAGGGGTGTGACTCACTTGGAAAGCATCAGGGAGAGGAGAAAAGCCCGTGGGTCTGACATGGTTAACGACAGCCCATACTTCAGGCAGAGGCCCCTGCACAGGCCTGTCGCCTCCGATTCACCCATTGAGCTCGCTTGCAGCCTCACTGTGAAATCAGAGTGACAGTGTGTGTCACCCACACTCCTACCGGTTTTTCTGTCACAGGACAAAATGATCTATTTTATAGGGTAGAAGAGGAGTGGGGAGAGGGTTTTAGCTTTGTGGTGTCGCATGAACTTCATGTAGAATGAGAAGATTTTCTTGCCTTCATGGTATCTGGCTGTCCTGCTACAAGCATCTAGCCCTATGCAGGTGGCTGTGAGGGAATTAAGGATGTAAGTCATGGCTCGTACAGTCTCGGAGAAGTGATACAAACCTGAAGCAGTTAGAAAACCACACGGAATCCAGGGCACGTTTGGGAGGAGCTGTGGCTTCACAGAAGAGGTGAGATTTGAGCTAGTCCTTGGAGGCTGAGGATTGGGGGGGAGACAGCAGGAGTGTCCTGCCAGCCAGGGTGCAGCGTGATGTCCAGGGATGGAAGGAGCGATGGATTACTTTTCCTGTCCAGTGACCCGAGTCTCTGCCAGCTCAGCCCCCATTCCTACTGTCCAGGCGTCCAGTCGTAGCATGCTGGGAGGCCAGGTGTGCTTTTCGCCTCATCGGACAACCTCTTCCTTGGCAGCTAAGAGGACATGTTCCCTCCAAGCCTTCAGACCCATGTGGATAATGGCTTTTCTTACTGTTTATTCCAGCCAGCTGTAATCAGAGTTGCCAGCAAAGTCATGATGCCCACAAACCTGCTGGCCTCTTACAGGGCAGCCGATGGATGTCTCTCCCTGCCTCCATAATTGTTTCCGACTTCTTTCTAGCAGATAATAACGAGGGCATCTGTACCTTTTGTTTTTGTAATTGCAGGTGTTGTGGAAAGCTTCAGGTGGGAAGGAAGAAAGACTATATTTCTGGTATCACAGAAAATGTTCCTTACTGCTGGGATTTAACTGTTTTGGTTCAGATCCAGACCACCGCCTTGCATGTCCTCCTCACATTCACCCTCTTAGCATATTTTGCTAACGATCCAAACACAGCATTCCTTCCCCAGGCGGCCATTTGAAATGTTAACTTGGGGGAAGAGGCACCGTAATTTTGTGGCACTTTTGTTGGTGCTGAGACAGAGCAGTTGACTCATCCATATTATGTCGTTTAGGTCCTAATCCCCTTTCTCTCTCTCCTCACTGCCAATCACAGCACCTAGGGTGGCATTGATGTCTGAAGATGAGGGGTTAGGGGAACGGGTTGTGGGCAGCTACCACACCTGTAGTTTCCTGATTCCGCACATTGCCTAACTTTCTGCATCTGCCAACCATGGTAATTAACCTCACAGGTTTTTGGAGTGACCTCACTGGTTTAACAAAAATGCTACCTTATGGCCACATCCAGGAGGTTGGCGTGTGTGTGCTGTATCTGGCGATAAAGCCAGTGGGGTGTTACAGAAACTGTGTGTCCATCAAGGTGTTAGCTGTTGAAGGAAGTACACAAGTGTCATGTGTGCGGGCCTTCAAGTCGAGCGAGACGAGTCGAGCAGTCGTTTTGTTGACCTGACTCTGAGAGTACTTCGGAAGGACCTGAGCAGATTGGGGGGCTTGTCACAAAAAGAATTCACCCCCTTGGCTACTGAGACCCAGCACAGCAATGGCTTGCCAAGTCACTACACAGTTTTGCCCAGCTGTTCCCCAAGGAAATGTCAATGGCTTCTTTGATTAGCGGAATTACAACTTATCCCATTTCCCTACATTTCCCCTCCTTAAGTGACCACAGGGCAAATAATCACTTTACAGAGAGCAAGGTGGCAAAGGAATGAAAAATGCATAGTCTAGAATCACAGAGATGTGATGTGATGGTCCACAGGGCTCTTCCCCGGAGCCCGAGCAGAGGGCAGCCCTTCCCAACTGGGAGTTCAGGCCTCCAGCTTCTGATGCCTGGGCACAGTACTCTTAGCCCTGTTCTCAAATTAATATATGCTCGGTGCCCCCTGAAGCCCACCAAGCCCGAGAGGACGGACGAATGCAGAATTGCAGGCCGGCTGCCTTCCAGTGCTCCCCACCCGCCCTCAGGCTTTCGTATACCTGTCTATTTTTATCCCCCTGAAGAATTATGTCTCTCTCTGAGTCTGGTTTAAAATGAAAATGAATCACTCAACTTGAAATGTGCTGCAGTGGCTAAGAAATATGTTCATTATCATGTACATAAAGCATCGTGATAAATGCACTGCCTGGGAAGAGCAGCTCATCGGCCAGTCGCCTGGCGTCCAGCGCCCCCTCTGCGTGTCTTGCACCTTTGCAGTTATCGTCTACCTCTCTGAGGGTTCAGAGCAGCTCTGTGTCCAGGAGGAATTGTAAAGCAAATACCACGCAACCAAAAAAAAGGGTTTGCACGGGACTACTTGAATATGCAATGTTGATATTTTCAAAAAAAGTCTCTTCCTAAATCTTTAGTTCTCTTTCACTTCATGTATCTCATCCTGTTGACATCAGAAAAACTCAGTGGTGCTTTCTGAAAAGATTTCCACTCCTTCCCCAACTTCTATGTGCTCCGCCCCACATAGAATAAATAGGATAAGATTGTAGAACTACAATAGATAGTGGCCTGAGAAATTGCCTGGTTCGCGTTCCTATTGAATCATGACTAAACTTACACGTACACAAGGGTTCCTTGCCTTGTTATTAAAAATCCCACAGAGAAAGAATAATGTAAAACTTATTTTGGAGTGAAATGGTTCCTTATCTGAGGTCCTTACAGCCCTTAGTTCTGGCTCTTCTGCCTGAGAGCTGTGGTCATGTCCTTGGACTTGAGTCTGGTTCGGGGCTCTCACCCAGGTTGCACGTCGCCGTCACCTGGACCCAGTTAATAATTTCAGAAGCCAGGACCCCATCTCAGACCTGACACCTGATCCCTCAACCCTTTGACAAGGTTTCCCAGGTGCTTTTTAAATGCATCCTGCCTCAAAAGCGTCCCTCAGAAGCAGGTGTTGGTTTCTGGGTAAACCGCAGCCACTTGGTCCTATCTTGGCAGTGCTAAGACGGATGAGATTGTCTTCTATCCTCTCTTGGTGTCATGGCCCCAGCTCAGAGCCCATGGGGAGGAATTAGGTGTCTCCCTTCTGCAGCAAAGCTTTGCAGCCTTTAGACCTGGGGCAACCTCTGGGTCCAAGCCTGTGTTCCCCTGGGGGCCCAGGACATAGGTGGGGGACCTATGGTGGTGAGCGGCAGGGTGAACACCCTGCCTCCTTTACAATGAGAACACCTCAGTGTCAGTGCTGAAATCACGACAGATCCTGTGTTCATGTACTACTTTACAAAGGCCACCCACAAACCTCATCTTATTGGTTCATCACATTGACTTTTTTTTTTTAGCTGAGCCATCTTGCCACCTGTTGGCAGCTCAGTGGCTGCTCAGCTCGGGCCGGGCATTGAACCGCTGTTGCTCAGAGCTCAAACTCTTGAGCAAGCTCTTAACCAACTGAGTCACTCGGCCAGCCCACATTGACTCTTTTTCATTGAGATATAATTCACATACTATAAAATGCACCCTTTTTAGGTGTAAGTACACAACTCAGCGGTTTTCATTATATTCACAGACCTGTACAACCATCACAAACCGTCAATTTCAGAATATTTTTATGACCCCAGAAAGCAACCCTGTACCCATGAGTGGTTACTACCCCTTTCCCCCTTTTCCTAGCCCTTGGCAAGCACAAGCCTACATTCTCTCTATAAATTTTCCTATTGTGGATATTTCATATAAATGGAAGCATATAAGAAGTGCCCTTTTGTGTATGGCTACTTTGACTTTGGATATTTTTAAGGTTTATCCATGTTGTAGCATGTATCAGAACTTGATTCCTTTATATCCCTTAATGCTATTTTATTGTAAGGATATACCATCACATTTTATTTCATCCATTTATGAGTTGATGGACCTTTGGGTTTATTTCTACTTTTGGCAAGTATGAATACTGCTATAAATATTTATAAGTATATATTTTTGTGTGGACATACATTTTTATTTCTCTTGATTATATACGTAGGAGTGGAATTGTTGGGTCATTTGGTAACTGTTTACTCTTTTGAGGACCTACCAAACTCTTTTCCACAGAGGCTGCACCATTTTACGTTCTCACCAGCAATGGACTAGGCTTCTGTACATTCTTGCCAACACTTGTTATTGTCTTTTTTATATCATAGCCACACTGGTGGCTGTCAAATGGTATCCCATTGTGAGTTTGATTTGCATTTCCCTGATGGTTAATAATGTGCATTAGTTTTCCTGTGGTTTATGGGCCATTTGTATATCTTCTTGGAGAAAGGTGTATTCACATCATTTGCCCTTTTTTTAATTTGCTGTATTTGTTTTTTTGGTGTTGAGTTGTAGTTTTTTGTGTATCCTAGATACTAGATCCTTTTCAGATATATGACTTGCAAATATTTTCTCTCATTCTGGAGGCTGTCTTTTCACTTTCTTGGTAGTGCCCTTTGAAGCATTAAAGCTTTTAACTCAGAAAAAGTTTAATGTACCTATTGTTTCCTTGGCTTGTTTTGCGTTAGGTGTCATATATAAGAAATGATTGCTTAATCCAAGATCACAAAGATTTACTCCTCTGCTTTCTTTTAAGAGTTTTACAGTTTTAGGCCTTAATCTATTATGAGTGGATGTATGTATATGAGGTAAAGTAGAAGACCAAACTCATTCTTTGGCGTGCAGATTCCGGTTGTCCCAACACCATTTGTTGAAAAGATCACGTTGACTCATGCAATAGGCAAGCTAAGGGGGCATTGCCTCCATTTTAAGGATGACAAAACAAGTCCTATAAAAGGGATCAGATTAAGTCCTCACAGATAGAAATGGGCGGAGCCACCGTACTGCACTCCCATCGGTTAAGGATACCTGCCCTGTGCGTCTTCAAGAAAGCGCCCCTTTCCTCTCTGACTTTTGCCTCTTGTGTCCCTTTGAAAATTTTTTTATCCTTGATATAGTTCTGAGGAAAGCTTTTGTATCAACATCATTTATTACTCTACTGGTTTGTTGCTTCCAAAGGGAGAACCAGGGAAGTATATGGTGCTTAGTGGCCATACAAAGATTATTTCCGCAGCTCAATATCCAGAGAGTCTGTTGGTCCTGATTAGTGGGTATCACAGCACGGCTGAACGCCTCTGTGCCACAAACTTATGTTGGCTCCTGTTTGAGACATCATAGGGGATAAGCCCCCTCCCTGGGGGGCTTACAGGCTCCTATAGATTCTCAAACCAAAAATAAGCATACCCCTTACAATCCATGTTGGTATAACCTAAGGAAATCTTTGACCTAAGAACCTTTGGCCTAAATTGAATGTGACAGGGCAGTGGGGTGTTTGAAAGTGTAGGTTGACCCACCTAATCCTGACCTGAAAAGCCCTGAAGGACTCTTCATCATTTCCTAAGGGTTATGGTCACCTGACTTACCATCTCCAGGGATTCTTCTTTGTGGGCTGATGTCAAAGATGTCGTCTGAGAGATTGAGAGTATAGAGGGACTCGCAGAGTTTGTCTAATCCAGGGGTTGGCAAACTTTTGAGACAGAAGAGCCAATCCTGTCCCTCACAACAATTTAAAAATTATTCGAGACCCATAAAACAAATGAAATCACCATTAGGTGAATAATACCCTTTAAACATTTTATAAATGAAATTGTGATAGTTTTATTTTCATTTTCAATTTTACTTCAGAGCCACATGTATTTACCCAGAGAGCTACATGTGGCTCGCGAGCCGCAGTTTGCCGACCCCTGGAATCCAGCCAGTCCCCCCATGAGAACTATCCGAGAGAAGGGAAGCACAAAATGCTACCACTTCGGCACATCCCTCCATCTGCTCCCACTGGTCCATTGGGGCTCTTCAGGCAGAATGTTCCCACATATAGGTGGTTAAATCCAGTATTGGGCTCTGGATGGGAACTCAGTCAACCAAAACATCACCCCCCTGGGTTTGTGCTGCCATTCACAGCAGCTGTATTTACTGCATGCTGCCTTGAGGCCCAAGGAGCTCGTTAGGAAGCAGCGTCTTTCCAGATGGGTGGATCCTTTGGCTCAGCTGGATACTTGTCCTGGCTCATCCCATATCAGCCTTGCCTGCTGCCTCTGATCTCCCCGTTCCTATAAGGATCAGTCACAGGTCCTGGGCTTTTCCCACACGCCCAGTTGTGACCGCATTACCAGGTTGGGACACCTGCTCCCAAGCAGGCCTTTATTCCCGAGGAAACATGACATTGAAGTCCAGGACCTTCCGCCAGGCCTCTGGCGTGTGAGTGTGAATCCAGGGAGAGCTGGGCTGCAGTAAACGCAGGGCTGAGTGTGAATTCCACCCCTGAGGTCACTATGACTCCATATAGCCCCGGTTCGGGACCACAGTTGGGGTCTACCGATAGACTTGGGACTGGAACTGTTTTCCTGCCATCAATATGAAATGGAATGAAAGAGCAGCCAGGCCTAGGAGTGGTATAACAGACTCCGGGCCAGTGAGCCCCAGAGCCACACTGTGAGTGGGAGAGGATGCCTTCAGGGCCACCTGATGAGGGTGGAGACAGTGGGGAAGGAAACAGTGGGTTCACACTGTAGGGGCAAGTGGCACTCATGGCTGGTTGTTCTCAAGAAGAAGCTTTCTGGACTATAACTATATTTTGCAGTAAACATTTTACAAATGTTTGGGAGCATTTGGGGATATCTCCATGAATGGGGTGGCAGGTAATGGTCCAAAGATGCTCTGTGTCCTGTGTTGTGTGGGACTGCCCCATCCACTGAATGAAAAATTGTCCGGCCCCAAAGCCAATAGGGTCTGCCTTGAGGAATACTGGTAGAGAGAAAGATTTAACACTGGGATTCCAACACACTGGTCAGGAAAATACCAATTTTTAAAAATGTGTTAACTGACTCAGTAAAGGTACCATGATGACAAACACTGAGAGGCTTAAAAATGTACCAGAGACAGACCCTGAGCAAAGAAGGCTGGAGTCTAATATAGGTACAGAAAGTATCTCTAATGCAAGACAGAAAGCTGTGTGTCCCATGTGGAAACAGGAGTAGCTGATGTACTGTGGGCGGGAAGAGGTTCCCGTGGGGTGCATAAACTCAGGAAAGCCTGGACACCCCCATGGTCTCTCTGAGTGGTCTTTCCCAACCTCTACGTGGTCACAAAACACCTCCATCCAGAGGTGTCTGCCAAATCAGAAAGTCCTGTTAAGAAGTTCCACTTTTGGAAGAAGAATCAAAGGTTCTGTTAGCTTCACTTTCAAGGTTTTCCTCTTAGAGGTGAGGGAGCCTCTCCTGTGAGAATTTGATCTCTGAGGACACAGAGGGCCATGGAAAAGGGATCCACATTTGATCTGGGTCCTTCGGTGAAGGACATTTGTACATGCCCCGACCGCACAGTGGACACGTGCCCCTTTCGCTACCTCCTGAGGGAGTGCCCACCCAAGCCCTTAGTGGATGGTTTGCCTTTGGCAGGCACCTGCCTCCCCATTGGCTTCACCTGGATGCAGGTGTCCAAGGAAGCCTTTGTAAGAAAAGTGGAGGGGACTTAGGAAGGGGGGAGTCATTTAGATGTTTAGGAGGCTCCCTATCATCTCCAACACTCTGCATCCATGAACTCACTGGTGCTAAAACACTGGGCAGCACTGTGTGAGGTAGGTGACATGCTCTGCATTTTGTAGATGGGGAGGTGAGGCATCCAGCCTGTGACCCTTCCCAAGGTCACTGCCGGTCAGTGTCAGAGCCGGGCTTCTTTACTGCTATACTCCCAGTTCCACCCTGGCCTTGATGTCTTTGCAGTCACAGCTCCCTGCTTAACTCCCTTGCAGTTTCCTTTAGCCTGATAGTTATGGGACTATCAGCAGTAAGAGATTTTCAAATTAGAAGCATTTAAGGGTTTTAGCCCCGTGAAATGCTGCTCTAATTATTTTCCCAGAAAAATTGCAAACTCACAGGGAAAAATAAGACAAATGAGGACACAAATAGCCGTAATGCAGAATTTCTGTGGGAAGTGCCCTCAGAAAGTCACACCGAAAGTGCTGAGCTGCTTTCAAGGGACCTCACGGGGCGGGGCCGAAGGACCCCATCATGAGAGTACTGATGGGTGAATGTGGGGGTTAAGGACACTGAGGCTTTATGAAGCCCTTTTTATGGTGCATAATTCCATTCCATTTTTCCCCAAATCCATCTTGCCCTATGTGGAAGTGTCAGTAGACAGAATGGTCTGTGTTTAAAACTTGGGGTCTGGGGTAGAAGGAGCTGGGAAAAATTCAGTAGTGTTTGCACATATTAAAAAACAAAATGCACAGCTGATTTGCAGTGTATCAGCTCCAGCTCTCTCTGGTCCTAGGCCTCCAGCTGTTACGATCAGTCAGGGCTTAGGAGTTTTCTTGACATTTATCGTACGTGATTGAAATTATTAAAGCAGCATTTAGCTGGGCAGGTATCCTTAAATGTTTCCATATTTAAAGCCCTCAGTTAGAGATGGCTAGTAATTAGGTGGGTTTGGCTCATGGTCCTTCTGCAACTGGGAAGGCGGGAAACAGTTTCTGCTCTGTAAGCGAAGGGGAGGTGAAGTGAGGGGCAGAGGGCTCAAGAGCCCTTTCCCCCTTCTTAAAGGGAATCCATAAAGGGAATCCACACATATCATGAGCCTGTCAAGCAGAGGCATGTAAATCCCCAGTCAGCTCTGAGCAGAACAGATGCTGTCATTCCCTTGGTGCCATCACATTTGTGACAGGCAGAACCAATTACAAAGGTAAGGGGCATGGAAGCAAAGTATATTAGTATAGTTGCCAGGGCCTGGGGGGAGGGGAGCTTGGGGAGTGGCTGATGATGGGCATGGGGTTTATTTTCGGAGTGACACACATGTTCTGGGACTCAGTATTGGGGATGGTTGTACACGTTTGTGAATATACTAAAAATTAATGATACACTTGGAAAGGAGGGTACATTTCTGCAATTAGCCATTTTATATGGAGAAAAAAATAAGGGGGGGAAATATGCCATCATTTGCTCTTATGAGTACCCTTTCTCTGAGACCCATAGTTATGTTAGAATCTTCCACCAAACCAAGATAAGAGTTTTATAAAAGCAGGGGAGATGGAGCGAGGTCAGACCCCATTTTCCTTCTCATCCCAGGGAGCTGAGATGAATGGCCTGGGAGGGAAAGGGGACACGGAAGACCAGAGGGGCACAAGATTGTGGTGTGTGCCTACTTCTCAGGCACATCGCATGTCCACTGCCCACCAGAGGTGCCTGATATTCCACAGTACTCTTTGGATAACATTTCTAAAGGACCCCATTAAAAGGTGAACGAACCCCAAGGGAATGGATACAACCCACTTACTCCCCATTAACCCTTTAGAATGAGGGACATTATCTGAGTTACTGGACAGTCACTCGGCAAGGCCACAGGTGACGGTAACACACCATCTCAAGGCAGCACCTCGGTGATTTCCAGATGGGCACCGTGGACCACATGTGTCCTTGAAGACGGAGAGTGCGCCACCTCTGAAGAGGTGAGCTGGGTGTCACCTCCACTGAGGACACAGAGTGATGGGGGCAGATGTGCGGAATTCACCTTCAGAGGGATTGAGACTGGAAATTCCAGGTCTCCGTGGAGTAGGGTTGTGCTGCATCAGAGTGTAAGATTACCTGGGGAGGTTGTGAGCATCCCCTGGAAACCGAGATAGGAGCAAGGAGTGTCAGGGTGAGCATCTGTGTGACGTGAGGTAGCTTTCCAGAGAAAGGGACAGACCCCGCCTAGAAAATGGCAACTTGCTCAGTGAAAAGATTGCATTTGTTTAAACAGAGATCTCCTCAGAGGCCAAGGGATACAGAAAGCCCTCTTAAAGACTTCCTTCCAGAACATACCAAAACAGCACTTACTCAAAAAGAGTGAGATTATAAATGTTCTTTGTTTTATGGGCATTGCTGGACATTTTCTTTACAGTGGATCTGCACTACTCTGATGAAAGGGTAGGCGGAGGGTGGGAATCAAAAGCAAAATCTACTTTGGGGAGAAAAATAATTCCTTCCAAACTATACCAAAATGTGTAAACAGTGTTATCTCTAGGGGTTAGGATACAGCCTCTTTTTATTTGCTAATGTGCACTTTTATGCATTAAAAAATGGTTTTCAATTAGTTGTGTTAGTTTTCTTTTCATAAGAAGAAAACCATCATTTACACACCAGGCTGCATTCCAGGTAAGGCTCCCACTTTAGTAGCAGCGACGTGGAGCTCCACGCACTCGGGTAGAAACCCCTGTGAACGGTTCTGCCTCTGGTCAGTCCTCCCAGAGCGGCTTCCAAACCCTCCTTTCACCCCCTCCACCCCCAGTTTTCCAGCTGCGATTCTACAATTCACCTACACACTGAAATTCTTGGGGGGAGGGGAGGCTCTGTGGGAAGAAGAATGATTTTGCTGCTCTGATAAGGGCTTTATGCTAGAAATAATTGACCCCATGGGGCTCTGTCTGAGACCACCCATGGCTCTCAGGTGGCCAGAGGCAAGACATGCCCCCTGATGCACCTGTGTTCCCTCCAGGTGGACCTACCACGATTTCTTCAACCGGTACCGGGTCCTGGTCAAGAAGAGAGAGCTTGCCAACGCAGACAAGAAGGCCATCTGCAAGTCTGTCCTGGAGAACCTCATCAAGGTGAGCTGGGCACCCGCTGGGCCACCCGGCTGTGAAAGGTTTAACGGGGTGCCGGAGAATTGCCGGGGTGGGGGTGGGGGAGGTGGTAACTGCCTTTTTTGGTCTTCATCCTTCTTATTGCAAGTCTTTCTTAGGTGTTAATCCATTTTCCTGTATCTGTGATTGTAAAGGAAACGCCCCTTCGCCTGCCTAGAGTACGTGCTAGCCTTTCTCACACCTCAGCACGCAGAGAAAGTGAAATTATCTGTACAGTCCGCTGGGGCCCTGATGAAGCCACTCCTGGCTACAAGCTGTTGGCCTGGGCTCTCTGGCTTCTCTGAATCCCGGGCTCCATGGCTCAGCCCACCTGCCAGCTCTGATGCACAGCCCAGGGGGCTCCGTCCTGGAGCCCGGCACAGCCGGGATGCCAGCGGAGGGAAAATCCGCTGTGCTTGTTACCTTCCTCATCGCGTAGCCGCCTCAGGCCCAGCGCCAGATGCTGTTTTAAATAAGGCAGCGGATTTCATTTTAATGGAAACAACCTGAACCCATACCTAACACTTGAGACAGGAGAACTAGAAGAGCAGAGCTATTGGGGGCTTTCTGTGATAAACATTTCATTAGTTCCGGAATATTCAGAGATTCCAGCAGAGTGTGCTCCTTAGTGGTCTCAATAAAGGGTTAAATTATATCAACAGTCTTCCCTTTAAGAAGATAGTAGAAAGAATTACATCAAAAAAATTAGTTTTCAAACATTATTTTGCCAGGAAAATCTATTTGTCTGGAGTGGCTCATTGCCAGATCAGGACCTAAGCTCAGGCGTTCTTTTGTAAAAGTGACAGTCACCCTCTGAGCATTGCCAATTCTGTAGCTGTCGACAGCGCAGAATATTGTGCTAAGTATTCAGTACAGACTAAGAGGGTGATAATCTCGTTAACTGAGAGTTGAAATTGGTTAGTTGAACTCTGGTTAATTGAGGTTTTTTTCTGTGGTGCTTCTGTCAGTTTCTACATTTCAACAGCTCATTTTTCACGGATGAGAAAAATCTGTTCAAGATCAACTGCTCCTGGTCAACATGGAGCCTCCGGAGTCCTTCTCCTGTTGGTACCAGGAGCTGGCCTCTTAGGGTGTGGTCAAGATCGCCACCTTCCTGGTGGCTTTCTCCAGACTAGAAATGGAGCATGAGTACCATGGTTCCTGGGATGCAGCAGGCACCCCCAGACCCTGGCTCTGCTGAAGCCCTAGCAGCCAGGTTCCCTCGACTGAGGGCGGAGCCCCCCACCTTTGCTTCCTGACCCCTTCCTCCCTGAGATGCAGCTTCCCCCAGCAAGGCAGTGAAGAGCAGACGCAGGGGGAGAGCCCGTACCCTGCTCCTCCCGGCAGCCTGGCCTTGGAGGAGACAGTCAGTGACAGCCTAGCTGGATGCCGTGTCCCAGCTCAGCACAGCTCAGGCAGCACCGTCTGTGTGTGTGGAGCCAGGTTCCTCTTAGCCGTAGAGGGCTTAAGCCAGGAAGAGCGGTGATTCGGCAGTATTTCACAGCCATGTGTCAACCTGACACATATCCCTGTGTGTATGTATTTTCCTTAGACTTTGGCCCATTCCTTCCTTCTTATGGTGATCATGCCTTTGCGCAAAACCAAATGGAAGTTTGTTTACAGGGAGCACGCAGTTATCATGGGTTAACTATCAAGTGTTCTACCCAGGCTTGTCCACAAGCCCCCTGCTGGGTCAGTCTCTCCTTATTCACTGGGGTCAGCTAAGTGCAGGCAAGGACAGCTTATTTTAACGTAAATAGATGTAATTAAGATAGTAGTTATATGTCCCCAAAAAATCTCATAACACAGCTTGAAACTAAATAAAATTTGGGGAGTTAGTTGCAATCTAAAATTATGCCATCAACTATGTGGCCATTTGAGGATAATCTTTTTAAAATGTCAACCAGTTCAGGTCATTCCCTTGCTCAGAGCACCCCAGTGGCTCCCCCTCCAATTCTGTGGCCTTTGGTGATTAGCCCCACCACCACCACCACCACCCCCCAGCCTCACTTCCCCACTCAGCCAGCATGGCTCTCCTCCTTAAACATACACAGCTTGTGGCCACCACAGGACATTTGCATCTGCTCTGCTCTTCTTCTGAACTCCCCTCCTCCAGACTTTCTCGTGGCTGCCGCCTTCAGTTCATTGAGGTCTTTGCTCAAATATCACCTCTGTAGAGATGCCTTCCTTGGTTATCCTATTTAACATCATCCCACCCTCCGGCCCCCAGCTTTATTGCCACCCTAACCCTCACCTGAAAACATTCTGTGTCTTTGTTTGCTAGTCTGTCTCCCCTTACCATGCCAGCTGCTCAAGGGCTGGCTTCTTGTTCAGTGCTGCGTCCTGTGGTATCCCAACCCAGTGCCTGTCCTGTAGGTAGAGACAGACTCAGTGACTGTTAAACACATGCTCAGAGGTATTGTGTATCACGTGAGCTCTGGTAACGGAATTCTGCACTGGTGGGACCAGGGTGGTGGACATCTTACCTTACTGCTCACTGGTGACAAACCAGCTCCCTTCCCTGCCTTGTGAAGGACCCTGACAAGTTCCAGTTTGGCCGCACCAAGATCTTCTTCCGGGCAGGCCAGGTGGCCTACCTGGAGAAGCTTCGGGCTGACAAGTTCCGGGCAGCCACCATCATGATCCAGAAAACTGTCCGGGGCTGGCTGCAGAAGGTGAAATACCGCAGGCAAAAGGGAGCTACCTTAACTCTGCAGAGGTACTACCGAGGACACCTGGCCCGCAGGTAAGCCAAGCTGGGGCACGCCTGGGGCAGCAGCTGGGGGTGTGGAGCAAGGAACAGGGACTGGCTTTCTCGGTTGGTTGGCCTTTCTCAGCTTCTGTAATTAGAGTGGTTCCTATTGGGCCCTGTCTGTGCCCTGGCCTCCTCCCAGCAGCTGGGCCCAACTCTCTCATGCCCCTTTCACCTTAAGGTATAGGTCTAGTTCCCAGGTCTCCTGGTTCCTCCAGTCTATCCCCATCCCATCAGTGCTAGCCTGGGACTGGATGATTTAGTCACAAAACTACCATTTTTCTTTCGCTTCAACTCCAAAGTAAAATAATCTTTAAGAAAAAGAGGTAAGCAGGCCGGCCAAGTGGCGCGTTGGTTAATAGCTGGCTTGGGATGCCAGAGGACCCCAGTTCAGATCCCACATATGAGGGCCAGTGACACTGCCCTCCACAGCTAAGATGCTGAAAAACAGCTCGACCTGGAGCTGGGCTGCCATGAGTCACTGGCAATGGCGGAGGCTGCAGCCCCTGCTGCAGTGGGTTGCCATGGGCTACCGTGTGTAGCCAGCAGCCAGCGTGAGCGGCCAGCAGCCGCAGTGAGCGGNTTCCCCCAATTCCCCAATAAAAATCTTAAAAAAAAAAAAAAGGTGGACATTATAAATAAAAAAAAAAACACCTGAAAGCAGTGGAACAAAATAGAGAACTTAGAAACAGATTTTTAAGAGTCAGAAAAACTGGCTTACTAGTTGGCAATAAATGAAACGGAATTCCTGCCTTAAACTATATACGAAAATGGATTCTGGATGGATTAGAAAATGAAATGTGAAAGACTAAAATGTAAAGCCATAGCCAGTGCTGATGACAGTATGGAGCAACTGGAAACCTCATACATTGCTGGTGGGAATCAAAATGGTACAGCTACTTTGGAAGACACTTTAGTATTAAGTTATCATATGACCCAGCAATCCCACTGTATTATATATACCCAAGTGAAGTGAAAACTTATGTTTACATAAAAACTTACACACAAATGTTTGTAACAGCTTCATTTGAAATCATAAATCATCAAAAACTTTCCTTCAACTTGGAAATGGATTAACAAACTATGATACATCCAGCCAACAGCCTGCAGACTTCTCGGTTTTGTCACTGTAAATAAACATGTAGGCAGAATCCTGTTGCTTGACCTCCTCTCACTCTCCACCCTTGGGTCTCTGCAGAAAGAGGTGATTAAGCTAGGGGACAGTTCTTCAGAGCTGAATTGGGCTCAGGACCATTATATTGTTTCATTAACAAAGTACCATAAGCTAGGTTGCTTAAAACAAAAAATGTATTTGTTCACAATTCTGGAGGCCAGGAGTCTGAAATCAAAAGCTATTAGCATGATTACTCAAAAAGACCTAGGGAAGAACCCTTCCACGTCTCTCCTCTTCCAGTGATGGCCAGAAATATTGAACATGATCTTCCTTGGCTTGTAGATGCAGCATTCCAATCTCTGCCTTGTCTGACCTTAGCTCTTAAGACCTTGTCTCCAGTGTGTGTCATTTTCTTATAGAGACACCAGTCATGCGATTAGAGCCCACCCTAATCCAATTTTGACCGCATCTTATTTTGTCTAATTTCCAAATGTCACATTGAGATTCCAAGTGGACATGAATTTTGGGGGACACTATTTAATCCAGTAAAACCATCTATTCTCCCTTCAGCTATATGGGGGTTAATTAATAATGTGAAAAGGTCCTTGTAAACAATTCCATTTAGCAGTTCTCACAGCATTAAGTCTCTAATACTTCCACTCCACTCCAAACCCCTACCCGCCACTCACACAAGGGGCTAAGTTGCTTCGCCACCAACCTCCATGGCACCTCTCGACTTTTTGCTTCCAAATATTAGAGATATGGTAATTTGTTGGTTTCCAGGTAAATAATTGGTTCTCAAAAAAAAAAAAGCATCCCCATTTGCATCATTTCTGTGAGAAATATCGCCACCATGGTGGGATAAGATGTGCGTAAGTAGTCCTCTTCAGCCAGTGAGCCAGCTCAGGTTCCCTTCGCCCTCAGCAGTTTGAGCTCTTAAAGATATTTGCTACGCCCTTCTCACAACATTGGACACCCATGGAAAGCCCAAAATGGTCCTCACATCTTCTAGGGATATATTCATTACCTGGGAACTGAGTAGACAGGAAAGGGCTTCTGCAACCTCTAACAATTTAAATGCCGAAGACATAATAGTGAATTTAAGCCAATCTCAAAAGGTTACATACTGTTTGATTCCATTTATATAAGTTTTGAATTGACAGAATTATAGAAATGAGCTAGTGCTTGTCAGGGCTTAGGGGCCAGATACAACCAGGAGTCAGGGTGGCATGAGAGAGTTCCTTGATGGTGATGAGTTCTGTATCTTGAGTGTGGTTACATAAACCTATACAGAAGGTAAAATTGCAGAGCATATACACCTATAAATGACTCCATCCTAATGCCTGGTGGTTTCAGTGAGGCCTGTAGTCTCATAAATGAGGCTAAATAAACCCTAAAAATATCAGGTCCTAATTGCTGGAACCTGTGCATTTTACCTTATATATGGCAAAAGTAACTTTGCAAATATGACTAAGTTAAAAGTCTTCAAATAGGAAGATTACATTGGATCGTCTGGGTGAATGCGAATGCAGTGCAGTAACAAGCATCTTTATAAGAGGCAGAGGGAGATTTCACCAAAGAAAAAAGACAGAGATTGCAGTGATGTAGCCACAAGCCAAGGAGCACCAGCAGCAACCATAAGCTTCAAGAGCCAAGGAGTGGATTCTCCCATAGAGCCTCTGCAGGGAGCATGGCTCTGCTGACACCTTAATTTCAGTCCAGGGATAAGGTTTTCAATTTCTGGCCCCCATAACTATGAGAAAATAATTTATTTTTGTTATTTTCTTTTAGTACGCAAGCAGGGTTTATTAGTAATACATTCATAGGGAAGAGAACAGGACTAGCCAAGGTGCTCTAGAGAGGCAGAGACCAGAAAATAATTTTTTTTAAGCCATCAAGTTTGTGATAATTTGTTATAGTGGCCACATAAACCAAACCATGTGGTTAATAGTATTGTACCAATGTCAATTTCCTGATTTTTATATTATACTATTGTTATGTAAGGTGCTATTCGGGTAAGCAAGGTGAAAGATATGTGGGACTGTACTATTTTTGCAACTTCTTGTATTATTTCACAAATCAACAGCAAAAAAACTTTTACTTTTATAAAAGAAAAAAAAATCCTGTGTAAAAAAGAAACCAAACCCCATAAGCCAGTCAAAGCAAATCAATGCAGCAGAAAAATGGAGTAACTATGATTATTTTCTTGTTTTCTGACCCACCCACCTCCAACCCATACGAAAATGGGCTTCCGTGATTCTCACTTTAAAATCTACAACAGTGAGAAAGGCAACCAGCCTTGCTCTGGATCTGTAGGTCAGGAAGCAGGATGTCCCATCTACTGAGGACTCTTGTGTTGGGCACAAATAAACACCTCACAGAAACTTTACAAAAAGCCTAAAGGAATGACCCGTTACAGAAGGAGCCTGATATTCAAGAAAAGTTAGGGGTTGGCCAAGTGGCGCGATGGTTAAGAACTGGCTAGGGATGCCAGAGGGCCCCAGTTCGGATCCCACATATGAGGGCCAGTGACACTGCCCTCCACAGCTAAGATGCTAAACAACAGCTCAACCTGGAACTGGGCTGCCGTGAGTCGCCAGCTATGGCATAGGCTGCAGCCCCTATGGCAGTGGGTTGCCATGGGCTACTGTATGTAGCCAGAAGCCAGCGTGAGTGGCCAGCAGCCGCTGTGAGCGGCCGTCCAGAAGCCGGTGACTGATCTGCCTCACCCGGGAAGAGTGCAATGACGGTGCCAACTTGGGCCAGTGACGCAAAGTCCTCCACAACTAGACTGAAGAACAAAAGGATAGCAACTTCTCTGTTCCCTTTCCCCCAATTTCCCAATAAAAATCTTTAAAAAAAAAAAAGAAAAGAAAAGAAAAAGAGGTAAGCTCAGCCTTTCTGTCACAGTTAACTAATATTCAGCTTCACGATTTAAACCACCAATTTAAAAATCCCCTGGGAGTTTGATAATAAGGGCTGGAAGTGTCCCGGGAGGTCCCTTTTGTGAGCTGTTGCACTGAGTCAGCACAGAGAAGATGTGACTCGTCTAACCACAAGCGGCCAGCTAGGGGCAGAGCCCCTATACCATTCCGGCTCCCTGCCCAGCCCAACGCCATGCAGGAGAAACCACTTTATTTTAAATGTTCCCCTCCTAACTAATGCCTTGGGTTGATGAAGCACTTAAAGTGCTTCACTGAGCATCTTCACTGAGACGGGCGTGGAGGACACGGCCTCCTTGTAAGGCCCATCCCAGGCCTTTACACTACTCATCAGACTTTGAACCCTGGTTCAAAATCAGTGACCTCTGCAAATAGGGATTTCCTTGGAGAAGTGACAATAATCTTTGCATTTGGAAGCCAATGCAATTCAGTCACCTCTGCTTGAATCTGAAAAACAAGAGAGCCCCCTGGGTTATAAGCCCAGAGGAGGCATCCTTTGTGGCGTAAACTTAGAAGATTGCTCCTGCTCACACACGTGTCCTTGCAGTAAGCTGTCTGTTCAAGCATAACCAGAGATGGTGAGCGCCATTAATTACCTCTGAACAGTTGAGAGATGATCTCTGGCACAACAGCTGTAGAAATGAGAGGATTGTTAGTAGAATCAACACTGAGTCATCACTGACGACCCTCTGCCTTAGGCCCCGGATGGTGAGGCTATGAAACAGAGTTGGCCTGCGTTCTCCCTGCGGGGAGTTTGAATTCTAGTGGATACCTGTGGAGAGAGTACCCAGGGAGAGCGGACTAGGGAATCAGACTCATTCTGGTGGGCTGACAGGGCTGGGTGGGTAACCCCCTCCTTTGGGGCCGTGCTAGATGATTTCTAAGTCCTTTCTAGCTTTCAATGTTCTGAGTCTCCAGTTGAGCACTTGCGATGAGTCTGACACCAAACAAAGCCCTTAAGGAAGATAAGAAGTGTAATATTGATGTTCTGTCTTTGGGTGGTGTGCGATGGGGAATGCAGCAATAAAACAAAGAAAAGTCGATGTCCACGTGCAGTGCATCCCAGGCAGAAAGGCCTCAGATCGGTGCAGGCCTGCGAAGATTTTATGCGTTCCGCAAATATTTCCCAAGCACCTACTAGGCAGGCCCTGTACTAGATGTAGGTAGGGGTTACAAGGATTGTTGAGACACAGGCCCTGATGTCTCCAAGCATAGGAGATCCAAGGGACAAACAGAGGTGTTAATATATGACATCCTTGTGGGCTTCCCAGATTGCAGAGACGAGCTTGCAGCTGGGGGAGTGGGCCGACGAGGGTCACAGAGTTGGTCAGACTTGAACTGTGTTTTAATTTTGTGGAAAGACTTTTTGGACAGCAAGAGGAAGCTAATTCTGCTGTCCTGAGCCTGACCTTCAAGTGCCCGGGGCGTTGGTACAGCCAGTCAGGGTGATGAGAGCTGGCTTGGCCTGGGGGTGTCCAGGCAGGGCCCAGGAGGAGGGGCTTCGTTCCTGGCCAGTTCAGAGGCCGCTGTCCACATGGCTCACCACTCTGTCCGTTGCCAGGCTGGCCGAGCATCTGCGCAGGACCCGGGCGGCTGTGGTGCTCCAGAAGCAGTATCGCATGCGGAGGGCCCACCTGGCCTACCGGAGGCTCCGCGGGGCTGCCATCACCATCCAGGCCTTCACGCGGGGCATGTTTGTGCGGAGACGCTACCGCCAGGTGTGTAGCTGCCCCTGGGACTCACAGGCTGCAAACTCAGCTAAAGCTGCAGCAGGCGGATTGTCACCAACGAACATTGGCTGGGCGCTCCTAAATTTTCTCTAATGTCACAACCCTGCACTCACTAAATCCTATCCAGTGTCCCATGCGTTAGTCAGGGTTCTCGAGAGAAACAGAACCGTGTGTGTGTGTGTGTGTGTGTGTGTGTATGTGTGTGTGTGTAGGTTTGTTATGTGGAACTGGCTCAGTGATTATGGAGGCTGAGGAGCCCCACGATCTGCCCCCTGCAAGCTGGACACCCAGGAAAGCCTCTGGTGTTATTCAGCCCGAGTCTAAAGGCCTGAGGACCTGGGGAGACGGTGGTGTGAGTCCCCGTCTCAGGGCAGGAGAAGATGAGACGTCCCAGCTCAGTCAGCGTTAACAGGGGCAGACCCGTCCTTCCTCCACCTTTTGCTCTATTCAGGCCCTCCATGGATTGGATGAGGCCCACCCACCTTGGGGAGGGCCGCCCACTTGACTGATTGAGCCCACTGATTCAAATACTCACCTCTCTGGAAACACCCTCACAGACACAACCAGACACAGTGTTTAACCGAGGCACCCCGCCGCCAGTTCACACGTAAGATGAACCATCACAGGTAGGAAGGGTGCATAGTGTTGTACCCCTTTTGACAGCTGAGATGCTTGGAGAAGCTGAGTCATCACCCTGAGGGCACTCAGTCAGCCCATGGCAGAGCCTGCTGACTCACACTTGAGACCAGGGGTGATATTGGGCATCATCAGGCGTAGTGCCTTCATTTAACAGAGTAGCAACCTGAAGCCCAGCAAGGTGCGGCCAGGAGAGGGACTCTGACTCCTCCCTTCTAGGCCATTATCCAGGGAAGCTGAACTACCTGGTTAGGTAGCCCCAAGTCAGGACACCTCCCTTCCACCAAATCACCCCACACAACTGAAGCTCAAAGCTAAAATGAGAGACGGATTGGAAGGAAACGTCTAAAGTCATTTTTTTGGTTTTCTAAAATGAACATTTCTCTTCTGTGATCAGAAAAGGTGTAATTTTTCTAGATAATAAAAAATCGACCATGACAAAGCAAACGTGGTCAGGCACCAGGATGGAGCACGTGAGGTAACACATGGAGAAACCCAGACCAGCGGGAATATTCCTGGGAGATGGGTGACAACTCTGACATCACCATGGAAGGAGCAGGTGGTCTTCGGGAGGCACTAGGTTCAAACCAGCTGTGTCTCAGAGTTGTGGTACTGGGCATGTCAGTCTCTCAAGATGATTGCTTATTTCTTCATTTAATCCACAAACATTTGTTTTGTAGGATGTTAGGAAGAGAATATTGATGATGCTTTAATTTTCTGAGTGGTTTGTAACATGAAAAAAGAAAAAAAAGAAAACCAGTGGATTACAAGCCAAGTTTGTACTTGTAAGCCATTATTAACCCAGTGTGGACGCTCGAGAGTCTCGCTTCATTGCCCTGACTCCCCGTCACCAGGAGGGGATCCAAATCTGTGGAATGGGGAGATATCAGCTGGATAACCTCAATCCCCTCCAACTTTGAGGCTTCCAGACTGTCATTTCCTAACCAATAAAACAAACAAATGAAAAACTAAAAGCAAGGGTTTCACAGCTGATTCCCTACAGGCACACAGGCTGCAGAACTTGGTAAAAAGGTGTTCATAAAACAACTGGCTGGCAAAGCCTTAAGTCCTAGGGAGGCATATTCTCGCTGTATCTCCTAAAACTGAGGCTAACCGTGTCTCTCACCTCCCCCAGGCAGTGCCTGAGCTTGCAGTACAAACCCAACAGGTATGTGTTTGTCCCCTGCCAGGTCCTCTGGGAGCACAAGGCCACCGTCATCCAGAAGCACGTGCGGGGCTGGACGGCACGCCGGCACTTCCAGCGGCTACGGGGCGCAGCCATTGTCATCCAGTGCGCCTTCCGGAGGCTCAAGGCCAAGCAAGAGCTGAAGGCCCTCAAGATCGAGGCCCGCTCCGCAGAACACCTGAAACGCCTCAACGTGGGCATGGAGAACAAGGTGGTGCAGCTGCAGCGGAAGATTGACGACCAGGTGGGTGTGAGGAGCTGTGGGGTGCTCCAAGGGCATGTTTGAGAGAGACCCAAGGCTTCCTCGGGAACTGCACGTGCCAGCACCCAAGAGAGTGCACATGTCCCCAGGGTGTCACCCCACTCAGCAGGAATGGCTGCTGACTGTGGTAGGCAGAATAACAGCGCCAAAGATGTCCACGTCCCAATCCCCAGAGCCTGAGACTATGTTACCTTACCTGGCAGAAGGGACTTGGCATATGTGATTAAGTTCACCTGGAGATAGGGAGATTATCCTGGATGACTTGAGTGGGCCCAGTGTATTCACAAGTGTCCTCATAAGAGAGAGGCCAGAAGGTCAGATTCAGAGGAGAAGATGTGATGACAGAATCGGGTTGGAGTGATGTGGGGCCATGAGCAAGGAATGCAGTCAGCCTCCAGAAACTGGAAAAGGCCATAAAATGGGTTCTCTCTTAGAGCCTGTAGGAGGAACATAGCCCTGCTGACCCATTTTAGACACCTGACCTCCGGAACTATAGGATAATAGATTTGTATTGTTTCAAGCCACTGACTTTGTGGTTATTTGTTACAGCAGAAAGAGAAAGCTAATATATTAGACCCTAGTCACGTTTTCTTGCCCTTATAGAGGAAACATGGTGTGATAACAATAGCTGGCATTTATGGAGGGTTCACTGTGTACCAGGTGCTGTCCTAGTGCTTTGCCTGTGTTAACTCTTTTAATCCTCACAACAGTAAGGTAAATAGCATCATCCTTTTTTTTTTACTAGTGAGGAAACTGAGAGGGTGAGTGACTTCCTCAAGTCACACAGGTGACCATGGCTGGGCCACAACTTGAACCCCAGCTGCCTGGCCCCAGAGCTCGTGTTTCTTACCACTTTGCCCGTCTGCCTCTCTGTTGTTTTGTGTGGTGGGAAGAGCATATGCTTTGGAATCACAAAGAATCCGATTCAAATGCAACCCCGCTGCTCAAAAATTGAGTGACTGGGGCCAGCCGAGTGGCTCAGTTGGGTAAGAGTTAGCTTAAGAGCACAAGCTCCGAGCAACAGGGCCGCCGGTTTGATTCCTATGTGGGCCAGTGACGCTGCGCCCGAGCTGAGCTGCCGCTGAGCTGCCAGCAGGTGGCAGGATGGCTCAGCTTGTGAGAGCACGTGCTCCTAACAACAAGACTGCCTGTTTGATGGTGGGCTACTCCCGCTAGCAACTAAGACTGAACTCTGCACCTTGAGCTGAGCTGCCGCCCAGATGGCTCAATGGATAGAGCATGCGCTCTTAACAACAAGTCTGCTGGTTAGACTCCCACATGGGATGGTGGCTACACCCACCTGCAACTAAGATTGTAACACAGCACCTTGAGTTTAGAGACCTCGAGCTGCTGACGGGCAGCCAGATGGCAACTGGCGCCCTCCACAACAAAGATTGAAGAACAACTTGGCTGGTCCCTCTCCCCAATTTCCCAACACTGTTTCCCTCCCCCCAATTCCCCAATTTAAAAAAAAAAATTGAGTGACTGATTTACCCAATTTGAGTCTGTTTTCTTGTCCATAAAATGGAGCTGATAGGGCTATAAGAAGAGTGATCTGCCATGTATGAAGGGCCTAGTATGCAGCAGGAAACTTGGGAAACGGTTCAGTGATATTATGTTTAAGCTTTTTCCTTTGTCTTTCTACCCTGGCCACCATCTCATCCATGTCAGTGAATCACACAAGTGACAAGTCATTGATCAAATCCCTGCAGGGGGGGGTACTGTGCAGGGTACCGTGAGGGACCCAAGACAAGCGCAGGACACTTGGCATCCTCCATCAGGTTGGAAAGACGAGGCGTGCCGTGTGCGTGCACACAGCCATACACCCACTTTTTGGTGGTGGCCCCAGTGGCCAGTCTTCCTTCTTCTCTTCAGAACAACTCTATTGACTACTTCTGGTTCTTGGTTAGGCTCAGTGAACAGAGGGTGACTTTGACACCCATTGGATGGTGTTTTACGAGGGAGCAATCTGACACCGATGGAGCCCACAGCACCCACTCTCATAATGAATTTCTGGGCACCTGCCATGTGCCAGGACCTGTGGTGGGTGTCCTGTGTTCCCTCTCATTTGACCCTCACACAACTTTGTGAGGTCATTTTACAGATGAGGAAACTGTGGATCAGGGACATCACATACCTTGCCAAGGTCACAGACTTAGGACGTTCTGGAACCATCATTCTAACCCTGATGTCTGTCTAATCCCACAGCCATAATGGGGGTGATGCTAGCATCTTCACCCCAAACATCACTAAGGTCTCGGACCTTTCCTGTGTCGTCGCTAAGTTGGGTTCCGGGAGTTGGAAGTAGGCCCACTGTTACTTGGCTCTTGCAGGGTATTATGACCAGAGGACCAGGCTCCTGCAGTGCCCGGAAGGTTTCAGGTGCCTCCTGAGAAGTGGGAGAGGGTGGGAGAGAACCTAGTGTGCCTGGTGTGGGGGTGTGGAGAAAGAAAGAGCATTAGAGTTGGGCCTCCAGGCACTGCTTCGGAGGTCACTTGGTTTTATTGCACCTATTCTATGCTAAGCATTTTTAAGGCTTCTCATCACCCCAAAAGGGCAAGAAAATCAATGAGCCATTTTATACTGTAGGCAGCTGCCCAGAACAAGAGCCCAAAAGCAGAGCAGACATAGCAGTAAGATGTTCCTGCTTCTCTGTTCTTACAAAGCACCAGGATTCCTGAAAAGAGACTGTCACCTTGGATGGTTTTGTTCTCTGTGTGAGGTCTGCAGGGTGTGCGGATTGCCTTGGCTTTTTGGTGGGGAAGCAAGACAGCTCAGTGCAGGGTGGAGGACCCTCGGTTCCTGCCCCTGGTCAGCCTGCAGTGACATGCCAGGTCAGGGCAGAAGGCACATCTGCTGTGAGGGACAGGAGTGAAAAGAGGTCTGGCCATTTGAAAAATGCAAGCACAGTGGTGGCCAAGTTTATTATTACTATCGTGGCTGTTGATGTCTGACCAGAAAAGATACTTGGGTAGTCAAATTTTGCCAATTAACCTTCTGAGAAAAGTACAGTCAGAGGAACAAGTAGGCTTTGTTGGCACCACGGCACCCTGCCAGGAGCCCCGGCCACCTCGGCCCTTGGTTTCCAGCCCTTGGGCCCTTCATTGGCTTTGCTGATTTCCCAAGTTGACTTGAGAGGTTAAAAATAGATCTGGTATTTTACAACCCATGTGCTTGAACATCAAAGAGAAGCAGATTTAAATGGCCTATTTTTAAAAAGAGCCTTTTGCCTTAAGCTTCCTGCTTGGCAAGCATCTGTGAGTGGTGGCAGGTGTTACCTACCCTGGGCAGGGTGCCTGTGTGCAGAGGGTGATCAGGAGGGGCAGCGAGGGTGGATTAGCTCTTTCTTTCTCGCACCCCTCCCTGTGTTGCCTGACTACATTCCTGTCAGTATTCTCATATGTAACTCATTTAATCCTCACCACCGCCCTATGAGACAGTAGTATTCTCATTTTAAATGGGCTCAGAGAGGTTAAGTAGCCTGCCCAAGGTCATGCAGCTAGTAAGTAGCATGACTGAGACTAAAATTTAGCAGTCCAGTTCCAGAGCATGTTCTGCCACCTCCGACCAAATTGTAAGATACCTGTCCGGGGGCTGGTCAGGTGGCGCAGTTGGTTAGAGCACGAGCCTTGAGCAACAGGGTCGCTGGTTCGATTTCCTCATGGGCTAGTGAGCTGCTCCTGAGCTGAGCTGCCGATGAGTGGCCAACAGGTGGCAGGATGGCTCAGCTGGTGAGAACACGTGCTCTTAACAAGGTTGCCAGTTCGACTCCTGCATGAGATGGTGGGCTGTGCCCCCTGCAACTAAGATTGAACA
>NW_017732584.1:103141-110997 GCF_001890085.2 Hipposideros armiger | reverse complement strand
GAACAGCACTGGGGAATCGAGGGAAGGGGAACAGACAAGTTGCTGTTGTTTTGTTCTTCAGTCTAGTTGTGGAGGACGTTGCTTCACTGGCCCAAGTGGGCACCATCATTGCGCTCTTCCCGGGCGAGGCAGATCAGTCACTGGCTTCTGGACAGCCGCTCACGGCGGCTGCTGGCTGCTCACGCTGGCTGCCGGCTACACACGGTAGCTTATGGCAGCCCACTGCAGCAGGGAGCTACAGCCTACGCTGTTGCCGGCGACCCATGGCGGCCCAGGTCGAGCTGTTGTTCACCATCTTAGCTGCAGAGGGCAATGTCACTGGCCTTCATATGTGGGATCCGAACCGGGGTCCTCTGGCATCTGAAGCCAGTTCTTAACCAACACGCCACTCGGCCAGCCCTAGAGCACACACTCTTAACAAGGTTGCCGATTCGATTCCCGCATGGGATGGCGCTCCCCACAACTAGATTGAAAAGCGGCAACTGGACTTGGAGCTGAGTTGCACCCTCCACAACTAAGATTGAAGGACAACAACTTGACTTGGAGCTGATGGGTCCTGGAAAAACACAATGTTCCCTTCCCAATTCTCCCATAAAATCTTTAAAAAAAAAAATAGAAAAAGATTCCTGTCCATTGGGAGGCTCTTAGGACAGCTGAGAATTCCTCACTTCAGGATAGACTCCTCGCTTTGTTTTAGGTTCATTTTCATATAGACAGCATCATCTTTGGACTGCCTGGCCTTTCGTAGTGAGGTTTGTGACCTGGTGTCATTGAACACGCTTGACACTCGATCATAAGAGGAGGTATCGGTATAATCTGTGGCACCAGGTGTTCAGAGATTCTTGATTTACTGCAGCCTCTTAGCAGAGGGGCCCGGCCATTTGAAAGTGACTGGGTTTCTGTTCTTTCTGTAATGACTGACGGCAACAACTCTGGCTGCTCCTTGACACATGAGATTCTTAAGCCAGAAGAAGAAGATGTATGCACGTGTGCCAGGGATGAGAAAGGTGAAGGCATCTCAGAGCATTTGTCAGCGCAGCGCAGAGTGGTGGACCGAGTCCCAGCCAGACGGAGGCCTAAGTTCTGCCTCAGTCTTGTTCTCAACCAGAGCAGGTGGCTGGGGATCGTGGCCAAATCTCCAGTTGAGCCTTGAGTTCTTCAAAGGGGACTGGCCTAAGCCCTCTAAGAAAACTCTTAGCTCAGAAATGCACTGATACCATTACATGGCTAAAGGAGTGGTTCCCAACTCCAGGCAGCACTGTAGACTCATGGTGTGTGTGTGGGGGGGTGGCCTTTTTAAAAGCATCCCCAACTGCCAAGAAGTCAGCAAGAGAGGAAACTGAAAAATAAAACCAATGTAAGGCTAGCACCCCACATTCGTGTCTAAGATTTTGTGCACCCAAGTAGAGAAATACAAAAGTGTCATGTAGTTCTCAGGAAAACAACAGAAAGACGGAAATAGGGTCACTTGAGAGTAATTGGAGAAGGAATAAAACAGCTCAGGATGATGGGAGCTGTCCTTGGTGCTGACAGTTCTCCTGTAGGTTTTCATAACATGGGATGTAATAAGGCACATCCTTCACAGTACCCTTCAGCAATAAACACAGTGACAGTTCCTGGGACCGTTTCTTACAATGTCCCTGGTTTAAGGCTGTGGTGTGACATTTTTTCAGCCCAAATGATGTAACCTATGAACTCAGCTCTCTACCAGTCTGACTTGACTTAAGCATCACATGTAGTGTGACTAGGCCAGTTGCACCTACAACTTTTTTTATAGTGAGGGTCAAATTTCTCAGACCTTTATGAAAGTAAGGCTATATTTAAATATATGTTGTCTGAAAAAGTTGACAAACATATGGATTTAGTCAGTAGTAGCCTTTAAAATCAATGTTCAGGACACTTAGTGTGTACTCAGTAAATATGTGAAATTAATATTTATGACTCATAAAAGCGTCCATATATATTTCAAAAATGGTATGTTGTAAGTCACAGCTTTTTGGCCTTCTGTTCCTCAGTTTTCTTAACGGTGAAATAGGGCTATGAATCAGCCTTAGTACATAGGATTTTTCTGAGGAGTGAATGAGTTAATATATGGGAATCGTGTAGTACTGTGCCTGCCCCAGAGTCAGCACCCATTAAGTGTTAGTACTATGTGTGGAATGTGTTATTGTTCATGATGCAGACTGTCTTGCAATGATTTTCTCCCCTCTCCCCCAGGGGTGTGTAGACCATTGGTTGGGAACCATTCAGAGGCTCTTGTGTACAGCTCTTCAGGTTGTGCACTGCACAAGCTCTGGCTGTGGGGACAAGCTGGGCTGAAATCCAGCCCACATGCTGCTCACCTGACGATGAGCCCTGGTGCAGTGCTGCCCTGAGGAAGGCAGGTTCTCAGCCCTGAGGTCCCACAGCATGTGTGGCATTGTACTGGATCCAACAGCTATTTTTTTCCTCCTCACTGCTCTCCATGGAACTTAATTTCTGATGTGAGTTAATAATTGATTCCTGATGCCTCCACTTATCGGTATTTTAGCCAATAGCTCTGTTCTACCTGGAGCTCCTGCAGAGACTAGCAATGAAGAATCATCAATGACTATTTGTTGCTTGTTTATTTGGAGAGCCCTACCTCTCTCCACTTTCCATGCTGACCACTTTCCGCTGATACTCTCAGCTCCTGCAGGACCAGTTTCTACCCATGTTTACACTGGCTCTGGGTTCTCAGTGCTTCGTCCACATGAGCTCATCTACTAGCCACTTCCCAGGCCCCCTCCCTGTGTGTGCCAGGCATGTAGGAGAATGCTTCTCATGCACTTGTGTGGGTACGTGATCAGGTACCTGTCTGGAGGGCCAGAGCATGGACGAATTCTGCCAGGGCGTCATTTTCTGGAGTGAGTCTTACAGGGTAAGCTGACAGGTGGCGAGAGGGATCCTGAGGCCCCATGGAGGGCCTCCTTGGAAGAGGGGATGCTGAAGGGTCCTTTGTCTCAGAGCCAGAGATTAGGTTGCAGCTCTTTGTGCCATTGAGTCCAAGGGTAGGAGGGCCCGGTGCAAAAGAGCAGGGGTTCCTGAAAAGCAAAGGCTGCAGACCTAGGAAGCCAGCCATGTTGTTCCCACAATTAAAAACCAGACGTAAGCTCTGCCCAGCCAGACATAGAAAGCTAACTGCCGCCAGCCAGCTGCCGGCTCTGCCACTGCTCATAACCGCTCCTTGATCGTCAGTATTGGTGATTTTTGTTTTCCTGTATTTCTCCTAGGTCCACAACAGAGTTTTGTTAGGGAGATGCCAGGAAAGCACTTAAGCATGCAGTGATTGTGAGATTTAATTCCACCTTGGAAGTGCCATTTTTAAATGGCCTTCGTGTGTTTTCTTGGCCTAATGACATCGCTTACTACCTCTTCTCCCCTCTCCCTGTGTGCTCCCCACAGAGCAAAGAGTTCAAGACGCTGTCAGAGCAGTTGTCGGCGGCCACCTCCACGCACACCATGGAGGTGGAGAAGCTGAAGAGGGAGCTGGCCCACTACCAGCAGAGCCAAGGTGGGGACAGCAGCCTGAAGCTGCAGGAGGAGGTGGAGAGCCTGCGGACTGAGCTGCAGAGAGCCCATTCGGAGCGCAAGATCCTGGAGGACGCCCACACCAGGGAGAAAGATGAGCTGAGAAAGGTATGGCGAGGCCAGAAGAGGCGGCGTGGTGGTGGGCTGGCTAACAGAGTACCATCCCTGAGGCGGTTTCTTCTTCAAGCTGTAAAATTGCCACGGGCTATACTGGGGCATGTGTCCCCAGCCTGACCACCCCTCTGCATTTAGATGTAAAGTGCCCAAGTTTAGAAGAAACCCACAGAAGCATGTGTTCATTCACCTAACAGGTGTTGATTGAGTTTCTGTCATTCGCTGAACCACTTGGGCATTTCCTGAGAGGGATGCACATGGCTAGCTTCAGGCATCTTACGGTCTTAGCAAACTGCAGAGCTCGCTAAGCCACATGCGGCTCTTTGGGTGTATTTGTATGTTCGGTCTCAAAAGTTTGCCGACCCCTGGAAGAGCCAATCCTGTCTCTCACAACAATTTAAAAATAATTCGAAAGCCATAAATATATTTTTACATAATCACATTATGTGAATAATATCCTTTAAAAATTTTATAAATGAAACTATGATAGTTTTATTTCCATTTTCAATTTTACTCCAGAGCCTGCGGCTCATGAGCCGCAGTTTGCTGACCCCTGGCGGCTCTTCCGTCTCAAAAGTTTGCCGACCCCCGGTCTAGCATTAGCTACCAAGTCAGCTCAACAAGCTGAGCCCTTGTTGGCTAAAGAGATGGCCCAGAGGTAGTGGCTTTTCTTCTCAGCACTGCCTGCAGGGGTTATAGGCAACCTCTAGACATCCCTATCCATAACAAATCCTCGTGATTTGGGGAAGCTTAGGTGTCGATAGCCTGAGCCTGACCTGCCTACTCCGGTTGGTGTGTCTCATGTTTGCTCTGCACCCCATAAAATAGATCTTCCTGGGATAGGCCCCCATACCTCCATCTGTAAAGTCACACACAAACATTCCCTTCTCCACTCCCAAGATATCTGTTCAAACGAGGGACATCCCACGTGCCACTGGAGACCCTTCCATGGACTTGGGACACTGCCGCTTTCTCCCGAATCTCTACAGCGACCCATGGGCCACATGACACATTGCCCGCTTTTTAGTACCCAGCCCTTGCTGGAGAGGCGCTGAGGATTGAGAATCTAAGAACGGAGGGATTCAGCGTTCCTAACGTTAGAATAACAACTTGCAGTGTTTAAACACTGGGGAGGCTGAATGCTGCCACAGATGAGGTTCCCAGGGTAGGTGTCCGAATTTCCAGATTCCCATCCCTGCTCTGCCATCATTAAATGCATGTGGGAAACCCTCACCTTAGTTCCCTCATCTATTAAAAAAAAAAAAGTTGGTCTAGGTCATTGCTAAGGCCCCTTCTGGACTTGCAACTGGACAGCCCCATGGGATTGTATTTGATGGCTTCTAGAAGGAAAAAGGACCTCAGCCCACTCTGTGGTGCTCATCTCGTCCTCTGCCCCTTCACCTTCTCCTGAGCTGAGCCCTCAGACATGACGGGGAGACACGCAGGCTGCCGTTTGAGATGAGAGCCTGCAGAGCCAGCTCACACTGGGCTTCTGCACATCAGTTTCCTGTCGCAAGCAGAACTTCAGCACCGTCAGACACTGTTTTCCCCAGATCGCGGGGATTTCCCAGGGGTCACAGGTGGGATCCACATGGCACAGAAAAGTGCCCCCCCCCCGTACCTCCAGTGTGTTGCCCAAATAAACCTGCCAGCTCACTCACCATGAGACCCGGACATTGGCTTCATTCTTTGGGATGAAGCATGTGGTGCCGGGAAACTCCTGTTAAAACGGAGTTTCCTACAAGCTATGGAAACCTGTACTAGCTGCCTGGCCCTTGGGAACAGATGGACAGTAACCCTTCCTTCCATGTGAACAATAAACAAGAAGGTGGAATCCAAGGCAGAGAGAAGATGCCAACATTACAACTGGGAACTTGAGACTAGTGATGCTGAGAGAAATAGAAAAGCAAGTTTACCCTCTTTTGGAGCCAGTCAGATGAAATACCTGGGACGTCTGTTTACCCAGCAGGTCCACAAAACAGGGTCTCCTATGTCCACCACTTGATTCACCACCACCATCCCCCCATCCTCCTTCCCTGCTTCCTCCTGGGCACTCGGGCCTTGGAGCACTTTTTAAAGATCCAAGTCTCTATCCAAGGGAGTCTAGGGGATATTATATGAAAACCTTCCTCGACAGGGCAAACTAGAGACGTGGACTCTCTCCTCTCCTTTAAAAAAATTGTCACTATTTCCTAGGAAGGAGTGTGTTGACCTAGGTGTTAAATACAGTGAGAGCTTGGAAACTGGCAAGAAGAAAAAATTCAAAGATACTGCAAGAAGGGTAACAGCAGGTGCAGAGGCAGAACAAGAAAAGAAGCACCTTCCTGACCCCAAACAAAAGCCGATCCCAGAGTGGTAACATGAGAAGAAGTGGGGATAAGATGATTCATTAAGTGCAGTGTCCGCCTCTTTTCTGGAAGAGGAAAAGTAGAAGCAAAATTTCTTCCTTCTCTAGAGCTTCCAGAACACTTTTATTCAGGTAGGTGGGGGGACCTGGCTTCCCCCCACCCCCCTCTTCATCGTCTGTGGCTAGTCAGGGTTTGATATTTCTCAAAGGCACCGTGTCCAACCTTAACAATTCTGAATAATCAGACAGTTGCTTTCCTCTTGGGGTTGTCCAGGGGCCTCTCTGCCTTGAGCAAGATTGATGAGACAGGGAAAGCCTCGTGAGGGGGCTGATTGCTGGTACGGGTTTAATTAATGGATTGGATGTTGCTGTCAGCAAATGTTGTATTGGAACTGGCATCTTGGAAAAGTTTAGGCTCCCTACCCCTGACGATACTCACTGTCAGGCCACCTGACTCCACTGCCTGGGGCTGTGGGAAGCCAGGTCCCCCGGAGGGCAGGAACTCACCCCTGTGTCCAGAGCCGCATGAGTTAGCTTACACCCTTTCTGCTAACGGTGTCCATGGTCGTGGTTCTCCTCGGAGCAGTCTGCACCTAGACCTTCAGCCTCCTTCCCTTTTAGCCCATGCAAGGTGTGCGCTTGGCTCTTTTTAAAGCTGTCAGTGATCCCTGTGCTGACCGACCGATGCAGCTGTGCTGTTTTGTACAGCTGAGCTGTTTTGTGTCCCTAATGAAAGAGGCATGGCTCCCGGGGGCCGCCTTTCACACAGAGGCAATGGCCCATTATCCGTACTCTGCTCTGAAGGGTTGCGGGTGAGTGAGGAAGGTGCCTGGCTCTGAGTGACAGTCCTCGACGCTTGTGAGTGATGAAGAGCTGCCCCCAGGCTCTGAGTGTTCAGACTGGTGTGATTGGGGTTGTGTGTTACGTCATGTTGTCAGACACAGAACCACCTGCTGCAGGTTGGTTACCTTGGGTAGTTACACTATAAAGGCTTGCGGTTTTCCCAGATAGAAGCAGAGAGATATGACGGGGGGTGGGGGCGGTAGGGCTCTCACAGCGGAATGGTTTGAGCCTCCCCTAAGGTGCAGAGCAGGACCCTTGGCCCGTGAAGACTCAGAGTTGTGTTCTCAGCAGCTCCGGGATTCATGATTCCTAAGGAGGCTCATGGCTGTTAGAAAGGGGACCCCATCCCGTCTCAATAGAAGGACAGTGCCTCATTGCAGAAATCATGGAAGTTCATGGCCCTTCATTCACTGAACAGATATTTATTGAGTGCCTGTATTTGTTAGGCCCTGTGGGGCAAAAGTAAGCGATTCTAAAAAGTTCTCATTCTTGTGGAGCTTAAATATTTGGGGGTTATGGGAGAATACACAGACAGGAATTAAATACAAATTACCCATCATGTGCTATAAAGAAAAATAAAGCAGAGTAAAGCGGGTAGAGAGGGACCTGTGGGAGCAGAGGGAGATGTGGTTTCATTTATGAAGGCCACAGACAGTCTCTGAGAAGACACCTGAGCCAGGTGAGGGGTGAGCCTTCTGGAGCCCTAGGGAACAGGTGACAAAAGTAGCAGCAGGTGCACAGGCCCTGAGGTGGAAGTAGGCGGGGCAGGTTCGAGGACCAACAAGGAGGCCACTGGGCTGAGGCCGAGTGAGCGAGGAGAAGAATGGTGGGAGGGGGTGAGGTCAGAGCAGGACACACTTTCTGCCTTGAAGGCAGCGCCAGCCGTGAAACCTGCAGAGAGGAACAGGGGCTTGGCACTGAGTTCCTATGACACACACCAGTTCTCCCCTGCTCGGAACACCTTCCTGTAGCCCTTGCTGTTGGAACGGGTCGTTTGAGGCCC
>NW_017732584.1:99095-102631 GCF_001890085.2 Hipposideros armiger | reverse complement strand
GCGAGGGAGTGCCCCACCCTTGGTTTCGCTTCTCTAACTTGGGTACTGCCTAGGGCAGCCAGGTGTCCTAGGTGAGTTCAGATTTCGTTTCTACGCAGTCCTTTGTGCACTTCCTGTCCACGCCTCTTCTTTTCTCGCTCCTCTGCTTGAGGAAGGAGTTCCCATTGACTAAATAATTTCCCATCATATAGAGTACCTGTGCTTTTTTGCCTTACTCTCAGAGAACAGGCAGGTAACCCTTCACAGAGCTTTGGAGAGTTAGAAGTGTTGTCCCTGCCAAGGGCCATGCCTGTCACTTTCTGCTAGGTGGTAGGTACTCAGCATCCAGGACTGAAGACACAGGGTGCAACAGGGGGCAAATGAGCCTTTCCTGGTAGTCATTGTCCCATCCGTATGTCCCATAGTTTCCACTAGAAACCTTGCATCTGGCTTTTTTTACAATGCAAATACCCAATTCTAAAAAGCCAGTCAAGACAAAACAAAAGTCCAGAGCTACATTTGTGTCCCCCAAGATTAACTGGTAAAGGCAGTTCTTGAGCGTAGAGCTGGGACATTTGTGTCGTTGCATGCACCAGGGACTACATTAGACTGATAGTAACAGGATGTACCCCAGTGTTGGCTCTAATGATTTGTCCCAAATAACCTTTTAGCAGTAAGAAACACTCCCAGTCAGTAATAACTGCCTGCAAGAGTTAAAAAGACACCCCCACCCTCAGAAAAATGGAGATGTTAAATGATGGTTAATGAATCCCAAAACCTAGCAAAGGTGTTATTTATCATGCTGACACCCCTGGTTCTTGTTAAGTGTCTCTCACTGCAGCCTGCATCCCTGACAACTCGCAAAAGGGAGGCCATTTGGCTGCAAAAGTTTGTCACCTGCCCTGTCTGCCACCCAGCTCTCCGTATGCTAGCTGTCCGGGAAGGCTGGGGGTGGCCAGTACCTGGGGAAATGTGCCTGGGGAGGCATCCTCTGCCCTCCTGGGATGTGCAGCTGAGAGTGGGACCCATTCCTCCTGCTGTTCACTAAAGAGCAGGTACTGGGCCTGCCTCTAGAATTGCTCAGGCAAGGAGGAAAACTGGAGCTCCCAGATGCCACTTTGATGTATGGCTTAGCATAGCAAAGCCGAGCTCCTTGGAGGCCTGCCTTGGTGAATCAAAGCCTTGGAGCAGCGTTTCTCAACCTGCGGGTCGCAACCCCTTTGGGAGCCTGTCTTACTACTCATCTTTTTACCTTTTGCCACACTTAGCAGAGTACTGTACTTTGTAGGGTGGTTTATTCGTGGAATGATTCTTTAACAGCTTTACTGATTATAATCCACATACATACAAATCACCCATTTAAAGGGTACAATTCCAGGGTTTTTAAAAATATATATTCACAGTTTTGCAACCATCACCACAGTCAAATTTTAGAATATTTTCATCAACGCCCCCCCTCCCCCCCCAAAAAAATCTCTGTATCCATTAGTAATCATACCCCTGACCTAGGCAACCACTAATCTACTTTTTGTCTCTATAACTCTGCCTACACAGGATATTTCATAGAATTGGAATCATAGCATTCATGGCCTCTTTCACTTAGCAAGATTCATCCATGTTGTAGCATGTATCTGTACTTCATTGCTTTTATTGCTAAATAGTATTATATGGACCTATCATATTTATCAGTTCATTAGTTGATGGACATTTGGGTTGTTTCCACTGTTTGAGTATTTTGAACAATGCTGATACAAACTTATATGTATCAATTTCTGTTTGAACATGTAGGTTTTCATTTCTCTTAGATAGATATATACCTAGGAATGACATTACTGGGTCATGTGGTAACTATGTTTAACCATTTGAGGACCTGCCAACTGTTATACCATTTATGAGGTACATTCCTACCAGCCGTATATGAAGGTTCTAATTTCTCCACATCCCCACAAACGTTTACTATTATCTGTCTTTTTTCATTCTAGCCATCCTATTGCATGTACTTCGAAGTGGTACCCCATTGTAGTTTTGATTTGTATTTCTCTAATGACTAATGATGTTGAGCATCTTGTCATGTGCTTATTAACCACTTGGAGAAATGTCTGTTCGAATCCTTTCCCATTTTTAGTTGGGTTATTTGCCTTTTTATTGAGTTGCAAGTGTTCTTTATATTTTTAGGGTACAAGTCCTGTATCAGATACACGATTTGAAAATATTGACTTCCATTCTGTGGTTTGCCATTTCACTTCCTGGATAATGTCCCTTGAAAAATAAAAGTTTAAATTTTGATTAAGTCCAGTTTAACTATTTTTTTCTTTGGTTGTTTCTGTTTTGGTGTGTAGCTAAGAAACCATTGCCTAATCCAAGGTTACAAAGATTTGCTTCTGTTTTCTTCCAAGAATTTTATAGTTTTAACTCTTACATTTAGGTCTTTGATGCTTTTTAAATTCACTTTTGTATATGGTATGGCATAGGAGTCTAATTTCTATCTTTTGTATGTGGAAGTCCAAGTTGTGTCAGCCCCATTTGTTGAAAAGATTGTTCATTGAATTGGAATGCAAGCATTTATTTCTGGATTCCAATTCTTGCCATTGATCTGTATGCCTATCCTTATGCTAGTATCACACTGTCTTGATTACTGTAGTTTTGTAGTAAGTTTTAAAAATGAGAAGCGTGTATCCTCCAATTTGTTCTTTTTCAAGGTTATTTTGGCTATTTTGGATCCCTACATTTTCCATATGAATTTTAGGATCAGCTGGTGGATTTCTGCAACAAAGCCAGCTGGGATCTTGATAAAGACTGCATTGAATCTGCAGGGTTGCATTGAATTTGAGGGGTGTTACATCTTAACAATATCAAGTCCTCCAGTCCATTAACTCAGACTGTCTTTCTATTTATTTAGATCTTTTTTTATTTCTTTCAACAATATTTTGTAATTTTCAGAAGTGTACATTTTATACTTCTTTTGCTAAATTTATTCCTAAGTATTTTCTTTGGGTTTTTTTTTATGCTGTTGTAAATGGAATTGTTTTCTTAATTTCTTTTTTATTATTTATTGAAATGTATTGAGATACAGTTGAGTTTTGTATATTGATCTTGTACCTGCAACTTGAAGTCATTTATTAGTTCTGATAGTTTTTAAGTGGATTTCCTAGGATTTTCTACGTACAAGTTCATGTCATCTGTAGGTGGAGAGAGTTTTACTTTGTTCTTTCCAATCTGGATGCTTTTTGTTCTTATTTTCTCATTGTCCTGGCTAGAACCCCCAGTACAATGTTGAATAGTATTGGTGAGAGCAGACATTCTTCTCTGTGGGGGAAAGGCATTCTGTTTTTCACCATAAAGTATGATATTAGCTCTGAATTTTTGTAAATGCCCTTTATCAGGTTGAGGAAGTTCCCATCTGTTCTCTTTGTGCAGTGTTTTTATCACAAACGTTTGATAGTATTTTGTTAAGAATTTTTTTCATCTATATTCATAAGAGAATGGCCTGTAGTTTTCTTGTGAATCTTTGTCTGGCTTGGGTATCAGGACATTCCTGGCCTCCTAGAAGGAATTGG
>NW_017732584.1:90866-95993 GCF_001890085.2 Hipposideros armiger | reverse complement strand
GGAGCACGCATTAAATGCTGGTTGAACCAAATGCTGCTGTTCACAGCCTCACATGACAGAACTCTGGAGGGCAAACCCAGGCATGAATCTAGAGGGGGGAAAGTCTGGGAAATGGATGCTGTAAGAGCTGTTGGAGAAATGGTTCCAGGGCAGGGCAAGTGTTGGTTCTGTTTCAAGGTGCAATCAAGTGGTGTTTGCCAGCACATTTACAGTGATTAGTAGCTGCATTGATTCTTCATCAGGCAGCATTACACCCTGAGTGTTACAGTTTCTGTAGTGTGAGACCATTTTCCAGAAGTGAGCTCTTTTAGCTTCCAAATCAAATGGCTCTGTCTTTATCCATTTGTTCTTGGAACATACGATCGGCCATCTTAAGCGGCTCACACAGGAGGAATATCAATGGCTGAGACTCAGATGTTATCTGGACAGAAAAGGAGCCTGCAGCACCAGCTTTGATACAAGTGACGGTTGGCTGGCATTTGCTTTGTATCTGAGCTGTGGATTGATGTTTGGGAGGAGAGTGAAGCCAGACAACTGAACCAGCGGTGGGCAGTGAGGTGCTGTATGTCCCCTAAGGCACTTCTGCTGTTAAAGCCCCCTCTTCCCTGCTCTGTCTTCCTGTGAAGGAAATCGGCCTGGAGAAGGCGGCAATGGACTTGACAGTCTTCCTGAAGCTGCAGAAGAGAGTGCGGGAGCTTGAGCAGGAGAGGAAGAAGCTGCAGGTGCAGCTGGAGAAGCGAGAACAGCAGGACAGCAGGAAAGTCCAGGTGCGTGAAGGGGATTCAAGCCCGCCGAGCAGCCCCTTGTCCTGCTGGCATCAGAGAACAATCCAGATCACTCCTCCCACAGCCCATGTGGCAGGGAGTAGCCCCCGTGGGGCGATGCTGGTGCTGGGTTCCAGAGGAGTGTCATCTTGTGTTGGCGTCATATCACATCTTGTCTGCAAGTGTCCCCGATCACCCCGGGTGTTGCAAAGAGGACCAGGGTATGTCATTAAAGTATAAATACAAGCAGAAGTCAAATTAGAGCAGAGAAAATAATTGCCCTCTCATAGCTGGAATCTGGCATGGACTTGAATTTAGCCCCNGAGTCCGGATGCCTGATTTGAGGGTCCCCAGGCATCTGTTCCTCATGCTCTCCCTGCCCTGTTTTCGCAGTGCACAGTTGTTTCCTGACCTTGGTCATGAAGGGGGGGATATGACATTCTGCGGAAAACCCCTTGAAGGCCTCCTGTAAAATGAGGCTGCCATTTTCTTTTCGCCTCACGTTTCCTCAAGCTAGACACTAGATTGAACAGTTGAGGGTTCATAGCAAGGCTCCTTTCCTCTCCCCGCGTCTGGACTATGCTGGTCCCGTAAGCCAGGCAAGGGCAAGTGGGAGGAAGACCAGACATGATTCTTCGTTGTGACCTTCGGGCTTTTCTGAGACTCAGACTTGAAAGCTCAGAATTCACCAGGATAAGCAACCAAATGCAAGAAAGCTTGTTATTGTGTAAACTCCTGAACTAGGCATGGGAGCTTGGTGCAGGCTTTTCATGAGGTTTTTGTGGGCATTGGAAGACCATAAACAGTGGTGAACTCGTCTGTCTTGTTTTAATGGAATGTTTCCCTTGAAATGAAAGCAGCTTGTGTGGATTCAATTTTCCTAAATAAAAAAAGCATTTAAACATAAGTAGATGAAATTCAAACCCCACAAAAGGAGACTTTTTTTGCCCAGCTTCACAGGGGAACATTTTCCCTGCTGTTCTTTCTTTCAGCGAGTTGCAGACCTGGAGCAAGAAAATGCTCTCTTGAAAGATGAGAAAGAACAGCTTAACCACCAAATCCTGTGCCAATCGAAAGGTAAGCACCCAAGTGCTTGATTTTTCATTTTGAGTTTTAATTTCTTTTCCACGGTGATTTTCCCCAGAGACTAGTGTGCGGTTAGTCAAGATGCTGCCGTAGGGAAAGGAGCTTTAATAGAAAAGATGAAAAAGGCGGGTGGTCTTTATGATCCTGCTATGACGTTTGGTTTAATGTAGTAAGACACACGGATAACAGACAATATAATGCGTGGGATTTGGAGTCAGGGAGACTCTACCGAATGCTACTGTGTGGCTTTGAGCAAGTCACGTAATGACTGGAGTCCTTAGTTTCTTCATCTGCAAAATGGACATCAAGGTACAGACCTCAGAGGGCTCATGTATGGAGCAGATACTACACATGGGTCGCTTAAGCTGGTGCTTGACACATAGTAGGCACTTAGGAGCTGTCCTTATTGCTGTTTATAAATTTATCCTTTGCATCCATCATTCCTGTCATGGTTTCTTCTACCCAGTGGGGCATTGTTCGTCGTTTGCTGAAGACAGGACCATGGGTCACATCCAGGTCACCTGTCTCAAGTGCCCACTGATCCATGGGCTGCCATCAACCCCCAAAGAGAAGCAGTGGGGGTCCTAAGACCCAAGTTCTCACCCGACTCAGTGTGGCCTTCAGCATATCACCCCCCTTTCTTATCCTCAGGTTCTTCCCCCCGCCCCCCAAGACCATAAGAGAATTGAACCACCTGAGTGCACGGTCCCATCCTGCACGAAATCTTGTTGAAAACTTAAACTGTTTTTCATTTTCCTTTTAAAATTATTCCTTTCCACTAATAGGAATAAGTTTTGGTGGGGGAAAAATCCCATCCATGTTATTATCTTTTTGCCTTCCCCTCTTCCTAACTTTGGACTTATCTCCTCAAATCTCCTTTAATCTCCCTACATTCCAAGAACTGAAGAGATCAGGAATAGGGAAGAAACTCAGGAACAAACCATGGGTTCTCAGGAATGCTGCCAGCAGCTGCTGCGACAGCTGTCGAAAGAGTCTGGTGCGTTAACTGAGGGAGCTGTCATGTTTGCTGCCTGCTTCTCTCCCCACCTCCCAAGAGCAGGGTCCCCCATCTCCCCCTCTCCGAAGACTTACGGCACGTAACAGGGTCTCCTTTGCTCTGCAGTAGGTGAGGGAGCTGGATGAACTCATCGGGTGTCTGTGTTCGAGCTGTTGTGGGCAGCCTTTTAACAAGAGATTAATCAGAAAGCAGGAGTCGATGTGAGGGAGGGGAGTCCATTTGGAAAGAAACATGCAGCTTCATGTGCTTGCTTTCCAGATGAGTTTGCCCAGAACTCTGTCAAGGAAAATCTCCTGATGAAGAAAGAGCTGGAGGAGGAGCGCTCCCGGTACCAGAACCTCGTGAAGGAATATTCACGGTTGGAGCAGAGATACGACAACCTTCGGGACGAGATGACCATCATTAAGGCAAGGAGGGCAGTTCTGCTGCCCCACAGCGCTGGCCCCACCCTGCTTCCCGAGCCTGGTTCCTGCGCAGCTGCAGCCCCCTGTGCTGCTGCTGACTGACGCGCCTCAGTGCTCAGTAAATGGTGCTGTGTGCAGGGGGCTGCCTTCCAGCATCCGTTCCTGCCTTTCCTGCAGAGAGTTATCACATAAGGGAGCACCTGGGCCCGGTGGTCACCCCCAGCGACAGCTCCTTTTCTAATTTGAGGGTCTTAGAAAGATCTCAGAGGAGTTCAAGGAAAATTCCACCCAAGTGGATGTGCTCTCCTTCTTGTTTCCCGTTCTGGGAGCATTGCTGTGTTGAAACGGTAATGACGTGGGGAGTTCTGATCTCGGCTTCGTTACCGCGTGCTGCAGAGAGGCCCACGGGGTCTGATCATCCTGCCCAATCATTGATGAAATCATTTATGTAGAAACATTGTCATAGTTCAGGATTAGTCATGCTTTGTACCCCATATAAATGTTCCCCCCAGAATGTATAGTCAGACAAGATTGAGTAAGTTAATTGCATAGGAACCAGGAGGAGAGGCTGAACAGGCACATGTATGGAAATCTAAAATTTTCCTACCAAGATCAGCTTTCACTCTTAAAGCCAAATCAGATGCAAGACAAAAAGGGGGGTATTTTTAAATGAACAGTACAAATGGTAACCTCTACTTCTAATATATTTACTGTTTTCATAAGTAAATTGGTGGCGTGCAGGTTGAGTTGGGGGCCGTTGGGGGCACGTTTGCAACATTCTTTTCAAAAGGGAGGCAGATGGCAGGACTGTCTGTGTACTTTCAGGGCAAGACTGGAAGATAAGGGTTATTTCCTCGGGATTTTTCAGAGAAATTGGCCTCCGTCTTAGGAATTTGTATTTCATTACGAGACAAGGGAACCCAATCCTTACAAATGAGGCAGAAGCCCAACCCTAGGGCCTACTATTCTTTGAAAAGTAATACTTCTTGTTAACATGAGTTCATTATGAGTTTTTACGTTTTTCTCCTTACACAGCAAACCCCAGGCCACAGGCGGAACCCATCAAACCAAAGTAGCTTAGAGTCTGACTCCAATTACCCCTCCGTCTCCACATCAGAGGTCGGAGACACAGAGGACGCCCTCCAACAGGTAGAGGTGAGTAAGGCAGGTTCTTGGCTGGCTGTGCCCCGGAGGGGGTGTTTATTACCTGTGTGGAGCTCCACAGAGCTTTATTATATACTATTCTGTGGTGGCCACCGCAGTGTCCAGGGCCTCCTTCCTGAGAGCGGGACCACTTGGACTGCATTGAACTCACAGACAATACTCTGGAGTTAACATCCATTGTGCAAAACAGTACACTCCTGTTCCCCCACCCAGGAAGAAGGTACCTCCCTCATTCCTCTTGCAAAACTGAGACCGATTGCAGAGAAGTGAAATGGCTGGCTTAAAAAGGAACAGCTGTCATTAAAATAGATATAATTTATTGTCCCCACTTAGTATCCCAGTGTATACAATAATATCAATAAATATGCAAGAACGTTTTCCTCCCTGACTTAGAAGCTGGATAAAACTCAGAGGACAACAACAAAGCATTTGCTGAGTGACTGTACCTTTGTCACTTAGAGCACTACATAATGTCCCACACAGTGGACTTTATAGTCTGTGTGTAATTTTGTCAGAGGTACACAGGTACACAATTTTTCCTCTGGCATTTGAAAAGAGGAAAATTGCAAGCGTGTAGAAAACCTTATGAAGCACATGAAGGTAGATGTGGAGGACAAGCAGTTACAAACACAAATGAGTTTTGAGTGTGTCTTTGTGCCAAGCACTGCTGGGAGGTCCTGGAGACACAGCA
>NW_017732584.1:87768-88351 GCF_001890085.2 Hipposideros armiger | reverse complement strand
AGTATTGAGGACCTCTCTTTAAGGAGAGTGATCTTGTTCCCAACAGAGTTCAGTAAGAAAGGCAGGGTGGGGGAGGGGAGAGGATGGAATTCCTCTATGACACCCTGAAACCCGAGCTTTCAGAGTCGCTTTCTGGGATCTGCCCTTGGTCCCAAGAAGAATCCTGAGCTGGGCCTTTATTATGGAGAGAGATGTTCCAGGGTCTCAGCTAGAGAGAGAGGCCAGACTCTGCGTGAACGACAGGGAAGTCTGTAGGACGTGCTATCAGTGAGGAAGGGGCCTCTGACAGCCAGCCAGGCTGTCCGTGTAGGACTTCCAATCCATCCGGCTCCGTTGCCCCCCGGCCTGGCAAAGCCACCTTGGCCTCCAGGGTGATTCTAATGGGCTGCCCACTTAGAGACATGACTGCCAGCACATCTTCATGCCCACAGCAACCCAAATTTGAGTCACAATCTCTGTTTTCCAAGAGCCTCATGTACTCAACAGTTGTCTATGGTCACGCGGTAAATCCATACTACACAAAATGCAAGCACAGGCCTCTCAGTGGAGCAGTGGGCGGCGAAGCAGAGGCTGGTGCCTTGAA
>NW_017732584.1:83347-84483 GCF_001890085.2 Hipposideros armiger | reverse complement strand
TCTCAGGAAATTCTGAGGGCTTTAGGAGCTTTGTGCTGGGAACTAAGACACCAAACATTAAAACCAAAGATGTTCTAGCACACCTGTCACCCAGGAAATGACAAAAGAGTTTTAGAAACTCTGTGCCAGGAACTAGGGCCAGAGACCAAATACTTATTTCTTATTATGTCACATATGTCTTACCTACCTGACAGTTTCAGTGAAAATGTGACCAGTGGAATAAAACCACTTTGAAAAAAATAATCAGGACTTGCATGGAGCGATGTAAGGCAGGGATCTCCCAGTATGTCCAGTGATGGCCCAGTGGGTCCAGTGATGGCCCAGTGGGAGGTGGTGAGGTACAGAATGGAAAGCCTCTGGTCCGAGGGCTCAGACCAGAAAAGGGGCATTAGAGCAGCCCCACTGCCCCGTTCTCCCCGAGAACGTAACTGGGAATTTACCCAGCCTGCCAGGGCCAGTCAATCTGGCCCCACTTACTTGGAGGGCCGCACATAACGCGGGGAATTGCTGCATAGCCCAGGAGAACAGCCCTGAATCACGCCCGAGCCTTTCTGTAAAGCTAACGGATAAGAAAAGGGTACCTTATAGGGTTTTCCTTCTTGAATTATTGATTAGACTTATTTTCCTCCTGTGGTATTTAAAAGATCTAAAACCCTCCAAGGGGCAGGAGTCTCTTGCGGTGCTCAATGCTTGTGGCGGGGACCCTGTCCTGCCGTTCTTCAGCTGCCTGTCCTGGGGGAGGCTGAGCCCCAGGGAAGGAAAAGGAGCTCAGGGACCCCTGAGGCTATTGAGGCATCAGCCCCGCCCATAGTTCTAGAACTCGTAAGATGGTCTAGCCCGGTGGTTCTGCAAGGGTGGTCCTGAGGCCAGCATCGCTGGGAATGTGCTAGAAATGCCCGTTCTCGGGCCTCAGCCCAGACCTGCTGTTCTTGTCTCTCCGTGAAGCACTCAGGTCTCCCATGTTAAAAGCAGCTCAACACCTCCTCCGTGCAGCTGCCTGGTGAGGAAGGTACCCGTATGCTCCCGCAGGCCACATCTTCACTGCCCAGCACGGAGCCTGACTCAGAGAGGGCTCCATAAATATGAGCCCAAAGATCTCACAGCTCTGTAACCGCCCCACCCTGCTGCTGCTGGTC
>NW_017732584.1:80107-82757 GCF_001890085.2 Hipposideros armiger | reverse complement strand
CTCCGTACTAAATGCACAATCAATGCCTGCCCACTTATCCACATTTTGGGGGTTTCTTTGGGAAATTTTGAATCTCTTATATCCCAGGGCCTTACCAGCAATACATGTGTGGCTATCAGACTTTAAATGTTCTGAATTCATCTCAAACACAAAGTTATTTTATCCAGAAGAATTTAAATACATTGCAAAATTGAGCTTCAGTGGTACTTTTGACTCTAAATCCAGGTAGTTTTCCCTCCACTGGCATTGATGGTTCGTGGCTTTCTGTGTGACCAAAACAACAAAAGAATGGCATGTTCTCTAAAACATTAGTCCATGTGATGCTCCTTGGCAAAAAAATGGCACTAGATAAATAAGTTTAGGAAATCCTGCATTCCATATTCTCTACTGGAAAGGCACAAAGTATTAAGATTCTAGGAAGTCCTGTGTTGAAACATGTTGTTTAAAGTTAACCTGGCATTTCTATAAGGAAGGGCTTCCCTGGCCAAATGTGTTTAGAAATATGAACAGTCCTGAATCACTTTGGGGAACGCTACAGTAGAGGCATTGTGTCAGATGCTTCACGCCAGTGAGTTGGGGTGGTGGGTTCAAATCCAGACCCCAGCTTTGGCTGCTGGCTGATGCCATCAGAATTTTTCCCGTGTGTCCCATCGTTAAAATGGGAAGGGTGCTCTTAGCGTCCCAGGAGGACAGGCCAGGTTGGTTGAGGAAGGTGGAGGGGGGCAGGCAGCTCCCATGGGGAGAGTGCCCGGGATCCAGGGAGTAATGGAGTGTGGTGCTCGGGCTGTCTTCCAGAGGCAAGAGCTGGAGTCGGAGAACAAGAAGCTGAAGAATGACCTGAACGAACTGAGGAAAGCCGTGGCCGACCAAGCCACCCAGAACAACCCCACCTACAGCTCCCCAGACAGCTACAGCCTCCTGCTGAACCAGCTCAAGCTGGCCAACGAGGAGCTCGAGGTTCGCAAGGAGGAGGTGCTCATCCTGAGGACACAGATCGTCAGCGCTGACCAGCGCCGACTTGCTGGCAAGAACACGGTAACAAAATGGCAGCCGCGGTTGGGCTTGTTGAGCAGTGACACTGGGTAACAGATTCGGTGTTTTTCTTGCATATCTTTATCCATGAGGGTCTTAAACTCAAAAGAGCAGATTCTTTTGTGCTCAGGTCTCTTCTAAAGGCGAGCAAGGTACTTGGCTGCCCTCTCAGCATGACCTTTCCTGGGAGACTTTGCTGGAAGTTTCTAGAATCTTCTGAAATGACTGACTATGAACATGTTCAAAAGGAACAAGCCACAGAATTAGAGACAAGGGCCACAGCCTGAGCAGCCCCCTTGGCCTGGTTTTCACCTCATGCCTTGCCCCTTGCTATTTACTGTTTCTGAAGTGGAGAAAGCCTTCCTAGGGTGGCAAGTCCAACTCAGCATTTGTTCCTAATGTTTTCATCTTCTGGGACAGATTGTGGACTGGGAGGGAGGGGACGGAGGTCACGTGGGTCACTCTGGGCTCTTAAGAGGCTCGGTCACTTCTGGGCATGGTCCCTGGAGCAGCTTGGGGGTGGGGCAAATGGCAGGCACGAATGAATGTGGGGGATTCAAAACTGAGTCAGAGTTTAATCACATTCTCCGGATTTGGGGTGCTTTCTCCTCCTGGGGTTGCCATCTTACCCCCAGCCCTCCACTCTCAGTGCCTTTCACAGCCAGGCCTTGTCGTTCCATGACTCTTCCAGCGTGACCTTTATTTTTTATTTATTNGTTTGCTCACCTTTCTTCCTCTTTATCCATGCAGGTGGAACAGCCAAAGAATGACATGGATTTGGACCAGGATGCAGATCTAGCCTACAATAGCCTGAAGGTAAGACTCTTGAACTCAGCCTGTGGAGGCGGTGACAAAGCTGGGCATCAGGCAGTCTGGTCCTAAGCTCGGGCCTGCTAAGAGATAGAGCCATAAGCACACAATTTCCCCTTCCCACGCTTTAGTTTCTTCATCTCTGAAATGAAGGAAAATTTGTCTTCACTACAAGGAACTATAATATATGCTAATAGGAAATGTTCCCTTTACTCACAATACTTCTGACACAAAATGGCAGGGGGTTCACACTAAGCAATTCTCCAGTTCTCGGTGGACACCAGATGGGTGTCCTGCAACTTAACCCGTTTCTGGAACCAACTACCTGGAGTTAGAATAGACACCACTGGTTAGGGGCTCAGTCCCACAAGACTGTCCTCATTTCAGATGCCAGTCACATTAGTGGGTCCCCAGGTTACTTATACCTCTGTCCAACTTGGCTATAAATCAGGGGTTCCCACCACGCCCTCCTCGGGCTCAATAATTTGTGAGAACAGCTCATAGAACTCAAGAAAGCCCTTTACCTACTAGTACGGCTTTATCATAAAGGATACAAGTCAGGGACAACCAAATGGAAGAGATGCATAGGACAGGGTGTGTGGGAAGTGATGTGGGGCTCCCATGCCCTCAGGCACCCCTCTTTCCCAGCATCTTGATGTGTTCACCAACTTGAAGCTCTCAACCCCGCTATTTAGGTTTTTATGGCGGTTTCATTACATAGGTGCAATTGATTAAATCATTAGCCATTGGTGGTTAACTCAATTTCTAGGCCCTCCCCTTTTTAGAAGCCAGTGGGTGGGGCTGAAAA
>NW_017732584.1:48367-75418 GCF_001890085.2 Hipposideros armiger | reverse complement strand
GCCACTCGGCCGGCCCCCAGCATGACCTTTAAAAGGTCACATTCCTGCCTGGGTTTAACTGCTATTATCTGAGATAGTCCTGGGCCTTTGTCTTTTCCCAAAGGGTCGTTTTTATTCCTCTGTCTATATAAAAAGTCATTTTGTGGCAATTCTGTAACCAAAGTGATTTATTTTTTTTTAACCTTGGACCTTCCAGGAGCCAAACATTGATGCCAGAACAAGTTGGCCTAACAGCGAAAAGCACGTAGACCAGGAAGACGCCATTGAGGCCTATCACGGGGTCTGCCAGACAAACAGGTAAGTTCCACCTCACGGTTACCGTACCTGGAGGAGGCGCTGGCAGAGGGGCCCTGCCCAGAGGAGTGAAGGCCACTCCTCGGCCACTGACCATGCACTCAGCATCAGGGTCTTATCTGTTATAAGAGATAAATGAGAAGGAGCAGTGAGTCCCGTGCCTTAGGAACCTGCTGTTGGCTTCAGCAAGACTCCAGTAACATGCGTGCAGCATCCAGAACCCAGACCCTCCAAAGACCATTCGGAAAGGGAGCTTTCCTGGGAGGGTTGACAGGAGGCCAAGGAAAGGGAAAGGCTGGCTGAGAGTGGCTTTTCTCTTTGAGAGGGATGCTAGCACAAAGTGGCCCAACTAAACAGGAGGAGGGAGGCGCCTGCTCCAGCTCTTTGCAGCAATACCATCTTTACTCACCCCAGCTGGGGGGGAGGGGAGGGCGTTACTCAATGGGGGCCCCATCGCCCATCATTTAAGAGAGGGAGCCCAACAGAGGTTGGGTGGGAGAATTTGACCACTACTAGATTGGCTAGAATAAGATTGCCCTGGATTTAACCAGCCGCCTCTGGTCCCTCCTCCAGGATGAGCTACCCAGGGCTAAGGCAAAAAGAGTGACTGCGTGAGGGAGGCAGCAGGGCCCCGGGATGTAGGACAGAGCAGGGACCCCAAGATGGTATGGCACAACCCTCGAGAACGTGCACTCTGGAGTCCAGCCGCTCACCAACTATTCAGTAACTACTTCATAGCCACTCAGTAGCTCAGTTTCCTCATCTGTGAATTGGGGACAATCATAGCCGTGTATGCCTTATATGGTGACTGAGAAGATAAGGTTAGTTCATCCGCATAAAGCATTTAGAACAGTGCCTGCATATGATAAGCACACAAAAAATGTTAGTGCTATTATCGCCATTGTTATTCTCTCTGCCTCGTTGTGCCTGTGTGGGCACTTGTGAAAACGGAGCTGGCCGTTTACCTGGCTACCTTTCTCAGCCTCAACTCACTGCATGCTGAACAATCACTGAGCATTGAAAATCGCTGAAAACAGCAAGCGCTTCCAGAAAACGTCAGTAGGTGGCGCTGGGAGTGCGACAGGAAGTTACTGGCAGCCGAGTCCTGGAATCTTAGTATTCGGATTTCCAGGTCTACTCTAGCCCCTCTTTCTGCAGATGAGGAAACAGGCCCAGGAGGGCTGAGCTGCCCAGGCCCACAGCTGGCCTGTGACTGAGTCAAGGCAGAAGCCAGCAGGCCTGACTTCCGGGCTGGGCTGCCTCCAGCCCACGGTCTGTGTTGGTCATCAGAAAGCCCCCAGGAGGAAACTCAGTGTATGTCCACAGAGATGTAATTCTTTTCCCTAAAGGAGGGAGAGAAGAAAATGAAGGTGAATCTCACAGTGCTAAAACTGGAGTTAAAGTTTAGTCATTTTAGGTTATCTTGGGTGAAGATAAGAATGAAACAAATAAGAAAAAAGCACAGGTGATATTTAAAGTTATAAAAAAGGAAGGGAGGGAGGAAGGAAAAGGAAGGAGAGAGAGAGGGAGGGAGGGAGAGAGAGAAAGAGAGAGAGAAGAAAGAAAAGAAAGAAAAGAAGGAAAGGAAAGAAAGAACGAACGAAAGAAAGAAAAGGAAAGAAAGAAAGAAGAAAGAAAGGCATGCTGGTTGTGACAAGCCAGTGTGCATATCTTGCTGATCTTCAGAACCATCACTGTGACCAGCTCCCTTTTTCTTCATCCAAATGGCTGTCCAGGATCCAGTCCCAAATATAGGTTTTCCAGGGGCTGCTTAATACCCTGGATTTGTCTTCCTTTGCTGCAATAATGATGGTGATAAAAATAAAAATAGCTTTTCTGGTATCTTAAAATAATTCTATTCCCAGCAAGCCCAGGGTACAATAGGGAACTAATAAGCTGTGAAACCAGTGAAGTGCAGAAACGAGCCACTGCCTCCTGGTGGGGAGGGGCAGCCGGAAGAACTATTGGGTTGTCGGAAAAGTCATGACGTACTTTTTCCTGTTTTTCATTGCGAAAATGTGGCATGACTTTTCTGACAACCCAGTAGTTCCCCAGTGCCTGGAAGTCACAGTCATGCGTTTGCCTCTCTTCCAATTCGGTGAATCCCAGCAGGGAGGGAGGACAGCCAGGGGCAGGCTGGCAGGGCAAGGAGGATAGATACACACTGTGGTTCCTGGGGCTCAGCTGGCCAGAGGTGCTTTGAACATAGTTACTTGTCCTCTCCTACTGTTTTTCTGTAATGGAGAGTGTTCTGGTTTAAGGATAAATTGTATTCAATTTATGTGATCTAGGGGGAGGTGGGAAGAACTTACACAGATACACTGAGTTCGGCTTAGATTTCTGGAGGGATTTAAAACACTCCCCCGCACCCAGTCACAGCCTCCCTAAGAGCCCATGGTCCCCAAGGCCACAACTTTTTTCACTTGGTAACTTTCATAGTTGATAGAGTTCTGTTTTGATCTTTACAAATGTGTCTTTTCTGCTTTCAAATTTGGGAAGAGAAGCCAGTGGGGAAGACCCGCTCCTGAAATAGCCACAGGAATATGTGTGGCATTTCTGCTTCCGAAAAGCTGTCTCATTTCACATCTTGGGAGCTAAGAGAACCCAGCACCATGATTACCGTTTTCTATATGGCAAAACTGAAGTAAAGGGAGGGCTGGTCCGTGGCCCTCTTAGAAATAGACTGCTGCAGACAGAGGTGGGTGTTTGGAGTGTGTCTTCTCGGCTGTCAGGGTGGATGTGGGCGAGGCGTGGGGAAGTCAGCTAGGAGAGCACTGCTGCTCCCAGGCGGGCCTCGCCTCTACGCATGCCCTCAAGGGTGCAGAGCTAGGTAGGTTCTCTGGAGTGTGTGGCTAGGGCTCAGGTCAGGCTCCAGGGACAGTTTTTCCTTTGGCCACTGGCCATTTCCTCCCAAGCCTTGCCAAGTCTCTAGAGTCCGAAGCGAGACTTAAGGTTCATTATTGGACCTTTCCTCGGGTCCCCGGAAACCTCCTTGCAGGCTCTCTCCACCCAGGTCCCAGGAAACTACAGGAGGCCCTTGGCACAAAGATGAGCTTTTCTGCTGCCACCTGGGCTTGGGCAGGAAAACCTGGGTTGATTACTCACCCCTAATGGACCTGCCCAGCACAGAGGAAACCTTGTTTAACCAGGAAGCGGTGTGTGCAGCCGCCTTAGGACAGGCTTGGAGTTGATGGCCAAATGCCCCAGCTGCTGCAGGGTGTCTTGTTCAGAATGACAAAGTGGGAGAAGAACCTGATTCTGCTCAGCTGCTCTCACAGGTCCTCTCTTTAACTGCTCCTGGCTAGAAACCCTCAGCTTTCTTCTAGAAGGTGATCGTTCCCTTACGTTTCCCCCAAATTCTATTGGTCCTTGAGCCATCAGCACAATTTCTGCCTGCTGTACTTCAGTGACATAACCACACTTACCCCACCAACAATTCACCGCCTGTCATCTTAAATGCTTCTCTCTTGTTCATGGTGTTGGGGTTGCCACATCCTGTTTCTCAGAGGTCCCAGGAAATCTCCTGGGCAGTTGGGTATAAAGTCTGGGTGTGAATTAAAGAAACAGGAGCATCCACGGAGCACAAAGTGGTCGTTTTGGAAACAGGAAATGGACCAACTCCCAGTTGGTGGGATCCTCACCTGTTTCCACAGGGAGGCAGGTCTTTCAGCTGGGCAGAGGGGTGGTTGCTGGGTCCCAATTTTCAGTCTCGTAAATGCTATCCCAGGCCATTTCTGGTGCATGACCTTTACAATTAATAAGGCTATATCGTTAAAGAACAGAAGAGACCTCTCAGATAATTCAGCCGAGCACTTTCACTTTACACATAAAGCAACAGACCCAGGGCATGTGGGTAGGCGATTAGCCTCGGCCACCAGCTTGTTAGCAGAGCTGGGAGCGCCTTCCAGACGCCTGGCTCTGCAGCCAGTTTCTCCAGCTCTGTCTTGCTGCCTCCTGCAGTCAGAGACTCGACCTGCTGCTTATTCGTGTGTGTGGGAACGGGGCTCAGCACCGTGGCGTCTACACAGGAGGTTCTCTATGAATATTGGCTCATTTATTCACTGACTTAACATTTAACCAATTCCCGTGAGCCGCGTTGTTTGGGATCTTCCTTCTGATGCCACCAGGTGGCACTCCCTCCCTGGCCTTTCCCCGCTGATGGTGTGTGTGGAGGAGGAGAGGAAGCTCCCGTGTGGCTTTGCTGCTCTTTCATCTGGGAAGAAAGGATGGACCTGCAGTTGGTTGACTGGTTTTTAATTTACTCATGGGCCCAATTTTCCTAGCACTGTGGTGGGGATGATTGGGCTGCACAGTCTCCTTATCTCTGTGCGTAATGCCCGGCATGTTACAGAATTAAGAACTCTGTGTGTCTCCCTCTGAGGCTGGCGATAGAGGACTAAAGCTAACTTCCTCACGGCGTAGCCCGTGCACCTCCGTGGGGAGCGAGTGTTAGCACTGGCGTGTCACTGCAACTGCAAGAGTGCAGTGACCCTGTAAGAGAGACAGCAGCCTCTCCTCAGGGTCTGGGGGCCCAGCCGCGCGAGGCAGGGAGGGGACACCAGCTGGGTTCTAAGCCAGGTGTCAGAGTCGGGCAGGAACTCTGAGGTGTCTCCGCGTGTGGCAAACGAGGTGTTGAGTGTAGTCTCCAGGTGCTCCCTTCAGCAACAGTGCAGCCACTCTCCGGGCCCTACCCAAACATGGCTGTCGCCACCGACCCTGGAATTCCTCCCAGCGAGCCCCCCCATTGGGCGAAAGTATTAGCTAGCCAGGGGCTCTACCTAGTTAAATGTCAGTGCTAATACCTGAGAAGGGGAAGGGGCCAAGCTGTCAGCCCCTCTTAACACAGCCCAGGGCACTTCTGCGTTTACTAAGGACAGTGGAACACACTGCACAGCGAAGGGCTCAGCACAGGAGGGGACAGCAAAACGCCTGCAACCAAAGGCGCTATCTGGGGAGGCCAGGCCTGGCTGAGGGCGCTGGACATTTGCGGGGTGGGGGTCCCTAGTGGGAGATGTGCCGAGGATAAACCCATTGGCAGTAATCCCCCCACTGCCTGGCTGGAGGGAGAACGATGACAGTAAACAGTAGACCCCAGGAACAGAAGCCATACAGCAGCCCCCAGAAGTATGCTCACCTCTACCTCCCACTCTCCTCCTTTCTGTCAGAACCCCTGTGAGCAACTGCAGGGGCTGGGGCCCTTCTTCATGAGGCTGAGCTGGGGGAGATGTCGTGGTATCACCACACCCTGGGCCTCACAACCTGACAGCGGCAGGACGGTGGTTTTTCCCCAGAAGTTAGGATAGGGTCACTGATCCTGATAGCAGGCCACGTGGCTGCAGCTCCTGCTCCAAGATTCCTGCCAGGAAAGCTGGGATCCAACCAGCAGGAGGCTCCCCAGGAACAGAGGCCCGCTAGGGAGCAGAGACGGGGGTCAGAATCCTGGCAGGGTGTGCCTGCCACTCACCACCCAATCCTACTAGCCTGTCTCTAGTTGCGTGTATGGGGGGGAGGGGAAGGGAGGGTGGTAACATACGTAGAGGTGCATGTGACATGCACCTCACCTCCAGGACAAGCCAACTGGGCAACTGGAGAGGGCAAACGAATTTGCAAGTGGAGGGCACCTGGCCTTCTGTCCAAGTGGAGTAATGCAGCCCAGTCCCGAGGTCAAGGGGACAAAGTTTTTATTAGCTGTTTCTTTTTGCAAGACTGCAGCAAGGGCTGGAGTTGAGATGAGTTAATACTTTTGTGCCCTTAAGAAGTGACAGAAAAGAGGTGCCCATTGGAAAGCAGGCAAAACATATAGTCTCGTTCCTTCTATTCGCTGAGCCAGACATCCCCAGGTGCTTGCTCTGCGGGACACAGCGTCCCAGGAGGCCCCCCTCACGGCCCTGTACTGTGAACACCTGCTTGGGGCCTGCAGGTCCCACTGCACAGGGGTCCTCCCCTCCCTGCCCTGTTTGCATCTCTCCTGGTTCTCCCTTTCCTTTTCCAAAGAATCACTGGTACAGGGAAGGACCAGTGTGAAAACCTGTGAGCGCCGGACTCAGCCTGTGCCACTGCTGCTCACTGAACTACCCAATCAAGTGTCACCCTGAGCTGTCTCTGTGGCCATATTTTCTGGCCTGTGATTAGTGAGTTTCACGTAAGCGCGCATGGCAGGCACTGGAACCTGGAGACTTGGGGGAGAGGTGATGTTTGCAGGCGCCCAGTGCTGGCGACAGGAGAGGAAGGAGGGGCACCAGGGCTTTTTGAACCTTCCCTTTTCTAGTTTCCACACCTGGGCTGGAATCGCCTCATGTTCCTGGGTTCTCTGCCTGCCTGTCTCTTTCCTCTACACTGGATGCCCTGTGTTTCTGTCCTTTATTTCTAGCAAGACTGAGGATTGGGGTTATTTGAATGAAGATGGAGAACTCGGCTTGGCCTACCAAGGCTTAAAGCAAGTTGCCAGGTCAAATACATGCCTTTCTTCCTGTGTCTGCTTTGTCTGTTCTGCCTGCTCATGTCTGCGCTTCATTGTTTTTCAGCTGGAATGGATGCAAAGGCACAGGGCACAATTGACAGGGAGGTGTGGGGAGGTGTGTGTGGGGGTGCGGGGATAGCCCTTCAGGTCTCCTGTCTGGCCTGTTGTGTCCAGGCCAGTGGTTGAGGTCAGGGAAGCTGCTTGTTTGGATCAAGGTGATAGCACATGATGGCTCAGTGGAAACTTAGAAACCACCTGGTCCAACTCACTGGCTCTGTGGGTGAAGGAATTCACGGTGGGGGGGGGGCTAGTTCACATGACAGCAGGCACACAGCTGAACAGGGCTGAGAAGGAAACTTAATTCTGGGGACTCCTGAGTCTGTGCTGCTTCCATGCTACGTGTTGATCACCTTAACTCCACAGGATCAGCTGAGAGCATCGGCCAGATTGGTGCTGCTGGCTGTGCTGTAAGCATGGGGCCCCTGGGAGCCTGCCCTCCAGCATGCCTGCGGGTCCCTACCCCAGTGACTGCCTGGAGCGAACAACAGCTGCCCAGCCCTGTCTACGAGTGCTGCGTGTAACAAGTCTAACCTTCACCGCACACTCGTGGAGCGAGGACACTGAAGCCGGCAGGGTTTAGGGAACTTGCTAGTTAAGCAGAAGATCTAGAATTTGAATCTGGTTCCATTTGATACCAGAGTCTGCATCCATAACCCGTTGGCCTTCAGCCATGGGTGAGCAGTTTAGCAAGGGAAGCCAGACATACACAGAAGTAACACAGCATGATGGTCATGTCACACGTTTTGTTGCCAGCGTGTGGCTTTTTGGGGCCATGGCATAGCTTTGTGCATTTGAGACGCCCAATAGATGGGGACAGTGGTCTTCAAGCTTGTTTTCCAGAAGAGGAAACGGAGGCTCAGTGAGGTGGGGCAGAGCTGGAACGGATAACTCATGCACCGCCTTCAAAGTTCTGCCTGCTGATGACGTAGTGGAGGTCTTACTACAGCAACAAGCATCTCTTCTTGGGAAAAGGAAGCGCAGGTCAGCTGGTTCTCGAGGTAGTCTGTCTACTGCCTCTGGGTTCAAATATGACCCTACCACCAGCGAGCAAGGTAGCATCTGTCTCTGTTGCCTCGCTGGTGGCATGTGGCTCAGAACAGACCCTGCCTCATGAGGTCATTCTGAGGAATAAGATTAATACAGGTAAAGCATTGTGCACCTGCCTGCCATGTAGTAAGCACAGAATAAGTAATTAGCTGCTACTTCTATTATTATGATGGCTATTATTCAATAAGATCAGGTTCTTGTCCACCTAGAAGTGTTATTTATTAGAGGAGGGACCCATATGTGAAACCAGGTAGTTCCTCATGGCTATCAGCAGCTAGATGTGGCTGAATACATAAGTAAATGAATGCATTAGTAAAACCAAGAAAGAACAGGCCTGCCTCGGGAGATCTGGCTTCCAGACCCAGTACCTCCACTGGCTGCGGCCTCAGACCACTCCCTCAGTATTCTTATCTGCAGGGTGAGGTGGCTAGCCTATGTTGGGGCAGAGATTCTCGGACCTTGCACAGAATCCTGGACTGTCACCCAACTACAGTCTGCATGGAGAGTATGAAAGATGTGAGTGAGTCCCCAGGCCTCAAGCGTTTCTGTTCTACCTCTCTCGTTCAACTTAGAACTTACTGATGACTACTTTCAGTGTATTGTAGCCAAGATCGGACGTTACCCAAATATCATATGTTCTCTAAAATGCTGAATAATTTCCAAATTATTCTCCCACCGTCCTTACCTTATTGCTTTCCTTTGGTAGTGCTGCCTACCTAGTGGTGAGTGTGTGAATCAGTCATTCCTCCAGAATTTCTTCATTCGTGTTACTTTGTTGAGAAGCCACTGGGAGCTAAGCATCATTGACTGAGCAGTGGAAAATGTGGTTCCTTCCATCTGGGAGCTGACAATGTAGACTTCCCCTGTCTCTGGCATCCTCCTCTCTTGTGGCAATTATCGTCTCCCACAATGATAGCAGAACTGCAAAAACATGATAACCTCTTCACCTCCCTGCCTCCGGGGCAGCCAGGGGGGTCCAGCAGTTGTCTCTTGGGCTTGGGCACTTCCAGGTTCATAATTCTATGCACAGCTCTGGTCACAATCTTTATGTGCATCCCAGAAGGAGATGGGTGGGGGGGATGAATTTTTCCCATGTAGAATATGTCAGGAAGCGTTGAGCTTTTCATCCAGCACCTCCTGTCTTTCTTTCATGTGAAGTTTATTAGAAGTTTGTTCAAGTAATCCAGTCAGGGAAGATAGCACCATAGTCGTGTTAGTATTTAACTTCCTACAAAGGAATCCACTTAGGAACCTTCATTAAGGTTTTGCCTTTTAGTATGATGGAACAGGTGCTTTCCCAGAATCACCCAGGTATCTGGCGCCCCTGGGGGTGGGGCCTTTAGACTCAGAGAGTCTTCTGAGAGTTCTCCCCAGCCTTCTCCAGATCTTCTCTAGGTCTCTCTGCTGCTTGTCATGACACCGGTTGATCTTAAACCTTCCCCCAGATCATTAGCAAATAGTCTTAGTTTCCGTTTTGTTTGGGAGGGAAAATGTATATATAAAGTGGGGGTGATACTGGTAAAGATAAATTGAAAGGAAGGGGGCTAATGGTTTGCTTTTCTAAAACCTGCAGAGAGTCTACTCTAGGGAAAATATGCAAACAATTAGTTCAGTTTACCCAGAGTTTTGTCTTAGACTCTTGGGAGCTTTGGGGCAGATGTGTTCGCCTTTATTTAGAAGATACTATGAGAAATGTATTTCTGCTGATGACATTTTGACATGGAGACAATTTTTCAATCCTAAACCAACAGACTGTGCTCAGGAATGAAGAACAAGGGAATGAGAGGGGTCCAGGAAAAGGCCCACGAGCAGAGGTGCCGCGTTTGGCCCCAGTTTCCCATCCTCCGAGAGGACAGGCTGGCCTGCTTGCCTGATGAGCCGCGCAGATCTGTCCCTCTCGGCGTCCATCCTGTTGGGTTCATGCAATTGCCGCTGCTGCTGTTGCTGTGTGCTTGGCTTCTCCCCTGTTGCGTGTCCTTCTGGGGTCCCCCGCTTGGGGGCGCTGACCCGAGCCCCGCAGTCACCTGCCCTCGTCTCCCTGGTGCAGGCTGCTGGAGGCTCAGCTGCAGGCCCAGAGCCGAGAGCATGAGGAGGAGGTGGAGCATCTCCAGGCCCAGGTGGAGGCCCTGAAGGAGGAGCTGGACAAGCAGCAGCAGACCTTCTGCCAGACGCTGCTGCTCTCCCCGGAGGCCCAGGTGGAGTTCGGTGTCCAGCAGGAGATATCGCGGCTGACCAATGAGAACCTGGTGAGTAGCCATGCCAGGTGGATCCCAGCTCCGGAAGCCATGTTCTGGGAGAAAAATGGGATCAGGGATGGCCTATAGCCAAACAGACAAGGTTCACATCCTTGGCTCTGTAGCAGGAACAGGGAATATAGAATCTTCCAGTCAGCTAGGGTTTGAGGCGACATCTCAGTCATCTATTATGGTGTAACCAACTTCCCCAAAACTCAGCAGCGTAAGACAGCAGTCACATTGTGCGGTCCGGAACTGTGGCAGGGCTCAGAGGGCTCGTCTCCACTGAGGCTGGCTGGGGCTGGAGGAGCCGCGTCAGCCTCAGTCCCATGGCTAGGGCCTCAGTGCTGACTGTTATCCTCTGTAAAATAGCTCTTGTCACTCACTGGTCTGCCCTGAGCTGCTTTGCATGGCAGTCAGGAGCTGAGACACCTCTTAAGACCCAGTCCCAGAACTGGCACGGGGTCGCTTCTGGCACCTCTGTTGATCAGAACGAATCACATGGCTACGCCAGGTTTAGTGGGGGGTGGACTCCTCTTGCTAGGAGGAGTCATGGGAGGAATTGAGGCTGGTCCTTCTTGGGGACAATCTCCAAAGGAGCCCTGGCATCTGCCAGAGAAATGGAAGGCAGTCTGTTCTCAGAGAGCTTCCGAGTAAAAAAGAGGAGAGAGAAGATCATGTTGCTGAAAACATGATTTTACGTGGGATTAGCAAGTGTTACAGAAAAAGAAGGAATTGTAGGGGAGGCTGGAGCTGAGGCAGGAGGCAGGAGGGGATGTCAGCCATGTAGACGGGCAGAGAGGAGGGGGCAGAGGAGGAACGTGGGCACAGGCACCAGGGCAGGAGTGGGGGGGCCAGTGGCCCCCTGGACCTGGGTGTGCCTGTCAGGGAGCAGCAGAGAGTGTCCCTAACCTGCCCAGCAGGTTCACACACCAGCAGAGCTTCCAGTCTAGCATTTCCCCTTTATAACCAGGTGGCTCCGTGCTAGGTGACCAGTTCACTCCATCCTGAGCAGGGAAGTGGGGCCCTGGACCACAAATCCCTGAATAGCACTTGTATTCAAATGATCGGCCTTCTCTCTGTTGCCCTCTCTCTGTCTGCATGTTACTATCTGTTTGTCATACATACGCGTGTAAACAGGTGGCTTTAGGGACAGAAATACACATCTTAAGTTGTTGAGCTGGCTTCTGCCAGGTAATGGAGGCAGTGTGCAGTGTGGGAAGTGTCTTTGCCAGCCCGTGCTCCTAGCGGGGCCATGGGCCAAGTGGCATGGAGGACTGTGCTCCATGAAGGAACCATGCCAGCTCACTGGACCGCTTTAGGAATCAGCACTGCGGGCCCCTCTGCCCAGTGGTGAGCCCTGGCGCCTGAACAGGAGCCCGGGTTGTTGGGCAGACGAGGATGTTGCTGACGAGAAGGGCTCCGGCTTGCAGCCTGATGGGAGACTCCTTCTCTAGAGCATGATCCACCCTGTCTACCCAGGCAGAGAGGCTGGGCCCATAAGTAGAGCCACTGGGCAGGGAGCAGGGGCTTCTGCGACCTCTGTTCCCCCGCCGAGCAAGCGTTAGTGCCTTGCATGTGCCCCCTGGAGAAGCACTGCCATCTGCAGGGATGACTCTGTGTACCTGGACCACAACCCGGATGCTGGGTGCCTCCAAGGTCAACTTTACAGGAATTTAGGTGAATGGCCTCCAGCTGGAATGATCAGGCGGCAACACTTCCAGGGCCGTGCGGGAGGGAGGGTGTGATTGTCTTTCCAGGTAGCATCTGGGTAAGTTGAGGCGTGCTCACTTAGAGGCATGCGCCTCTGTTCCCAAGATTCCTTGTGGGTGGAACTCATTCTTTCATAAGCCATCTGCAGTTTTAGCCTCTAGGACTTTGGGCTTCAGTAGTTCCCCAAGTTTAAAACCCACTTTGGCCAGCACTGTGTTCCTTTTTGTTTGTCCTAAAGTTTCTGACTTCAAGGGTTTTTGTGTGTGTGTGTGTTTTTTTTAAGTGGTGAAAGAGCAGTTTATTAAAAGAAAAGTACACTTCAAAGAGGTAGAGGCGGACCCGAGCAGAAGGCAGTGGCTCAAGGGCCATTTTTAGAAGAGAAAGTGCACTCCAAAGGGTTAAGAGCAGGCGCGGCTCAAAGACTTAAAGGCCAAGCTTTTCTTTAAGTTAATTTACTTTTTATTAAGCTAAATATATGAAATCCTTGGCAATGTCTATAATTGGGTTTGTGGTTCGCCGTGGCCGTAGCACTGGATTGAGATTTTGGCTGACTTTCATCTGTAGGCCAACCTTAAAAATGTGTCACGGGGCGAGCTGAGTGGCTCAGTTGGTTAAGAGCTCGCTCAATAGTGCGAGCTCTGAGCAACAGGGTCTCCGGTTCGATTCCCAGCCTGAGCTGAGCTGCCGCTGAGCTGCCAACAGGTGGCAGGATGGCTCAGCTAAAAAAAAAAAACAAAAAGCATGTGTCACCCCAATGTTTTCTGAGGTTCCACACTGGTGCATTTGCTACTGTCTGCCACAGCACTCCGAGTCACAGAGGCTGTAATGGTAATGGAGTTTCCTGCGTCTCCAGCCACACAGGACCACCACCCAGCTGGAACGGGGTGACATTATGCTGTTCCAGGTCCCAGTGGGCTGATTGGCTTCCAGGGGCCATAATTGCTAGGGATTGGCAGGCACAGAGGGGCCCCAGCTGGGTTTCTGTTTTGCTTCAGGGCCCCAGGTAATCTTGCCAGCCTGCTGGCTCTACCTCCCCCAACTTTCACACCTCCACCTGTCTGTGCCTTCCCAGGGTACTGCCCTCCCACCCCAGGCTGAGTGTCTCTGAGGGTTTGGCATGGCAACCTGAGGACACTTGGCCTAGAGAACCATGGGTTTGGACAAGGTGCCAGGCAGCCAGAGCTGGGAGGAGGTGACTCCGTCTCGATTGTGAGAATGAACTCTGACCCATTGCCTGCTTTTTCAGTCCAGACCAGAGAGCACTGAGCTGGGTGAGCCTGGCCAGGGTGGGGCAGGCCTCCTCCCAGTCACAGAGCCTGGCCCTCCTCAGGTGGCTGCCTGAGGCTATGCTCAGCTAAAGGGTTCTAACTCCTGCCCTCCAGGGCGGGGTCAGGTCTGTTCTCACACTGCCCTGTTCTGCTTTTAGGACCTTAAAGAACTGGTAGAAAAGCTGGAAAAGAATGAGAGAAAGCTTAAAAAACAACTGAAGATTTACATGAAGAAAGTCCAGGACCTAGAAGGTAGGATGTGCGTGTGTGCTCTTGTGCGCGTGTGTTTTGTTGGGCCCAGTTGTGTTTCACCAAGCCTGAGGGACTGGAATGCCTGGCTTCCTCTGAACATTCTTTCTATTATAATACTTCACCAATTTCCTGGTGCCTGTGCCAGTCTAGTCATGTGACTGAGTCATTCAGACCCCACTAGCTCAACCGTTCTTGTTTTGCCAGAATCTGGACTAAAGACACACTAATACAGCAGGTGTTTGGATGCTTACTCTGAGCTCTGCAGGGCTGGAGAGAGGGGCAAACAAGACAGCACTCTGGGGTCCTGTCCTCAAAGGGCGTAAAGCTGGACAACAATACTTTGTGTTGTGAAAGAAAGCTACACAGCACAATGACTCCAACCACAGCGGCCTCACTCCATGCTATGGAAGGCAGGAAGGAAAGAGTGCAGTTCTGTGATTAAACTTTCAAACTGGAACCTGGCCCAGAGAGTTTAGAGGTTTAAACTGCTCTTTTAGAAATATCCAGAATGTTCTCTTCCTCTGACTCTCTGCTGCAAGTCTAATCATGTCATCCCTATTCCTTCTTTGCACATGCCACCTTGCTTAGAGTCCTCTCAGTCACCTCACCACCTGGACACCTCCCCTAACTACATAGATACCGCCCCTCACCACCTGGATACCTCCCCTCACCACCTGGACACCTCCCCTCACCACCTGGATACCTCCCTTCTCCACTGGGATACCTCCCTTAACTACATAGATACCTCCCTTCTCCACCTGGATACCTCCCTTAACTACATAGATACCTCCCCTCGCCACCTGGACACCTCCCCTCACCACCTGGATACCTCCCTTAAGTACATAGATACCGCCCTCTCCACCTGGATACCTCCCCTCTCCACTGGGATACCCCCCCCCTCCACCACTCCCTCATCCTTTCATCCTCAGCCCTGGGGCTGCGTCCCCAGGGCTTAAGTCCCATCTTCTGCTGTCCTAACCCTGGGTGTCTATTGGGGGATGGGGACATAGCTCTCATCACAGGTGTCGCTTGTTTAATCACCTGCTTATGTCCACCGTATGAAAGGACAGGGCTGTCTGTCGTGTTCAGCCTCAGGCCTTCTCTCTCCATTCCTGTCCCCATTCTTGGATTTCTGTTCTCTGTTCCTCAGGTTTTCATTCTCTGGGTCACTTAGGTGGCGGCGGCAGTGGCTGCTGCTTTTAAAAGAACTTTTTAAATTTAAGTATAGTTGGTATACAATATTATTAAATAAATAAATGTATACCTCATTGAAATTGCTCGGTCCTGAAGCCCTATCGCTTCCTCCCCTGGAGTGCTTCTGTGTCCACCCCTCCTGCTGCCCTGTGACCGGCTGTCTCTTTCCTGCTCAGCTGCCCAGACATTAGCCCAGAGTGAGAAGAGGCGCCACGAGCTCAACAGACAGGTCACCGTCCAACGGAAAGAGAAGGACTTCCAGGGCATGCTGGAGTACCACAAGGAAGACGAGGCCCTTCTCATTCGGAACCTGGTGACAGGTCAGGACCTCCGGTGACACCCACCCCCATCCTCTGCCCGCATTCCACGGCCAACCCCACCTCGTAACCCCCATCCTCCACCTCTGGCCCGACCCCCCACCTAAACCTCTGCCTTCCACTTGCCCATCCACACTGCAGACACCCCCACAGGCACCTCCTCATTCCCCGCTGTCCTCCATCACCCCTGCACACCCCCTGCCCACTCGCACGCTCCTGCTCACACCATCACCTCAAGCTGCCGCATTTCTAATGAGTTCCCGGGTGATGCTGTGGTTTGTGTGTGGGCTGCCCTCTGGGGGCCGGCATGCAGGGCCCTTGGGAGCTGCTTTCCTTGCCCTTGGCCTGGTTTATCAATTTTACAGGTCCCCTCCCATCTGGTCTCATTCCCGGTGTGGCTTCAACACGCCCATCTTCCCCCTAACTAGGTGCCCACAGCCACTGCAGAGCCGGGAGGGAGAGTCTTAGAGGAGAGAGTCATAGATGAAAAAAAGGAGGACTTTTTGGTGGCCTGGTCCTCTGGGCCTTGAGCCATTAGCTCCATTCTCTGTTGGCCTTAGTTCTCCCGTCTATAAAAGGGGGGTGAGGATATTGACCGCCCCCCCTCACCCCCCGCCTACCCCAGCACATGAAATACAACACAGGTGACAGTGTCATGTTAAAGCCACAGAACCTTTCTCAAAAGTGAGAAATTTGATGTGGTAGCTTTGGCAGGGGAATTTGAAGTTTAAGAGGAAAACATTGTTTAAGAGAAATAGAAGGTTTTTGAGGTTTCACTCTTCTGAGCACTGGGCCAAGCAACGGCTGAAGGCTACCGGAAGTATGGAGTGTGACTTCAGCCTAGTGTGGATTTTGTTCAGCTCTTGGCCTTGGGTAGTTTTCATATTTTTGGCAGAGTTATTTTGCTCTTTTTCTAAAGGATAATTTCCCCTACAATCACCCAACAATTAAATGTGCTATAAATTCATCTCAGGCTTTCTTAAAAAGGCTACAAGATCTTGTTCAAATGCTGCTAAGAATGAACCTTTCATCTCTGGTGAATGAAACTCAAAGTTCACAGCATCAGAGTAAAAAAATAATAATAATGGAGATTGCTTATACCTGAAGACAGGTAGCTCCGTCCCACTGTCTTTGCTCAGGTGGCCCCAGGCAAGCTCATCCCCCGCTAAGCTGCCTAAGCACAGTGCCCAGTCACCTTCCCTCCAAAAGCCCACGCAAACAAATGCCAGGTCTTTAGCGACCGCCTCTTAGGTCCCCAGCACTGGCTGGCTGCTGAGGAGGGAGAGCTGAGAGAAGTACAGCCATGGTCCCTGCCCCCAGGATGCTCATGTTCAGAGGGGCAGACCAGGCAGGCGATGGGAAGCAGACTCAAGCCGCATGCTCTCCAATAGAACGTTCCTAGTCAGGACAAGCTCTTTGCAATGGGTCAGGCTTGAAGCAAGAAGCTGTCAGTTGGAAGTCTGGGCCTGAAAATACATTTTTCTGGATAAATGTTACTGGCATTCTAATTAGAGCCAAGCCAGTCTACAGTCATGTGTTGAGCCTACAAGATGCCCAAATATTGACCATGTACCTGGAGTATTATGGTTTGCAGTTAGAATTTAATCTCAAGGGTTGGATGTAACTCAAGTATCAAATAGAGATGCTGTCAGCATATCCCCAGCCCCATCCCAGGAGAGCCCTGGCACAAGGTTTGAGAACGTTGCCCCTTTCACTCGCCCTGGCCCATCTGCTGGTTTAGGGGAGGTGGCCTCTCCTCACTGCCATTCCAAGCCTAGAGGTAACTCATGAGGCCTGGGGCACGGGGCAGAGATTGGGACATGGAGGTAATGAGAATGAAGGGTGAGGGCTGGAGAACAGCGCGGGGGCCACAGTGAGCGCACCTGGGGTCTGATGCCCGGGGCCTGATGCCTGGGCCTTGACCCTGCTCCTGTCCACACCTTGCATCTCTTCTTAGCACTGGGCTCTCCCTCCCCTTCCTCTGGGTTCCTACCACCACTCACTGCTCTAAGCCTGGTGTGCCGACGCCCCGGCTTCCTCTGGAATGGAAAGCAATGTGACAACTTCTCCCTGGCCCTCCAACGCTTTGGCAGGGAAGGACTCAGCAGCTGAGGAGGAGTCTGAAGTTCATGGGGAGAGTCACGGACCCCTTCCAGTCCCACCAGAGCACGGCTGGCAGCGGGAGGATGCAGAAGAGAGAATTGGGGGGGGGATGGAGGGGGCTGGGGTAGTAACTGACCCTGACTGTAGCCAGCTTAGCACTGGCCAAGAGAGGCTGGCGAGACCCATGTCACGTGGTGGCCCTGAGGTGGGGAGAGAGTGGCCGTGGCCAGTCAGCAACCTCTTGATCTATTGGCTCCAAGAATGTCTGGGCAGGCGTTGCCAGGTATTCCACTTTTGAACTGACAGCCAAATGGGCTAGAGGTTGCTGCAGCCTTCCCAGCCCCCGCACACCGGCTCTGTCTTTGGGAATGTACAACTGGCGAAGTTCTCCCGGGACTGGAGAACTTGGCTGAACAGTCCCGTGTGCCCACAATGGCAAGTGCTAGGGGGACTGATCGCCCCGCGGGGGAGCCAGCGCCTGTCTTCAAGGCGCTGCTGGCCACAGGCCCGCAGGCCCCCTTGCTGAGGACTTCGGCCTCTGTCCCTGTGATGAGGACAAGACATTGGGAGCCCATTTTAATGTTATAGACTGAGTGATGAGGAATGTGTTGTTTGCTTGGGGTTTGTAACTAGTTCCTGAAACTGTTGGTGGTCAGGGTTGGAGGGGTTTGTGGAGCCACAGCAGCGTCTCCCCCACTCTTTCCCCACCCCCATGAGAGGCCACAGGAAAATATTGGAAGCATTTGGATTTCAGCCCTGGGTTCTCACAGCCCCCAGCATCCGCCATGAATGTAACCCTTGCTGTTCGTTGTTGTCAGAGCTGAAGCCCCAGACGCTGGCGGGCACAGTGCCCTGTCTTCCCGCTTACATCCTCTACATGTGCATCAGGCACGCAGATTACGTCAACGACGATCTCAGGGTACACTCCTTGCTGACCTCCACCATCAATGGCATTAAGAAAGTCCTCAAGGTAAGTGGCCCACACCGAAGGTGGTGGTTTGCAGTGGCCTAAGTGAAGCCTTCACCTTGCCGTTGCTTCTCTGCCGGGGTTTTGTGGTAGCGAGTTCTCCAAAGTTTCCAACGTGGAGGGTAAATGACAGAAATGCAGGAGCAGCAGCTCACCTGTGTGACTGGGATGCCGGAGCAGTTCCCAGAGAAGGATGCCCAGGCTCCGAAATGGCAGGAAGGCCAGAAACCCAGGGTAGCCCTCCAGCTGCTGCCTGCCGAGCCTCCAGGGAAGCCCAGTGCTTTCAGGACCAGAGCTGTCAGGAAGACAGGCTGCCTCAGCAGAGGGGGGGGCTGGCCCTGCCCTGAAGTGATGCTCAGGGAACCAGCGCGAACACGGGCCCTCTCCCAGACCTTTCCCAGAGGCTGGGTGCCGCTGCCCAGGGTGGTGGCACAGGGAGAGATGCTGCCATTCATCAACGCCCTGAGCCAGGACAGGGCTGCTCACAGGGCACTGGCGTGGTTCAGGAATGTCACCTGAAGGCACGGACTCGTCATAGATATACTGGCAGCCACTGCTGGCCTGCAGGAAGGCCTCCCCTCCCTGGAGGCCAGATGCGGGGAGGTCAGATTTCTTTTATGCCTCCAAGTAGGCCCAAGCCCCAGGTGGCATTGCTCTGAGAGACCGTCGTCTTCTGTTCTTGCACACACTGCCACTTCAGGATGCAAGCCGTCCTCTAAAGCACTGAGTCCAGACCGGTCTGAGATCCCCTGGGCCGTGCTTTCTGCCCCCTCCTCCCTTCCCGAACATGCCACAGCCAGCCTTTAACTCCTAATTGCATGCCAGCTTTGTATGAATAGCTGCACCCCCTCCTCTGCAGTGGGCTCCCTGGGCACTTGCATCCACTCCTGGCTCTAAACCTACGTCTGCCCGCGGGTGACTCTCAGAGTTGTGTCTCCTGCCTTGCCCTCTTTCACAAGCTCAGCTGGGGGCCTATGCCAGTCTAGGTGAGTCGATGGGATAACAAGCTATTTCACTGGCATGCTCCCTTCATCTTTTTTTTAAATTTTTTGATAGACTTTATTTTTTAGAACAGTTTTAGATTTACAGAAAAAAAATCACAAAGTATAGCGTGCCTATATACCCACTCCCAGTTTCCCCTATCTTACATTAATATACAGCTAATAAACCAATATTGATACATGATTATGAATTAGTGTCCATATTTTACGTTAGGGTGCAGTCTTTGTGTTGTACAGTTATATAATTTAGCAAATGCATTATGTTGTGTTTCTACCATTACAGTATCACAGAATAATTTCCCTTCGTCTTTTATGTTGGATCATTGATAGTTCAGAACCATCCAGGGCCACTAGCCCAGTGGTCAGAGTAGAGCCCAGGACTGCTGGCGTCAAGCCTCATCTGTGTCATTTGGCTTGGTTTTCTTGGGGCCTAGAGGCAGCCTGTCCTTCATGTGTGTGCACATGTGTGTGCGCCACTGATCAGGGGACCGGGAAGAGGGGTCTGTGTACATCTCCAGTAGTGGAGGAACAGTAACGCAGCCCCTTGGCAATGGGTCTCATCTCTGTCTGGCACATGCCTGCCTGTCATCAGGTGTGCTTGCGGCATGCTGGGTAAGAGTGGGAAACATGGAGTAGAGGGACTAGGTGAGCAGTAAACCAGATGGGAACCGCTGCTCATAAGAAGGGGCGTCTTTTCTTTTCCCAGAAGCACAATGACGACTTTGAGATGACAACGTTCTGGCTGTCCAACACCTGCCGCCTCCTTCATTGTTTGAAGCAGTACAGTGGGGATGAGGTGAGTTTTGGGATAAGCCCGGTTCCCTACGGTACATTTAAAAGCTTTTCAAGTGTCCCAAGTCCTCCAGCAGCTAGGCCTTCACTTCCTTGGGCACAGCAGGGTATGTTCCACTTCACAGCACTTCAGATCTGAGGCGTCCCTGCTTTGTCCAAACATGGTTCTCCCCTAAGAAAAGGGGGTGGGGTCTATGGAGCACCCCTTGGGACCTCAGGCTGTGGGCATGCCGTATACCTTTAGCTAGAAGCGGGAATAAAGCAGGTCTTGCTGATCCCGAGGGCCCCTGGAAAACGCCCTGGATCAAATAGGTAGAATTAGGAAATGAGTTTGTATAACCCACTCATTGTCTGAGAGCACCTGGGGCTCTCCAGGGAAACCCTTGTGAAGCCTAGAAGCCTTGTGGGGCCTAGCAGCACCCCATTTCAGTGACTGCTGGGAGAAAGCCCACTTATCTAGTGTGCAGACCATCTCCGGAGCCAACCAGATTGTCTCTTTTAAAGAGCACAAAGATGGTGACAAGAAGAGAGGCACAACATAATCAACTACATTCATACAAACTGACACAGAGGCCCAGCTTCGTGCTTCTTACCAAATTTGATTCCTTGGCCTAAGGCTCAACGGACCCCATTATTTCATCTTTACTCTGGACATCTAGGGCCCAGCTTTGTCTAGAACTCACCATTGCCAGCATTGGTCCCTGAAAGAGCGTTTCCCATGCTCTGCATTCAGCCTATGGCCCTAGTAACATATGGCATGTTTTCACTCCAGTCTCTCCAGTAAGAGCCCCAACTTGTCCCAGACACTGCCCACTCCCAGGTCCCTGTAAGTCTCCTTGGCTATCCTTTCTCCCCTTCCTTTCACATATCTCCCTCTCCACCCTCCCCAGGGTTAAGACATTGCATAAATCAACATGGCACAACAGTTTTAAAGCTTATCTTGATTCCACCTTTTGTGCCAGAACAAGTTTTGACAGACTCCTCTCCCTGGGATAATCAAGTATATGCCACCCCAGTCAGTCTTGTCTTCTTTGGAAGGTGACGTGACAGGGTCTTATAGAATATCATATAAACACAGAGAGCCTGGTAGGGCTCCACAAATAGGATATGGCCAAAGCGACTGGAGACCCAGAAGTCCTGCTGAGCTGGGCAGACCACAGAGCCGCAGTAAACTGTGCCCCTCCCCCTGCAGGGCTTCATGACTCAGAACTCCGCCAAGCAGAACGAGCACTGTCTGAAGAACTTCGACCTCACTGAATACCGTCAGGTGCTGAGTGACCTCTCCATTCAGATCTACCAGCAGCTCATTAAAATCGCCGAGGGGCTGTTGCAGCCTATGATAGGTAAGCTGGAAGCCAGAGCTCTCTGCTAGTCATTATGGGGTCTAAAGTGAGGAGAAGACACGGTGGGCCCTGCTTACCTCTAGGGAACCGGGTATATTGGGCATGGCCTCCAGAAAGCCAGGACCCCCACCACCGCCGCCACCACCACCAATACCATGAAGGCAATTGAGGAGGTGTGTGCTGTGTGCCCAAGAAAAGCTATGAAATTTTCAACACCATCCCATCAAAATGCATAATGCTTGGGTGGTGAGAATATAGATCATTTTTCTTTATTTCTCTTACTGTAGTTTGTTGCATTATTTTCCCCCAAATTTCCATAGGTAGAAAATATAAATTCAAAAGGTATAAATACACATACAGTGAAAAAATATAATATTTTTGCCCGTATATATGCTTTATTCATGAAAAAAGGAAAGCATTAAGTGTGTTCATGGGAAAGAAAACAGTAGAAAGTTCTCATGCAATAAATATTTATTGAACACTCACTTTGTCCAAAGCAGTACACTTGGGCATTTAACATAAAACCAGAGCTGAAAACTAAGAGCAGTTATTCTTTTAAGGTAAAAGAAAAATGACACTCACTGCCCCATACCGGCTGGGGAGGAAATGGTCCCCTGAACTTACATGTAATGCTCTCCCCAGGTTCTTACAACATAAGTAGGTTCTAAGTGAATTCCAAACAGGAAAGAATCTTTCTTGCTATCCAGAAATATATTCCCTGGTATAAGGTTCATTCCAAATCCTTCTTCCTGTCTGAAAATCTCCTAGTGAGGCACCAGTTTATTCTCCCCAGACACAGGGAGACCTGGGATACTTCATGACGCAGAATAATGTGATCATTACTATCACCAGTTCTGGAGTCAGACAGGCCTGGGTGTGAATGCTGGCCCTGCCACCTCCTAGCAGTGTGACCTAGCACCTCCTTATACTTCAATTTCCTCCTCAGTAAATGGGTTGTTGGAAGATTAAAATAAATATTGAACATAAGGTCCTAGCACGTGGTCAAGTGTTCTGCAATAAGCATGACAGACAACCTAATGTTTACATGGTCAGCAGCTCATGTAGGATAGTTGCAGGATGATGTCAGGGTTTAAGCCCTGGTTAGCAGCTGGGCCAGGACCAAGCCCCAGTTGCTCAATTCTCAGCTCAGAAGCCAGTACAGAATCGAGTTGGTACACGCCCGTTCTCTTTGTGCCATCACCAGTACATTAAATGACAGTTTGGTTCACAGCTACCTTATTCCATGTAGACACCAGCACATTAGCAGTTCTATGCTGAATGCAGTAAGTTGTGAGCATGTGAACATTGTACACCTCTGGATGGCGTCCATTGCCAAATTCCTGAGTAATAGATGACCCGAATGGTCCAAAAACAGATCTTGGGGGAACATGCAAGTTTCTCTCACCATGCTTTTTTCTTCCAGTTTCAGCCATGTTGGAAAACGAGAGCATTCAGGGTCTATCCGGTGTGAAGCCGACGGGCTACCGGAAGCGCTCCTCCAGCATGGTGGACGGTGATAACTCGTACTGCCTGGAAGCCGTCATCCGCCAGATGAACTCCTTTCACACCGTCATGTGCGACCAGGGCCTGGACCCTGAGATCATCCTGCAGGTGTTCAAACAGCTCTTCTACATGATCACTGCGGTGACACTCAACAACCTGCTCCTGCGAAAGGACGTCTGCTCCTGGAGCACAGGCATGCAGCTCAGGTAGGGCAGGCACCCCAACTGCTGGGCTGGGAGGCCTGCACCCACCAGCCAGACAGGAAGCTCAAATGCCTCTGCAAACGCAATCCAGACCTAACTGGACGGTCCTTGTCACAGTCAGTATGCAACTCGAGTTCATCCCCTTTTCATTTGTTGGTGAAAGTCATCGAACACTGAGATGGTGTCTTGGTAAACAAATTAGTTCAAAGCTCCACGACATTTATATACTCTAAGTTAAAGATTGTAAATACAGTGCAGATAGGTCAGAGAAAGAAGATCAGAGTTAAGAGCCTGGAAGGCTCACACGGAAGTATGAATATGTTTGTGAGTGTTAAATATTAGTTCTTTTAATTCCATATATATATTGAATGCCTTTTTCCTCCCCATTAACTTACTTACACACACCTGTAGGGACTTCATCTTTTGATTTTAAACACCCATTTAGTCAACAAAAAGTTACTGAGTGCCAGGCACTTTTCATGCCTTTGCCCATGGGAGATCATTAAGGTGAGAATAGCAGTGGTGGCAGTGAGTCTGTGCAACAGACACAACAGGTGTGCTCATGAATTAGGAGGACTGGCTTCACGCAGCTCACTTTAACCTCTGTCTAAGGTACAATATAAGTCAGCTTGAAGAGTGGCTTCGGGGAAGAAACCTTCACCAGAGTGGAGCAGTTCAAACCATGGAACCTCTGATCCAAGCGGCCCAGCTCTTGCAGTTAAAGAAGAAAACCCCCGAGGACGCTGAGGCCATCTGCTCCCTCTGCACCTCCCTCAGCACCCAGCAGGTACCCTCACTGCACACCCTGTCACTCAAGGGACTCAGAGCAAGCAAGCCCAGCGTCCATTTCAAATCTATTCTTGCCAGTGGGTTTTTTTTTTTAATGGTTGTACTTCCAGCCTTTCTGTGCGCCTTAATGATACAATTCTGAAGTTGCAGCTGATGGAATGTTCCTAGATGAATCAAAGACTAGTTTGGTCTGTGAAACGAGATGCCACTGTTTTCCAGTAACTTGCTGTTTCCTCTTGCTCACTGAGCTAAGGCACACAAATAGATAAACCCACGAAACATCAAGCTTAAGGACAAACTATAAACACTAACAAGGAATTCGGGAACGTTGCTCACCTAGAAATTTAATTTTTTTTTTTCAGAAATTGGCAGCATCAGGCCTTTGGCTTTAAAAATAAATTTCTTTCTTTACAATTATAATTTTATTATGATTATCTTTTCAGTTAGAATCTATTTACATTGTTTTAAATAATTAAGAACCTAAAGGCACTTAAGTGTTCCTTTCCTTTCCCCAAAAAAGTTGTATTTATACTAGGACTCGGCTACAGAGATATTACAACTATATGAAAAGATGAGTCCTGTCTCCACACAGGGTGACCTTGCCCTCCATCATGAGTGTGCCTATTTTAGAAAGGGGCCACCACAAGGTAGTCTCACAAAATGAGACCAGCACAAGGAAATCAAACTTCCCAAGTTAAATCACACACCTTCTCCCTGTCCAGCATCTAAAGAACAATGCAATCCAAACTCAGTGTTACGAAGTAAATAATTTTCTTTTTTGTTGGTTTTTTTTTGGGGGGGGGTTAGCATTTTTTTTTTAATATTTTACTGGGGAGTTGGGGGAGGGGAGCAGCCAAATTATTGTCCTTCAGTCTTAGTTATGGAGGGTGCAGCTAGCTCAGCTCCAAGTCCAGTTGCCATCTGGCAGCTCGTGACCGCTCAGCTCAAGGTGCTGTGTTACAATCTTAGTTGCGGGTGGGCGTAGTCACCATCCCAATGTGGGAGTCGAACCAGCAGCCTTGTTGTTAAGAGCGCATGCTCCATCCACTGAGCTATCCGGGCCGCAGCTCAGCTCAAGGTGCCGAGTTCAGTCTTAGTTGCAGGTGGGTGTATCCCACCATGGAACAGGCAGTCTTGTTGTTAGGAGCACGTGCTCTCACCAGCTGAGCCATCCTGTCACCTGTTGGCAGCTAAGTGGCAGCTCAGCTCGGGTGCAGCATCACTGGCCCATGTGGGATTCGAACCAGCGACCCTGTTGCTCAGAGCTCGTGCTCTTAAGTTGTTAACCAACTGAGCCACTCAGACGGCCCAGTAAATAATTTTCTTACCTCCTCCATTGACTACTAAAAGTTGAAATGCCACTCTTAAGGAAACTGCTTCCTTATATAAATGCACTGAAATTTTTCAAACTTTTCCTCCCTTTAAAATGTATTAAGTTTACTTTTAGAATGCAACTGGCATTGGTTTGTATTCGAGCAGGCTATCCACCAAACAACTGATAGGCAAACCAAGATTATCCTCCATTCAAATAAGAAAAAACTCTGTTCCTTTGTAGGTGATTTGGGGGGCGGTAGGAGGTGTAGTTAAACAAAACCTTTGTTATCTGTGGGTTTCATGCAACAGTTTCCTACAATCCTAATTCTAAGCCATGCAGCATAGAAGAGGGGCAGGGTGGGCATGTAGGAGGTAGGAAAAGTGGTGATAAGAGGGCTCAGATCTACCAGGCAAAGCTTATGGACGCTAGTTTACTAATTGTATAACAGACGCCTAAACGTCAGTGCAGCTCTAAGTTGTGAGTCCTTTCTAAGGATTGGACTCTTATGCCAATATCATATATTCTTTATAATTCAAAAGTTTTCTTTTGTTCATTTAGCTCTGTGCTAAACTTTTGTCATCCCAACAGATTGTCAAAATTTTAAACCTTTACACACCCCTGAATGAATTTGAAGAACGGGTAACAGTGGGCTTTATACGAACCATCCAGGTGAGTTTTAAAATATTAATTTTATAAAGTCCTAGTCTAATAAAGGAAATTGAAAGTTTAGATTTTTAACCTCTGTATTAATAAAATACTGGTTACATTATATGATAGATATTATATTTACCTTATATTCTTTAGGTAAATATAAACCATATCGCTCATGAATAACTAAATTATATATACACAGAAGACTGAACTTTTGTAATCTTTCCCTCTCAGATTTTAGACACAACCTAAGTCCTATTTCATTTGCCACTAGCATGTTACTGAATTATATAGCACCAAATGGAATTAACAAAGTAAGCAGAAATATCAACCCTACTCACAGTTGGAACTAGAAATATTCTTTTAAGAAAACAATTTGAGCTCTTAAACCTTTTTTGTAAGACTTAACAACATTTTCCCTTCGGAATATGCTTGAAAGAATACATTAGGCAAATGATTATATAAATCTGTCTTAAGATTATGCAATTTTTTACTTAAAGATGAGCTTCCTAAAGCTGAGCCCTAGGTGATTTTAGCTGGGTGCCTAACCTGTATGTATCTGTAGCTGACAGCATCTGAATGATGAATCATATCAAAATTACTTTAAAACAACAGTGAGCATTTCTCAATTGTATGTGGGGAACACTGAGGTGGGGAACACTAATACTGTCTCAGACTTGTAAACCTCTTCAGCCAGTGAGTTGACAGCAACACGAAAGAGGATAAAAAATGGGGGAAAGTGATCAGAGCAGGAGGCAGGAAAGGGAGAAAAGAATAAATTGATGTTAGCATTGTGTAAGTAGAGAATAGAGGCCACGGGAGGAATGCCAAGTCAGATCAAAGGTTGGTAAGGACAGTGGGGAAAACACAATGAGTTATTAGAGATCCAGACCCAAGAGACAAACAAGCAGAGTCACCAGCATGGATATCTTAAAAGGCAGGGTGCGTGATTGAAAGGATCCCGTTATTAGGACACATGTACATACAGTCAACTGTTGACAGGGGAGGAAGTTTGATGACAGAAAATAAACCACTGAGATACCTGATCCACTACTGATTTTTATGGAGAGTTGATTCTTTACCCAAACCAAAGTGTAAGTTTCGAAAGTCTTATTTCTTTTGAATGTAACCCCTTGCAAGTTGACAAGGGCACTCTTTCTGAGAAGAGAATCTAGGCCAAAGGCCCAAGAATATATGCCAACTTAGACTTCGGGCTTGAAGTAAGTACATAAGAGAAAGGTAATAGAGGTTGATTAGAAATTCTCTGAAGATACATGAGGTGTCACAATTAAGTTCGCAAACTGATCCTAGAAAAAGTGCTACATACTTCATTGCTGAATATCACTAAGGTCACCTTTGAAGGACTCCCCTTGGGAAGCTATGCACCAACACCAGCGTCTACGCCACCCTTAAAAGCAATTTTGGAACTCTTTTCCTGGAATGGCCATTAAAGCTGTCATTATATTACCCTTGATGTCCTGAATGTCATCAAAATGTCTTCCTTTCAATATTTCCTTTATCTTTGGGTAAAGAAAGAAGTCATTG
>NW_017732584.1:6814-48325 GCF_001890085.2 Hipposideros armiger | reverse complement strand
TGGTGCATTGTCGTGATGCAAGAGCCATGAATTGTTGAAGAAAAGTTCAGGTCGTCTAACTTTTTCACAGCCTTTTCAGCACTTCCAAGTAGTAAACTTGATTAACTGTCCAGTTGGTACAAATTAATAATGAATAATCCCTCTGATATCAAAAAAGGTTAGCAACATTGTTGCAACAAGTTCGGGAACTCAATTGTCAGACCTCGTATACAGTCATATTCTGACTGAGTCTTCCTCAGTCGTCAATTTCAGTATCTGGCAATTCTGTCAAAACATTTTTTTTGTTTTTGTTATTTTGCCAGCTATAGTTTTATGTTCCATTGCTCCCTAGACAGTGCTCAGAGGAAACTGGGCAATCCATGTCCTCCTTTTATACTTGAACATATCTTGTGTGGGATAAATACAAGTTGCTCATTAAAGCAAACCATTTGTTTGGACAGTATAAGCACAGCATGCCGACCTTTAAAAATGTAAATTTGAGGGGATTGTTAAACTCACCAAAGGATTCCCAAGAGGAATCCTATGAAATGACTAGCTTGTGAATTTTGATTAAATGTATACACGACTTTTGCTGCTGAATTGTAATATAGGTATCATTTAACTTTTCTTTTTTTCACCTATTGTTACATCCCTCCTTCTAAATCCTTTACAATTTCTTCAAGCCCTTTAAATAAATAGAACCTACTGATACATCTGATTGATGTACAAAAAACAAAAACAAAACAAAAAAACACATAAGTCCTATTAAAAAAAATTTAAGAGCCTCCTGCCATTTCACATTTTATGTACATTTTCATATTCTGAGTGAGAGGTTTGAAATAATAAATTCAGCGAAGCTCAGAGTGAGCTCTCAGTGATCCTACAGAGACCATTCCACCAGTGTTACATCACAGCCATCATTTGGTATCTTAAACTACTAAAGCTGGTTGTTTATTCATCCCTAAATGTCTTTGCCTCTTTTAAACTTTTCCTATTATTTCAAACTACTTTTACACACTTAAAATTACTTTCAAATTTTAGCCCATCTTTCAAGATGCAAAACACATGGGTGCTTTTAAATTGACACTTAGAAATTTAATTTTTGGAACATGATTGACCACAGACTGAAACCACAAAAAGCAAAACCACAGATAAAAGGGGAGAGGGGAGCACTACTGTAATTCTGTGTTTAAGAGTTTGAGGAACCACCTCAACTGTTTTCCATAGCAGCTACATCACTTTACATTCCCATCAGTGATGCATGAAGTATATACATACGAGAGGATATTATTATATTTGTGTATGTCGAACCACCCTTGCATAGTAAGGATAACTCCAACTTGGTCATGTGTATGGTTTTTTTAGGTCTAATTGGCTTATAGTGTTCATGGACTCTGTTATTGATCTTCCACGGTTATTGTATCCATTATTGAAAGTGGACTATTGAAGTGTTCAACTGTTGTTAAAGAACTATTTCTCCTTTCAATTGTCAATTTTCCTTCATATATTTGGGCTCTGTTGCTAGGTGCATATATATTTAGAATTGTTATATCTTCTTGATGGATTGAACCTTTTTTTCTCTTGTAACTTTTTTTACTTAAAATATTTTGTATGACAATACAGCCATTCGAGCTCTTTTTTGGTTACTTCAAATATCTTTTACTTTAAATCTTTGTGTCTCTAAAGTGAGTCTCTTATAGGTAACATACAGATGGATCACGTTTTTTAAATCCATTCTGTCACTCTGCCTTTTAATTGCCTTCAATTTGATATTTAAAATAATTACTGATAAAGATTTACTTCTGATATTTAGCTTATTTTCTGTATGTCTTATATATTTTGTGTTCCTCAATTCTTCCATTACTGACTTTTGTGTGTTTATTTTTTGTAGTGTATCATTTTGATTACCTACTTTCCTTTTTTGTATATTGATTATTTTCTTAGTGGTTACCTTGGTGATCACAATTGACATCTTAAACTTAAAACAATCTAGTTTAAATGATACCAACTTAAGTGCCAATAGTATACAAATATCCTGATGCTATATAGTATCTCCATCCTTCTGTCTTTATATTATTTTCAGAGGTCACATCTGGTAAACATGTGTGCCCATTAATATTTATAATTGTTTCCTGCATTTGTATAAAGCATACAGGAAAAAAAGAGGAGTTACCAAAAACATAATGCTGACTTTTACATTTACCAACGTAGTTAGCTTTACCATTGTTCTTTATTTCTTCTTATGGCTTTGAGTTGCTGTCTAATGTCATTTCATTTCAGCCTAAAAAGCTTTCTTTAGTATCTCTTGTAGGGCAGGTCTACTGGTAACCAACTCCCCCTTTTTTGCTTATCTAGAAATGATTTAATTTCTCCACTCTTGAAGGATAGTTTTGCCAAATGTAGAATTCTTGGTTGACGATTTTTTCTTTCAGGACTTTAAATATGCCGTCCCAGTTCTTTCTGGCCTCCATGGTTTCTGATGAGAAATCAGTTCTTAATTTTATTGAGACCTTGTATGTGAAGCGTTATTTCTCTTACTGCTTTTGATATTCTCTCTTTGTCACTGAGTTTTAATTATTTGACTATTCTGTGTCTCAGTGTCAATCTTTTTTAGTTTATTCTGCTTGGGATTTGTTGAGCTTCTTGGAGATATATGTATTTTTTTTTCATCAGATTTGGGAAAATTGGGGCCTTCATTTCTTCAGATATTTTGCTGTCCCTTTTTTCTCCTTCTGGGATCCTTTTGATGTATATTGGTATGCTTTATGGTGTCCCACAGGTCTCAGGTTCCATTCACTTTTATTCTTTTCTTTCTATCTACTCCTCAAACGAGAATTTCAGTTGCCTTATCTTTAAGTTTACTGATCACTTCTTCTGCCTGCTCAGGTCTGCTGTTCAGCCCCTTTAATGAACTCAAAATTTTCATTTCAGTTATACTTTTCCTAAAATGTCTGGCTCCAAATAGAGGGGAATAGGGGAGGGGCTCTGTCCCTTTAAATCTTCCAATTAATGTCACTAAAGGAAGCCACTGTATCCCGAGAGAGCCAAAATGTATTTATTTTTATTCTCACTGAGGTGGAAATTTTTCCAAAAAAATGCTAGAAATAGGACTGAAGTTAAAATCATCTAATCTCCAACAAGCCTAAACCAGGGCTTATCTCCCTGCTAAATACCTCAAGGATAGGGAGACCATATTCTCCTGAAATCCTACCTAATTAACGGAACTACTTCTATGATATGTGCCAAATCACTTTCGTGAATTTACCTAAACTGGCTATAGGTGTAGTTAAGTATTTTAAATGGTCTTATCCTTCTCCACAGGCACAACTACAAGAGCGGAATGACCCTCAGCAACTGCTATTAGACTACAAGCACATGTTTCCCGTTTTGTTCCCATTTAATCCATCTTCTCTGACTATGGACTCAATCCACATCCCAGCGTGTCTCAATCTGGAGTTTCTCAATGAAGTCTGAAAAAGCACATTTCCAACTTTGGCTCAATTGCCAGTGAGAGCAAGAAGGAAGTACATACAGTAAAGTAACTTTAAGGGTCTGTTCAATCTATAAAAGTTGATCAAATCAGAGATTGCGAGCCTGTGCTGAACTATACAGAATAAGACACATCTGTCATTATTTTTTGTACCTACTGCTCAGAATAAAAACACTTGAAATATGGAAGATTTTTTAAGTATGATTTCAGTATAAACAAATACACATCATAACCTGCAGTCCCCATGGCCCTATAAAAAGTGCCAGTATATAAAATGGAAACTGCCTAGTTTTTGATCTGGAGAATGTCCAAAGTAAAATAATATTAAAAGTATGTAAGTCACATAAATTGCCTTCAGAGGACCTTTAACAAATAATGGTACTAACAACCACAACACTGTCATATAGTGAATGACATTTCCCCAGGTTGACAAACCATAGGTGTGGTTGAGTTTGTAGGGAAATGTCTTGAGAACAAAAATACAGGCCTGGGCCTTCGGAGATGTTTCCCAAAGGTATTTTTCGATACCTGGTCATGCAGAGACAATGGTGTAATGGACCTCCAGCCCAAACATTTTGAGTATTGGTTTGTGAAGGAAAATGAGAAGACTTAGTCCCTAATATGGTCAAACCCTGATCTGCAGTCTTGCATTTAGGGAAGTTATGCTAAAAAGACTGCTGTCCCAAACTACAAATGGAAGCAAGATGGAAAGATGTTTCCAATGCTATCCATGCACTTACTGAGGCAATAAAATTTTCACAAAAATCTACATAAGAGAAAAGTTAGAAAATAACTCCTGTTTTATTTACAGATTAAAACCCAAACCAGCCAGTGTGAAAGCCTTTAATCCCTTAATGCCATTAAATCTCCAATAAGAATATTACATAATACATTAATTCCAGATAACCAAGATAGTAAAGGAAAAACTTCATTGGGAGGGTCAGATTATTTGAAAAACCTTTCTTAAAAACAGTTCAGGGACTACTGTTATTTTCCAAAAGATTTTTGGGTTTTCTCTGTGTGTGATCTATTGGGTTGTCGGAAGAGTCATGACGCATTTTTGCAACGAAAAACATAGAAAAAAATACGTCATGACTTTTCTGACAACCCAATATTTAAAGAGGAAGAATAGCTATGTCAGCTATCCTTTTTCAGGTTATTTTCTACATTTTTCAAATTTACCACATAAAAACCATAAATATCTCTGCTTTGAAATAAAGATTAAATGTGTATTCAGTCATAATATTACAACAGATTTCATATGTCTGCTGCTTTCACAAATGTTTTTTGTCTCGGCAAAAGCAGGCATTTGATTAGAAAACCCTCCATATTCTTTACACCCATTTTTTACTGTGTTTTCCATACTTCTGGTACGTATCTGTAGGCTGTTTCCATGACAAGAACAGACGGTATTTGCAAATCATACAGCCTCTGTATTACGATAAGATTTCTCCATGAATTCCACATAGAAGACCCCGCCACACATACACACCTTCTTTTACTCAGCCACTCAAAAGGCAGTTGGAAACAAAACACACCCCAAGCCCTAAACAATCTTGTATACTGCACGCTTTGAGCTCAGCTTCCTCATTCATTCTCCTTGCCCACCGGGCAGAAGAAGACAGCACCAGGGCAAAGACTGCTGACCACCATGTCCAAATCAGTGTCATTGGCATTATCCCCTCTACCTCCACATTAAACATCCTGGCTTCTCTTGGGTGTCTACGCAGAGCTGTGCCTTCTTTCCCAGTTATAGTTACACAATCTGACATACATTACACACCCCCTTCAACCCACACACTGACTTTGTTGGGAAGGCCAGTCTAAACCAATTCGGTTCAGTGGCTACCTCTTTTGAAAGTTATTAAGAATAATTTGCTTTTTACTGCACTGTAGTTTAAAACTGAGTCTCTTGTTTTAAGGACTGACTTTAATCTTCAAGATAACCCAAAATGCCTTGTTAGAGTGTTAAGGAGTTTGAGAAGCAGTGATTCCATAAATGCAATGGCTTACTGTCCTTACATATTGTCTTATACCCTCATTCTCTTAATCTCTTTAGGTCACTACCTCTCTGCTGTCACTGGTTAATCACTAGGTGCCAAAGACTCACTGAATAAAAGCTTGGCAGTAAGAATAAATGCAGGAGGAACCTTATGAATAGTCTTCTACTAAGCCTAAGAAATGGCAGACTAGTTCTCTTCCAATATACTTTAAAAAAGTCTTTTATAGACCACTAACAAAAGAAATATAGTAATTTGGTTACTTAATATTTAGGTCTGCCCTATTTAACTTAACACTTGGAGGCTGGAAGAAGCATCTTTAGGGAAACTTGAATCTTTTGTTAGCATTTATATTCTTTCCATTTTTTAAGTCAGTTGAACTCAAACTTTCCAACTTCATGAAATCTATGATTTTTAACAATTCAACATAAAGGTTTGAACTCTGCACTAGATATCTTTCTTTTTTAATATTTATAATTTAGTTGACACTTTCCTCACTGTGCCTTTAGCAGTTACTGAGATAACTGACTTACCACTTATTTCTCTGAAATAGGTGTTGCTGTGGGAAGAATGTTAATGCTTGACATAACATGGTGGAGTTTTGATTTGTCTTTGGAAACATTAGAAGCATTTTAAAGATTCCTTAAGAATCAAATATTTATAAAGAATTTAAGTATTATATGGGACCTACCTGTTTACCTATAATGTATATAAGTAATGTGTGTTACGTACATATTAATAATTGTTGCTGAAGCTGACAAGCATATTACCTACATGTATTTTCCCTGTGCCATCATACCTGCAGTTAGATTTATGGTACCTGGCAAGCAGATTAGATCCAAAGGAAAATAGACTTTTCCCCCACTTTCCCCCGCTTTCATGGAGCATGTTAATAGGAGTTTCTTCTCTTGGATTTCCTATACACTAAATTTTAAGACTTTTGTAAAAAAAAAACAAAAGATAAAACTAGGAACTTGGAAAACTTAGAAAAATAAGTTACTACCATCAATTCATCAAATATTTACTTAGAGCCTTAATGTATTAAGATTATAGTAACAAATTAGAATCCATTTCTTTGGCATGTAGTAAATTTAATTGTTTTCCTACATTTGACCTAATTCTAAGGCAGCAAGGGTATCCTAAATCGAAACCCTTGTATGATGCCTATATGACTAAACAGTTACTGAAATGTGACAGCAAGGGGCAGGACCCTGTAGTTTTTCCTCATAGACTATTTCTCTGCAGTCAGTTTCTCAAATTAATTTACTGCATGAACCAAATAGCCATAATTCACCTTTTATACATATTGGTGCCATAATTAGACAATTGGGGTAATTAGGAAATTAGAGGTTGATGCTAATGATAATAAAACATAAGACTTTTTTTCTCTTATAATAAAGGTCATTAAATACTAAAGATTGTTTTTCCTAAAAAAAAAAATTTCTAATAAAGGGGATCAATCAAAAATGAATTTAAGCTACTTTCTAAAGTGGTATTGTATCAGATTAATCCAGATTTGGATACAACATTTTGCCACCAACTGATGTTTAGATGAAGGACTGCTTCTCTGAAGGGGTTCACATCATAGTCAGGGGTGAATCTAACATTGTAGAAGAAATACTAATAAAAATATTTTTCCATTTTGAACAAATCTGTAAACTACATCTTTGTTTATAGAAAAATGCTTGTACTGGTCACTAATATTCAGCTCTGGATAAAAATTTATGGAAATAAATACTTTGGAATAAATAAAGTGGTGTGACAAATCTAAATGCAATTTAAAACTGCAGGAACACATTTGCTAAAAAGATTCTTTTTAATGCTTTCTTGAGAAACATCATTCTGGGGCCTATATTCAAACATGCATCATGATCATTCAAACCAGGGGTTGGCAAACTACAACCTGCAAAAGTTGGGGTTGGGGAAACTTTCCCTATGAAGTAACAATACTTACTGAGTAATTACCTTAAAGCAAGAGAATTCAAAGAAGGCAGTTTGGGCATAGGAAAAGACCCAGTCATGTGTATAAATTTGCATATGATAAAGATGGTATTAAAAACCAGTGGGTAGATGTCCGGCCCAAGCTGAGCTGCCACTGAGCTGCCAAAGGGTGGCAGGATGGCTCAGCTAAAACAAACAAACAAACAAAAAAACAGTGAGAAAATTTATACAAGATCTGTGTAGAAGAATTTATAAAATGTAAGTGAAAAACAATGACATTTTTAAAAATAGAGAAATATTTCATGGATAAGAAGACTGACTTCATACCACAAAAATCTCAATTGTTCCCAAGTTGATCTATAGATTAAAAATCAAAATCTCGGGCCGGCCGAGTGGCGTGTTGGTTAAGAGCTGGCTTGGGACGCCAGAGGGCCCCGGTTCGGATCCCACATATGAGGGCCAGTGACACTGCCCTCCACAGCTAAGATGCTGAACAACAGCTCAACCTGGAGCTGGGCTGCCGTGAGTTGCCGGCGACACCGTGGGCTGCAGCCCCTGTGGCAGTGGGTTGCCCTGGGCTACCGTGTGTAGCCAGCAGCCAGCGTGAGCGACCATCCAGAAGCCAGCGACTGATCTGCCTCGCCCAGGAAGAACGTAATGATGGTGCCAACTTGGGCCAGTGAAACAACGTCCTCCACAACTAGACTGAAGAACAAAACAACAGCAACTTGTCTGTTCCCCTTTCCCCAATTCCCCAATTAAAAAAAAAAAATCAAAATTTCACCATAGTTTTTTGGTGAGAATTGACAGGCTAATTCTAAAATTTATATGAAAGAACAAAGGCCCAAGGATAAGGAAGACGGTCTTTAAGAAAAGGAGGGAAAAGTTTCCCTAACAGGTATCTGAAACTTCAGTAATTAAGATGGATGGAATTAGGACCGAGATGGAAAAATTGACCAATGAAACAGAATAGAGAGTCTAGAAACTGAACACCTACCGTATTTCCCCATGTATAAGACACTCCCATGTATAAGACACACCTTAATTTTGGGGCCCAAAATTTGAAAAAAAAAATATTACATAAAGTTACTGAACTCAAGTTTTATTCATCATAAAATTAATACAACTCCTCATCACTGTCAAAACTCCCAACCATTAGCTTGTCCTCATCTGTATCAGATGACGAATCACTGTCTTCATATATTGCCTCGTCCTCAGCGGGAAATGCAAGTAAAAAAATCTACAACCACTGTATAAGACGAACCCAGTTTTTAGACTCCAAATTTTTCAAAAAAGGGTGCATCTTATACATGGGGAAATATGGTATATGGAAACATGGGTAAAGTATTCCCTGGAGGAGCACACACCAACATCTGGAAATCTTCTTTAAAATTCACATAGCTTACCCAATTGTATAGAATAAGACATTGCTAGAGAGAGTGCCCTTAAACAGCTATCATTAGGAACCACTAGTGAAATATTTCATAATGTAGATAAAAATGTTCACGATACACTAGTCAGTGAATAGTTACCTCTGAAACCCAACTTCCAACCTCAAGATGGGAGTCCCCTCTTTTCTGGGTGGATAATGAAAGAATAACCTCTCTTCATGAAAGTGTTCACCTCATACCCAGAGAGGTCTAGGCTTATCTTCCAGGCCTCAACAGGAAAACTGTGTTTGCAAACAGCCAGATTTCACGAGATGCACTTATCTAGTAAGAGTTGAGAAAGGCAAAAAGCAGCCCGACATCGGGGACCCCGTCTGACAGAGATAGGCCAGAGGGGTGGTAGAAGCTGGTCTGGTGGTAAAAGCTAGGCTATGGTGTTCTTTTGCACACAATCTTAACATCAGACGAGGTCACTCTGTGACGAAGTGAGACAACACAAGACCCCTCCATAGTTTTGTCGAAGCACAAAGATGAGATCACTGTGCAAACCACATAATATCAGGCACCCCTCTCCCAGCTCATATGAGTGACTGCAGCTCCTTCTCCAGTTGCAGCTTTAGTGTAGCTCTAGTCTGCCCTCCTTCTAGATAGAATCATATTAAAAGACCCAACCAAAGACTAGTCCCTACTTACGAATAGCATCCAATCCAGAATAAACCCCTGCCTCTCTGAACCCTCCTCAAATCACCTAATCAAGGCCCAACTCCTAACACCTCACTGAGGCGTCCCTCAGTTCCCTAAGGCGTGCCCTTGGTGTGCCATCTCCCTTGCTGCAACAAACATTAAACCCAACTGGTTGAAACATAGGTGTGTTTCCTGAGGCGTGTGGCTGAAGGCAGTGTTGTCCCCTCCCACCAACATTAGCATTTTAGAAAGTAAACTTAAAACAAGGAGGTATGAGATTTACCTAAAGTTATATTACTAAATGAAATTCTAAGGCTTAGTAAGGATATTGACACTACAAGTAACTTTCAAACAGAGGAAAAACCACAAATACAATATATACCCTTCACCTAAGCTTGGGACAAGGTCTTAAAGCTATTGGGAACACACCCAGACTTCGGACAAACTTAAAACAAGGAAATTTGGCAAATCAGTGTTTGTATTACTTCCTGTTTACATTTCATTTCTGATGAAATGTTTGGCAACTTGAACTTTCTGAAGAATAGGAATCTGTTGTAAGAACAAAACAACACCCAAGCTAATAATTGCCTTTTAATTAACAAAAAATTGAAGTTACCACCAAAATGGTTAGATTAACACTGAGCACATACACAACTTTCCAAACTACACAATATGAGTAAGCGCACGCATCTCATTCATTCAAATTCATATACTCAATTTATTGGGTTGTCAGAAAGGTCATGACACATTTTTGCAACAAATAACAGAAAAATACGGGGCCGGCCAAGTGGCGAGTTGGTTAACAGCTGGCTTGGGACGTCAGCTCTGAGCAGCAGGGCCCCGGTTCGGATCCCACATGAGGGCCAGTGACACTGCCCTCTACAGCTAAGATGCTGAACAATAGCTTGACCTGGAGCTGGGCTGCCGTGAGTCAACGGCGACGGCGTAGGCTGCAGTGTGCTGCCGTGAGCTGCCATGAGCAGATGTCCAATGACCGGCAACCAATCTGCCTTAGCCGGGAAGAGCACAACAATAATACCAACATGGGCCAGTGAAGCGACCGTCCTCCACAACTAGACTGAAGAACAAAAGGACAGCAACTTGTCTGTTCCCTTCCCCCAATTCCCCAATAAAATCTTAAAAAAAAAAAAAAAGAGAAAAACAGGTCATGACTTTTCCAATAACCCAATAAAAAAATTGTCCTAGCTCCTACCAACTTCATTAGCTGTCCTGTTTCTATCACTGAAACTTTTAAAGGCACTGCTGCTCAAGCTGCCATCAATTTTGAGAATTATAGGACGTTTAAGCATAGGAAATTATCCAGAAAATGTGGACAATAAGGCTGAGGCTGGATATTTCTGATATCCTAATGAAGTCTTAACACTAGAATTTGCAGATTTACAATGGATTCACTGATTTCCAGTCTCATGCTAACCTCCTGTCCCCCCTCCAAAACAAAAAAGATCATACAGAAAGAAGTGATAAAGCATTTCTAAAAATACTCAAAGCTACAATAAATGTCTAAGAGTAGAATGACAACTTTACATCTCACAAGAGGGTCCGTGTCTAGAACAAAAAATTTATAAAATAACCAATTTTGATATATATTGTTGTTGTACAATATATACCTGGTTATATATGGTTAAACATGAAAAGGACTAAATATTTTAGAAAATAATTTATTTCAGGTAATTTTGTAGCTTACACTTTTCCTCCCAATTTTTACTTTGAAAAGTTAAAAATCTACAGAAAAGTTGTAAAAATAGAACAAGGCACAACCACATGCCTCTTCATTTAGATTCCCTAATTGGTCATATTTTGCCACATTTGCTTTCTCTCTTTCTCTGCCAGTGTATTTGTATATATTTCTTTTGAGTCATCTGAGAGTTAGTTGCAGACATCAAGACTCTTCACCTCTAAATATTTCAGCATATATCTCCTAAGAACAAGGGCCAATATCCCATCTAACTACAATATAAGTAATACAATCAGGAAAAGTAATGTGATATAGCAAATATGGCAAAACGTTAACGATTGTAGAATACAGGTAGTGGATCTACGGGGGTTCCCTGTAGAAGTCTTTCCACTTTTCTGTATGATCTACAGTTTTCATATTAAAATAGAATTGGAAATAAAAAACAATGTGAGAGGGCCACCAAGGCGTTTGAAAAGCGGGGTTCTAGGGCGTGCACTCCCCGACGGCTCCCAGAAAACCTCAGTGCCTCCCGCCACCCTTTTCCACCCTCTCGAACCAAGCCCAGGGCTTCCAGCCCGCTTCTGAGCCCTGGCGTTGCGGATCTCCAGCATTTCTCTCTGCTCGGTCGCCTCCCGCTCGCCCGGTCTCAGTCCGTTCTCAGCACACTCCATCACCTGGTTCCCAGAACTCAGATTGCGCAGTGGTCACGTCATCATCGACCAGGGCTCACAGTTACGGCGGCAGAGGCCTCCCTACCCCTCCCTCAACGCTAGCCTAACCGTTTGCCCCGCATCTCCCCGCCCCGGGTCCCCTGGCCCCACTTCGCCTGACACCTTGTCATAATCCTCTCAGGCTCCAAGAAAGCGGCGCGGCCAGCCACGGGGCCCGATCATATAAGGAAAATACCGCAGGCTCATCCGGGGGGCAGCATCAGGGACCCGGGAGCACACCTGCCCTACGACCCCCGCTATACCCTTCGCACGCCAACCCCCCGCCCCCACTGAGCGCCTGGTCCCGGACAAAAACCGCCAAGCGGCTTAGGCCTCTGCCCCTGGTCTATGCAGCCGCACAGCCACGCAACCAAGAGCGATTCAACCAATCCTCCCGCGCCGTCCTCCACGCCCCGCCCCTCAACTTCCGGCCCAGTCTGCCCACGCCTCACCTCTCTCAACGTGGTCGCGTACTTCCGGCATTTGGTGCGCAGATACCTATCTATTCCAGCGTTTAAGAAAATTCTCACGCAGGGAGGAAGGGGAACATTAATTACTTGTAGCGGGGGAACTTAGATAGGATAGAGTCAAATCATTCTATTTGGAAACAGAGAGGTAAAGTTTTTTAAAAACACTGATGGGGGAAAAAATCAAATCGAAAGGGACCTTCTTTTCTACAAGGTCCCTCTGGGAAGGAGGGGTGTTTGGTCCCTGTTCCCCACGGGATAGCACGCAGAGGGCAGCATCATGAGGAAAGGGAGATAAACTCTGGCCGGGCATGCGCAGGCCCAGGCTTGGCGCCAGCTGGGAAGCAGGTGAAAGGGCAGGGGCGTGGCTTCGTGGGCGCCGCTCCGCTCTCTTAAGGCGGGGTGTTAGGGGGTGTCCTCAATCAACAGAGGAGAAGCCCTGCGCTGTCAGACTCGTGCCGCCGCCATGGCCCTGCTCCGAGGTGAGCACTGCGCCGCGGCCCAGCCTCTCCTCGCCCTTTGTGGTCTTACCCTCCTAAGGCCAGATTTTGCGTCCAGTCTAGACGGGGAGTTGGGGGTTGCCGGGATTGCAGTTCAGTCTCCTAAGCAATAAAGGGGCGGGGGGAGGGGGGGAACAACAGCCCGAAGGGATCGTCTGGGTTAAGGAGAAACCATATTTGTAAAGCGCTAGCAACAGTGATTTAGGTGGGGTTTGCATTTGAGGGTTCAGAGCACGGTTTGCTTGCTTCTGACCTTGGCGGTCACTCCCCTTCTTCGCGTAGTAGTGACCCACCTAGTTCAGCTTCTGGAAAACGGGCGGTGCCATAAGCCCGAGGCAGCCTGGGACGCAGGGGTGCATCACAGATGTGCAGAGCTGCCTTTCGGACTTGGTGGGGGGGAGGGGGGGTTGGCAGGGCTCGCGGGCAGTTGACGTTGTTTTAGAGTCGCCAGGGAATTTCTGCCCGAGTGACCTGCTCCCCCAAAATGCTTTTTGGCTTTCTGTTGGAAGACCTGCCTTATTGCCTTTCCCTTCCATTCCTTTGAGTGACTGAGTCTAGGAAAGTACAGTCATTAAGTACATGAATTCTAGGGTTAACTTCTTAAATAAAAATTATGTAAACTCCCTTTTCATAACCAGTGGTCACAGCCCAATGGAATTTTAGTTTTGAGGACATCAGAGTTCATCCTTATTTCATGTGTCCTTTGAAGCACATTCAAGTAGAACACTTTATGTCAAGACCACTCTGCAGGAAAATGCTTGGCAGGATCTGAGAACCAGCATTCTAGTGGTCAGGGCCCTGTGGGCTCTGTGAAGGAACTGGGATTTTATTCTAAATTCAGTGGAAGGCAATAGAAGACTTTCAAGTATGGAAATGGCAGGATTTGATTTCTACTCTGTCCTGATTTCCTCCAATAATACTGTCTGTGTAGCAACCAGGAGAATTTAAGACCATTTAAAACTCGATTCCAAAGTCCAATCAACAAATGATGCTTTGGAGTGGGAAACAATGGAATTGGGGGGGGGGTAGCGAGATAGATTTGGAGTTGGATTTGCTAGAACTTGGTGATAGGTGGGCAGGTCAATGAGATATGTCAAGAATGATTGCAGGTTTCAGATTTGAAGAATTGTGTTCATACCACTTACCAAGTGAGGAAAACTGGGGAAAGACTAGAGTTGGAAAAGATCGAGACACTCAAGTGGAGATATCAGGTCGGCAGTTAGATAGGGGTATTGAGCTCAGAAGAGCCAAAATGGCATGTGAACATTTCAAGTGAAAAATAGGTATTCTGAGACAAATTGTGCGTTCATTTTCCTACTGTTAGATTTAAATGGTCAGTGCTCTTTCCAACTCTGAATTTACTACATTTACTTAAAACAGCATTGATTTTTTTTTTGACAAGGTGTTCAAAAATTCCAATTCATTTAAAAGCTGCAATGGAATGAGAATCTTTTTTTAAAAATGATATTTTTCTGATTTTTCTGTTTCATATTTTATCAGTGGTTCTTACCATTTTGTTATAATACAGATCCCTCTGAAAAATTAATGAAAACTGTGAACCCAGTAAGGGAAAAGAATGGACTACAACACCTAGGAAGTGTGATTAAAATATATATATATATATGGTGAACATTTAAATTAAAAAAAATTATTACAGTAAAAAACACATTGCCATTAATGCCCCTCAAGATACTCCCCCTCGCTTCGAACACACTCATCCTGTCGTTCTTGCCACTTTCTGAAGCAGTTCTGGAATTCCTTTCGTGAGTGTCTTTAGTTGCATATGGTGGCTGCCTTGATGTGCTGAATTGATTCAAAATGTTTACCTTTCCTCGTCATTTTGACTTTGGGGAAGAGCCAGAAATCACATGGTGCCAGATCCAGTGAATACGGTGGATCAGGACATAATGTAAAGTTTTTATTTGACAGAAAGTGCCATGCCAGAAGCGATGTGTGACGTGGAGCCTTTCCTTTTGTGATCAGTAAATACTGCTGCCATGCAATGGAAAGGCAAGGATCTTCAATACGGGAAGTGGCGTGTTGAACCTTAGTAACAGTGAGTGACAACTTGTTGGGTGCAGCCAGTCAGGTGTGAGCTATGGTTGAGAGAAGGTGTGTTTTAAAGTGTGCTGTAAATCATCCTCCATCATGATAGCACTCCGTGTCACACATCACTTCAGGTACATTGCAATTTCTGTCAAAAACATTACTGTGTGTCCTCATCCATCTTATTCACTGGATCTGGCACCGCACCACTTCTGACTCTTCCCCAAAGTCAAAATGATTCAGGACATCAATGTAGCCATGACAGTGCAACTAAAGACGCTCACGAAAGAGGACTTCCAGAACTGCTTCAGAAAATGGCAAGAATGATGGGATAAGTGTGTTCGAAGTGAGGGGGAGTATTTTGATAGGGATTAATGGCAATGTGTCTTTTACTGTAATAACTTTTTTTTTATTTAAACATTCACCATATTGTTTGATTACACCTCATAATATTAAGGAAGCATAAAGTTTATAAATTTGTGATACAGCTTATTATGGTGTTAGAGCTAGGACTATTTTTACCTACTTCCCTGTTTTACAGATGAGGACACTGATGTCCAGAAAGGTAACATGGCATGTCTATAATGACAGAGTCACAGTGGCTGTGACTACAACCCAAGCCTTGAGCTTCCAATAGCAATTGTTACTGGCTAGTTAGAATACATTATAGATAGGCACATCTCTCAAGTAGCATAGCAAGTGCTTGCAGGATTAGTGGATAAGAAAGAACACTTGACTGATTATTGTAGGTTTAAATGACACATTTGAAAGGGAGCATAACTGGCTTTGGTAAAGATTGTCATCAGCTTTCTGTCAACAAGAAGAACCAATCCCCCAGTTTTCTACTAGCACCCATCCCAGTGTTTGGTAGAAGGATTGCAACCAACAAATATTAGTTTTCTTACAGCTCACTAGCTTTGTTGGGGACGTTTGCGTATCTCTTCATGGCAGTTAGGGCTGCCAAATTACAGTACTTTAATCCTGAAGCTGAAATGGATGCAATAGTAGTTTTCCTTCATTTGTCTCCATTGTTGTCTGTAGTTGCTCTAATTAAACGAGTAAAAAATCACCTAATGTTATAGAAAGGAAGGCAGAATTCCTGTTTCTCTTCTAGTGTTGTTTGTTCTCCACAGTCACATCAGCCACCTTGGCAGGACTTTTCTTGGTATTCCTGACTCCCTACACTCTGGATTAATGTCTTTTCACTGTTTTTCAGTTTTTGGAAATCTTTAGCTTCTGAATTGTCAGAGCCTTTATTTTATTTTATTTTATTTTATTTTTCAGCTGAGCCATCCTGCCACCTGTTGGCAGCTCAGCTCTGGCCGGGAATCTAACCAGCGACCCTGTTGCTCAGAGCTCACACTCTTGAGCGAACTCTTAACCAGCTGAGCCACTCCTCCAGCCCTGTCAGAGGCCTTTTAAAATAACAAGATTTTAGTTCAGTGTTAAAGGTTAAGTTTTAGACCTTTTAATGATCTCATAAAGTTGGCATCAGATCAAATAACTATTGACATGGTATCCGGTTTATGAAATTACAAGAAAAAAAGCCTTTAAATTGTCTAGCCTTTATATCTACACAGCCCAGATTATTTTTAAAATATATTTAATAGCATTTTCCCATTCAAAATAATTAGTTTAGTGTTAGCCTTACTCAAGGTAACAGTCTGGAAGCACAAGTAAGCAGAAGTAATATAAGGGGAGGTTCTTGCTTTTGTTTATTTTCCCACCCACACTCTTTTGTATATCTTATATTTCACCATTAGCACTTCCCACACAAAAATGCTTTCTTAGGTTATGAAGTACAGGGAAAAACTCATGAATGGAAATTTACAGAGAAACAAATCAAATTAACCTCCACTGTTTCTGATAAGCAAATGGTCATACGAGGTATGACAATTAAGTTCGTGAACTCATCCTAGAAAAAGAGCTACATACCTCATTGCAGAATATCACTACAGTCACCTTTGAAGTACTCTTCCTTGGGAAGCAATGCACCCATGCCAGCGCCTAGTCCACCCTTCAAAGCAATTTTCTGGAATGGCCATCAGAGCTGTCGTATTTTGTTGTCGGAAAAGTCATGACGCAGTTTTGCAATGAAAAACATAGAAAAAATATGTCATGACTTTTCTGACAACCCAATATTACCCTGATGTCCTGAATGTCATCAAAATGTCTTCCTTTCACTATTTCCTTTATCTTTGGGTAAAGAAAGAAGTCATTGGGGGCCAGAACAGGTGAGTAGGGAGGCTGTACCAGTACAGTTATTTATTTACTGGCTAAAAACTCCCTCACAGACAGTGCCATGTGAACTGGTGCGTTGTCGTGATGCAAGAGCCATGAATTGTTGGCAAAAAGTTCAGGTTATCTAACTTTTTCACACAGCCTTTTCAGCACTTCCAAATAGTAAACCTGGTTAACTGTCCAGTTGGTACAAATTCATAATGCATAATCCCTCTGATATCAAAAAAAAGGTTAGCAACATTGTTGCAACAAGTTCACGAACTTATTTCTCAGACCTCGTATACATCCTCATCGCACCTCAGTACCCCTTATTAACATTTGCAGAAAGAGGCTGACAATTCCAAAATTACATCAAGAGTTTAAAGGGACTTACGTGAAGGAAGCAGCATCTTAGCAGCAAGGCAGTAGCTCTGCACCCCCCAAAAAGGATGAGGCTTGTTATAAATAGCCAAGTGGCATGAGCTTGTAGCCTCCAGCTAACAAGGCAGCTTGTAGACAAAGCCAGGAGCTCAAGCAGGTGGCTTATGGCCAGGAGGCACATTTTTATTAAGAGCTGTGTAATCCAAAGCAGTAAACAATTTAATCGGCCCACTTATCTATACTAGAATATTCTCTTTAAGTGATACAGGCCCTCCTCTTTTCATGATGAGCTGGGGTGAGCTTGCTTCCTAAGATGGCCTCGGTCGTTCTAAGTATCAGGATCATTTCACCTAACGGTTAGTGTGGTACATTTGTTACAGTTGATGAGCCAGTACTGATACATTACTATTAACTAAAGTCCATAGTTTATGTTAAGGTTCATTGTTGTGTTGTACAATTCTGTGGGTTTGGACAAATGTATATAATGACATGTATCCACCATTATGATTTAGTATCATAGAGGGTAGTTTCCCTGCCCTAAAATTTCCCTGTGCTCTACCTATTCATCTCTTCTTTCCCACCTCCTGGCAACCACTGATCTTTTTACTGTCTCTGCATTGCACCAAACTAATACTTATGGCCTTTTGTAAATATCAAATATTATACCTGTAAAGAACTGGATTTGTTCTAAATTGTCGTTAGATAAGTTGCTCCTAACATTCTTTTAGACTGTAAATCTCTCAAAGTATAGAAATGAAAGGCGAAGCTGAGATTTCTTTTTTTTTTTTTTTTTTAGGATAGGTTTAGTTTGTCCTGTGGAAAGAGATCATTAGCATCAACAGGGGGATTATACTTAGATACAATAGTGGTATAATGTTTGAATGATCTCAATAATTGGTCAGTATCTAGGCACAAATCCGTTGTTTAAAGTCCCATAGTTTCTTGACAAGATGGGGAGATGTGTGTGCTCTGATTGTTTTGGGGAGACTCCATGTGTGCAAAGATTTTCAGTTATCTAATTGAAAAATGTATTTTACAATAAGGTTAAAGCATGTTAAGGGCCACTGACTAATCTGTAATTGCTTACGAGTCTCCTCACTGCAATAGGTGTGTTTATCGTTGCTGCTAAGCGAACACCCTTCGGAACATATGGAGGTCTTCTGAAAGACTTCACAACTACCGACTTGGCTGAATTTGCTGCCAGGGCTGCCTTGTCTGCTGGCAAAGTATCGCCTGAGGTTATTGACAGTGTCATTGTAGGCAATGTCTTACAGGTTAGTAGGGCAGAGGATAGTATTCATTCCTGTTACTTTATTTTATCAATTTCTGAAAACAATTCCTTTAACATGTCAGAATGGTGAATTAGTTAATAAAAGTTAAAGGTATTTATAATCTGAGTAATCCTCTGACTCCAGAAAAAATGACATACATAATTCAAAGGAGCATATATTCTGGAAACTTTATACGGGGGTGCCAAAATAATGTATACACGTTTTAAGAGATGTTATCTGTGTAGTACTTTTCAAAGTTGAAGTACGGTAGCAATGCGTAGCATCACGTTCACTCAAAAGTTGGCATTAATCAAATGAATGCGAATGCACCATGCAACAGGCAGAACAGTCAAAGAAAATGACAGAAGCACCATTGTCATTCGAGGAGCGCAAGACCATTTTGAAGTGGTATTTGAAATTTGAGAATGTTGTGGAAGTACAATGACAGTGAAGGCGTGAGTGTGCAACAGAACCTCCAACACGCCCAACAATTGCACACATTCGTGATAAGTCTGAGACGCATGGTCCTGTGTGTGATGTGCACAAGGGAAGATCCGGGAGGCCTCGCACAGCAACAAGTCCTGCTTTTTCTGCGATGGTGTTGGAACAGTTTACATGCTTGCCACCAGAGTCTACCAAACAGTGTTCGCCATAGTCAGAAGTGTCTGGATGCTGATGGTAACCACTTTGAGCACCTCTTGTAATTGCAGAAGTCAAATGTGACTTCTATTCATCTTTTGTTATCCATATATATTGAGTATTATAATTTTAATACAGTTTTTTCCTTTCTTAAAATGTGTATACATTTTTTTGGCGCCCTCTTTATCTAATTTGGGGTTCATTTCTTTGTTTCTTAGATCCTCCCTCCCCCCCCAGTTTTATTGAGACATAATTGACTTATAACATTGTATTCATTTTAGGTGTAGAACATAATGATTTGATTTATTGCTTCTTAAATAGATTAATTTCCTTGACTTATTTGAAGTTAATTGGTTCTCTCTCTCTCTACCCACCTAAGAAGCATAGCAAACCCAAGCAAAAAAGTTAAAAAAAAAATAGGACAGTGAACACCCTAAAGCCTTTTACCTTGATGGACCAATTCTTCACATTTCATCAAATTTGCTTTAGCTCTCTCTACAAAAAATGCTGTTGTTATTATTGTGTGTTTTTTTAATGTTATTTCTTTCTTCTTACTCAAAGTGTGGTCCTTGGATCAGCAACATTGGCTTCATCAGGGAAATGTTTAGAAATGCAGAATTTCAGGCAGTCCTAGACCTATTGATTGTAAACCCACATTTTATCAAAATGCCCCAGTTTGCATGTTAAAATTTGGGAAGCAGTGCTCTAGTCCCACCTCTTACCCTTCTGGCCAGTTGTTCATCTCTCTCCTCCCCAGGTCAGCAGGTCTCAGCCTCAGTTTCACATTATAATCACCTGGGTGCTTTTAAAAGTCCCCTGTTATTCTCAGGGGCTACGTTCCAGGACCCTCAGTGGATGCCTAAAACTGCAGATAGTACCAGACCATATATATATACGTTCTTTCCTATACATACATACCTATGATAAAGTTTAATTCTTAAGTTAGGCAGTTTCATGGTTAGAAGCTTTGTTCTTACTGTAGGTCTTAGCAACCTCAGCTATGATTTTTTTTTTCTTTTCATAAGTCAAGAACTTTCATCTTTTCACTTAAAGGAAGCATTTTATGGCTTCTCTGTGGCATATCTGAATTGCCAGCATCATTATTTTTGTGCTTTGGGCCACCATGAAGTAAAAGAAGGGTGACTTAAACGTAAGCACTGCTGTACCATGACAGTTGATCTGATAACCCAGACGGCTACTAAGTGACTAATGGGTGGGTAGCATACACAGTGTGGATATGCTGGGCAAAGGGATGATTCCTGGATCGAGTGGGATGGCGCAAGATTTCATCACGCCACAGAATGGCATGCATGAATTATTTACTTATAATTTATTTACTTCTGGAATAGTAATCTCATTCTGCAGTTAATCATGGGTAACTGAAACCACAGAAAGCGAAACTGCCCATAAGGGAGGACTGCTGTCACTCCTGATGTCCATGCCCTGCCTACAGCTTTTCTGGTTTAATTGGTTTGATTAAGAGCTTGAGTGTCAGTACATCTAAAGCTCTCCTGGTTATTCCAGTGTGCAGCCAAGGTTGAGAACCACAGCCTCAGACATTTCCTTTGTTAAGAAACAGACTACCCTGAGGTAGCCTATCCCATTTTTTAAATCGCTCTAATTGTTATAAATTTCTGTCTTCTACTGAGGACTTAATATAAGGATTTCTCATACTTAGTATGTTGAAAAACCTGTAGACCAAATTATAGTTTTTATTCAAGTCATAAACATAGATAGGTATTATATGTAGCTATATGCATTATGTCCTATCTCAGAGCCATATAGTTTATAATTTTTGATAAGATTTCCAACATTTCCATATATTTTGTCCTTCTTAATTCCTAGATTTATAGAGAAAATTCTTTGTCTTTTCTCTTCGTTCCAGACTTCTTCAGATGCTGTGTACTTGGCAAGGCATGTTGGTTTGCGTGTGGGAGTCCCAAAAGAGACCCCAGCTCTCACTATTAATAGACTTTGTGGCTCTGGTTTCCAGTCCATTGTGAATGGATGTCAGGTATGGGCAGTATTATATTTAATTCTCTGAAATATGTTAAACACTATAAGAGGAAATGTCCCACTTCAATATAATGCTGTAGGTTTTTATTTATAGTGCTTATTAAGAGAGGTCAGTATTTGATTTTTTTCTTGGAAAAATATCCACAGGGAGAAAATAGTTTCTTAAAAGCTAATAATGAACTTTGAAGATATTATGCTAAATGGAATAAACCAGTCACAAAAAGACAAATACTGTAGGATTCCACTTAGGTGAGGTACCTAGAGTAGTCAAATTCATAGAGACAGAAAGTAGAATGGTGTAGGAGAGAGGAGGAGATGGGGAGAGGGGGGATGGGGAGTTATTGTTCAATGGGTACAAAGTTTCAGTTTGGGAAGATGAAACAGTTCTGGAGATACATGGTGGTTGCACAACTATGTGAATGTACTTAATGTACCGTACACTTAAAATTGGGTAAGGCCTGCCAGACACTGTGTTAGATTTACATTCAATATCTCAGTTAATCTTCACAATCATCCTGTGAGGCAACAACTTTTATCATTCCTGTCTTATTGGCAAGGAAACTGATTAGTAAAGGCATTAAGGCTACTATCTAAGTCTTAGAGGCAGAATTTAAACCCAGGTCTGTGAGGCAGTTTGAAACGCTGAATAAAGACTAAGACTAGGAAGAGAGTTGGCGAATTTAGGGGATGATAAGAAATGTATTTTATAAAAAGAAACTAAATGATACTGTTAGTAGGGGTAGAAGTACAAACTAGTATGACCTTTTTAAGGGATAATTGGGCAAATAGATTTGTTCCCCTGAGCACAGGGAAAAGGGACACCGTGAAATCTAATTTTATTTGTCTGTTTTCATTTTATTACAAAATAAAATAAATAGACATTTTGAAATGATTAAATTATTTTCACATTAATTTATTTCTATAACAATATATCACATATAGTGATCCTGATTTTTTCCTAGCAGTCATTTTAAACATTGGGCCTTTGGAGGGAAGCCTGTGGTTTTCTTCTTTTCTGAGAAATACAAATAGTAGAAAGAGTTGAAAGAGTGAAATAGGTCCTTTCTAAGCTAGGATAGATTACTGATTAGATTTACTATTAGTTTACTGCTTAACACATACTTTTTAATACGCATTTCTGTCATAATAAAAGGGTTTTGTTGTTCATTTGTTTTTAAATAGGATATTTGTGTTAAAGATGCCGAAGTTGTCTTGTGTGGAGGAACCGAAAACATGAGCCAGGCTCCCTACTGTGTCAGAAACATACGTTTTGGAACCAAGCTTGGATCAGATATCAAGGTTGGAACCATTAAAATTTTTAAAAATTATTTCTCAAGCTATTATACTAATAATTTTAATAACACCTTTTGGGGAGAGAAAACTAAGTTTGAAACCAATTTTGTTAATAGGGGATTGGCAAGATATGATTTGGAATTTGTAAGCTATTTCAAAACCCTATTTTGGTTGTTAGTTTTGACATTTTAACCCACATAAAATTAGACTTTATCTTAGCATCTTAGCACACCTCTGGTAGTAGAATTAACACTTAGGGAGATGGAGGAAGGCAAGAAGCAGATCATAAAAATAGTCAAAGGCTGAATTAATCTTTCTACTGAATAATTAGTAAGCCAAGTAATTAAATCTTTACCATGATTTATGGAAGTTTTATTTCTGGAGCAATCTTCAGAATTACCAAATTGATTTCTTCTTCATCACAGAAAACATGCTCTTTGAATACAGAGTGAGTATATTGTCCCAGATCAATCAGACTAAAACAGACCCTTATACCCCTGAGAGCTACAGCATGAGAATGATAGCACTAATAAAGAATGATAGTGTGCTGCCCATATGAAAGGACTAATGACATTTTACATTTTTAACATTTCTCAATTGTAATGATTCATTTATACTGTTCACCCGGTTTCTCACCTTTTTGAAAGTTGAAAGGAATAAGATTTAGTAAAGATGGGATTGTTTTACACACCAAATGTATTTGAGAAAGCCTTTGGAAAGTCAATGACTCAAAAGGTGATGCGGCAATCTAAAAGAAACAGATATGGCACACCTATCAGAGAGTAATTTGATAATACGTACCAATTTGTTCTTTTACTCAGGAAGCCTGCCCCAGGTTCTTTCAACCTCATAGTAACTGATAGAATCAGCTGTTCCCATCACTTGAAGGCATGGGATGAAAAAGGAGCACAGATATACTCTTTCCTACAGAGCTCATAACCATGGTTTACAGAAGTGGCTATAGGAAGCATTGCATGAGGATGCGACTCTGTTAGGCTTCTTACAAAATGAAACCTTGAAGGTTTTTGATTGTAGGATAATTTCCTGTGTTCTCACCCTGCACTTTTAGCACTATTGGCTCCCTTTAGAGCCCCACATTTATAGACAGAGGGGACAATGTGTCATTATGTTATTGGATGTTTTTTAAAAGTGTCCCAGAACCAAATATGAATAGTAGTAATAGTAAATACTACCAGAAAGTCTAATTTACTTTTGTTTTTTGGAACTGTTAATTATTTAAATTTGAAGAAATTATAGCATATTACTTTCAAAAGCTATGCTTTAACAAATCACTTTATTATTAATGTCTTTTAATAGATGGAAGATACTTTGTGGTCGTCACTAACAGATCAGCATGTCAAACTCCCCATGGCGATTACTGCCGAGAACCTTGCTGAGAAACATAAAATAAGCAGAGAAGACTGTGACAAATATGCCTTGCAGTCACAGCAGAGGTGGAAGGCTGGTTAGTGAAACTGGATATTATAAGTATTCAGAGAAGAATAACTGTATAGGGCTGGGGGGATAGGTGAAATGGGTGAAGGCAGTCAAAAGGTATAAACTTTCAGTTATAAAATAAGTTAAGTCATGGAAATGTAATGTACAGCATGATATAGTTGATAATATTGTATTGCATATTTGAAAGTTGCTAAGAGCAGATTTTAAAAGTTCTCATCACAAGAAAAAAAAATTTATAATTTCCACCTGGTGACAAATGTAAACTAGACTTGTTGTGGTGATTATTTCACAATATATAAATAGTGAATCATTGTGTTATAGACCTAAAACTAATATAATGTTATATGTCAATTATAGCTCAATTTAAAAAACTATAGGAAAGATTTTTATTTCAGATAATGATTATCTAACAATATTGGTTTAAAATCATGCCTTTTGAAAATCACATTTTTCATCATACCTTTGTTTTTATATGATCAGATATTGATTGCAAAATTAACTGGGAAATTCTCTTTTGAAATACGTTACTACTTAAGAAGTGGTGTTAGTAATTGGCCCTGTCTGTATACTTGATTTTTTACCTGCACTGGTACAATTGTCAGCAGAACACTCTGAGGGCTATGATACACTCTTATCAGAGATGATGGCTCACTGGGGCTACTGGGACAGAGAGAATGTCTTCCTCCATAAGGCATATTATATTCTCAAGGAGGGGATGCTATGTTTGGAAAAGACCCTCTGGGTATCCTTTTATGCCTCTCCGCTCCATTCCTAATTAAGAATCATTGCACCTGACTCAGAGGCTTAGAACCAGCCCCAGGCCCTAACTGTGGTACCCTTGTGTAACACTGCACAGTGAGGTTTAATTAGTTCAAAATGAGCAATGTGACAGCAGTTCTTTCATCATCAGTATGGTGAATCGAACAAATTTGTTAATCTTCTAAAAAAGACTTCTGAATTAAATTATTATAAACAAATGGAAACTCTTATTTAAGATATTAAATATTTGCTTGGAATAGTGAGGATAAAGTCCATGTCAGCATTTCAGAGGGCTAAGTGGATTGGAGCGGATGCCATCCAATTCATCCCTTGTGTTTTCAGTTATACATTTAAGGTGGAAGGGTGTTGGTCTAGAGGTCAAGCCTTATCAGTTCTAGTTCTAGTTTTGCCACATACACATTATCTGACCTCAGTCAAGTCATTTATTCACTGTCTGTAAAAAAGAGATAAATATGTATCTCTAATAATACAGATAAAAAAAATTTGCCTTCCCGATTTCTTTAATACAGTTGTTGTGAAAACTGAATAAGGGAAGTATGTAGCCCACTGTAAAGCAATATCAGAATTAAGGTGGTATTATTACAGACTCACCCTGTTTTGGAAACTTTGGATTACTGCAGTCCACATCTAGTCAGTGGAAGTATGTAAGGAGGTGCAAGCAGGTAAGCTGTTTTGCTTAGAACTGTGTCATGAACGGCTCATAGAATCTCTTCCGTTTGCTTGTCATTAAATTTCAGTCGTAGTTATTGGTGACATGGTCAACTTGGTAACTTTCTTTTTCTCCTTGTGCTAAGCACACTTAACATGAGATGTGCTATCTTAACAAATTTTTAAGTATGCAATACATTATTGTGGTAAACTTGGCAACTTTTTAATTACTTCTTATCTCACCCAGAGAAGTTCAAAAAGGGCATTAAAAGCATTTAGTGCCATTACATTGGTAGCTAACCGATAAATACTGTTAACAGTCTAGCAGTACCTTATAAAATGGTGTAGTAAAAAAAAAAAAAAGAAAATCAGAATTATAATTTTTAAAAAGTACAGAATGCATCTGCATGAATGCATAACAGTATATTAATTCCTCCAGTAGGCAAAGTAAGTTTTATAAGTAATAAAGTAGGCTGTGAGGAAAGGATAGACTAGAAGGGAAATTGAAGGGTATGGTTTATTTAGTTCCTTTTCTTGTTTTTCTTCTTTTTTTCCCCATTCTTATGATAGTCTTTTGACTATTTCAGCTAGTGATGCTGGATACTTTAATAACGAGATGGTACCAATTGAGGTGAAGACAAGGAAAGGAAAACAGACAGTGCAAGTAGATGAGCATCCTCGGCCCCAAACAACCATGGAACAGTTAAGTAAACTCGCTCCAGTATTCAAGAAAGACGGCACCGTTACTGCAGGGAACGCATCGGTAGGTAGCATCGCAGATTATCGTGAACTCTTCCTGATGTATCCAACGCAAAATAATCATGTGGTATCTTTTAGATACTTTTCATGCTAGCATTCAGCTTAAACTAATAGTGTTCATATCCTATTAATTTGGGTTTTCATAGATCAAAACAAAATATTTTAGCCAGGGGTCCTTATATAATACTTCTTCAATTTCTTAGTCTTTTCAGAATGTTAGAAGGGAATTACCTGGTTTATTATTTCAGCTTTCATACTTTTTTTTCTCTATCATGTTTACAACTCATCAGATTTCTCCTTACATCTGCCCACATCTGGATATAAGCTTTTCCTTGACATTCTTTCCTATTTTTCCTTAGTAAGGTTGTATTCTGTGTCTAAAACAACCTCTGTAATTGACCAGAGTACCACTAGTATTATTTGTTGTAACCCAAATTAGGGTACTGCTTCCTATGTATTTTCATAATCCTGATACTACTACTTCATTAGTTCAAACTTTGACTTAACCAGATCCTGTTACCCGCTAGTTAATCTTCTGTTCTTGTTTTCAAGGGAATATGTGATGGTGCTGGAGCTGTTATCATAGCTAGTGAAGATGCTGTTAAAAAACATAACTTCAAACCATTGGCAAGAGTCGTGGGCTATTTTGTGTCCGGATGCGATCCCTCTATTATGGGTATTGGTAAGTTTGTAGTGAAACAGACTGGTTCTGTTATATTTTTGGAGAGAGGTCTTCTTTGGCATTTTGATTCTGGAAACAGTAGCCAAATCAAGATCACTTACAGAGAAAAGGAGATTGGCAATCAGTTTTTTAAACAACTAACCTTTATGAATAACTATGTTAGTCTCAGTAAGAAAACCAAGACCATGTAAACTCCTTGTGGGCAGTAATCATAAGTTATTGTCCATTTGAGATATTTAAAATTAACACACAGAAAATAATAGAGAAGAATTATAAGGTGCTGACAAGATAAAAGAAAATGTAAGATGGGAGAAATTATGTGGCACACTAGAGAAGGCTGTATGGAGAAGCTAAACATCCTTCTGGGTGTTTTACACATGGCCATTTTGCATCTCATTTAATCTTCCCGCAACTCTAGTAAGAGATTCTTTGTGAATGAGAGAACTGAGGCTTAGGGAGGTTGTCTTATAAAGTTCCAAACCAGTAAGTGATGGAACCAGGATGTGAATCCAGGTCTCTCTAATTCAAGTGCCGTTTTCACTGTGTTATCTCAGGAGCTCAGAGTAATACTCACCTGGCTCAGCTGAGGCTTAATCGGAAAGTGAAGAATCATAAACAGTGTATCTCAGTTGGCAAGGTACTAGCGAGAGAAGATTTCTAACTCCCTGCAAACATGTATAGTCTTAGCTGTAAAAATCTAAATTAGAAGCAGCTTTTTGCTGGATGCACTCCTAGGAACCGCAGATGATGCTGAATTTTAATAGTTTCTATCACCACTTTCTGGGGAAATGGAACCAATTAAGTACATCACAAAAATAAAATTGGTGCCCAAAGGTTTTTTTTTCGTTTTTTTTTTTAAGATTTTTATTGGGGAATTGGGAGGAGGGGAGCAGACAAGTTGCTGTCCTTTTGTTCTTCAGTCTAGTTGTGGAGGACGTTGCTTCACTGGCCCAAGTTGGCACCATCATTGCGCTCTTCCCGGGTGAGGCACATTAGTCTCCAGCTTCTGGACGCCGCTCACTGCGGCTGCTGGCTACACACGGTAGCCCATGGCAACCCACTGCAGCAGGGGACTGCAGCCTACGCCGTTGCTGGCGACTCACAGCAGCCCAGCTCCAGGTTGAGCTGTTGTTCAGCATCTTAGCTGTGGAGGGCAATGTCACTGGCCCTCATATGTGGGATCCGAACCGGGGCCCTCTGGCGTCCCAAGCCAGCTCAACCATCGCACCACTTGGCCGGCCCTAAAGGTTTTGATCTTTCACATCTACACCCTCATACCCCAAGGAAAAGCTTGCCCCAGGGTATAGATTCAGATTCTTGGTAAGTCCAGAGGTTTTTCTGTGAGCTTCGTTAGGGCTTTTTTGACTGACTAAATTGGTTTTTGAAGTAGGTCCCAGAATAGAATGGGGGAGACCTATTGCTGACTTGCCTTTCAGAGACCCTTCATGGTAAGCCTACTGGTCCTACTCAAATAATACCATTTATGCTGATTTGGGACTAAGTTAACACCCACCCATATAGGCTGATGTGTCCTTCAGAGAAGATTTATCTTTGTATAGAATATCTAAGAAAGAAAGCTGGCATGTCTATATCTTGTCATCTTTCGCTGTGTTGCAAATTATGTCAACCCAAACTGCAGACTATGGAAACATCTATTAAAAGCCTCCCCCGTCCCCTCCATGTTATGGTCTTAAAAGCTTATTAGCTTTCAGCTACTCCCTATCAGCAAAACATAGTTTTTGTCATACATTTGGAAGGTAGCTTGAAAAATTAAATATCTGTATATTGGTATGGCATTTGTCACTTTGGTATCTAGAACAGTGGTTGCCAACTGCAAATGATCATCAAAATTCACCCATAAATCCACCCCGCCCCCGCCCTTTCCCCCACCCCACACACACACACACAAGATTTTGTTTCAGCAGGTCCAGGGTGGAGCCTAGGAATATGGGTTTTTTTTCAATGTACCTAGATGATTTTGATGATCTATCAAATTTATCTGTATAGGTAAGGAGCTATCAGTTTAACCTCATTTAATAGGTTCTGATACATAAACATAGTCAGTGAGCAAAGAAAATACCTTCGTTCCATTCCAGGGCCTGGATGTTTACCCTGTGGGACAATGACTGCATTGTGGAAGTATTGTCTTCTTTCCTCAGGGCTTGACCAGAACTGTATAAGCCAAATGTCCCACAGTGTCCGATGCCGCCTTCACCTAGACAGCTTGTCTGTCAGCTGTAGTATGGGATTAAACAAGGTAACTCCATGAAGTGCCCTGGGGAAATAGATTATTGAGTATCTGGTAGGGATGTCAAAGAATTTCTAAGAATAGTTGTTCCTCAGTTACGCAGTTATCCAACATGCAGAAATCCTTAACCCTGCAGAGCAGCTGAAGACCCAGAAAAAGGAAGAAAGCCAGGACTTGAGGAGAACAGTAATGGCTCTGACAAAGGACGCAGATATGGAAAGAATGCCCCCTGGAACTCCCCAGGGGTGGCAGGGATGGGGTTTGATGGGTAGAACTTTGAGCTTCTTCAGCTGGAGCAGCTCTAACTTTATTACTGGGCTTCATTTGTAGAAAGGATTCCAATGCTTAAAAAGAAAAAAGTGAAAAACCAATTCAAAGAACTTCTAATGAGAAGCTTGTAGCCCCAAAATGTGCCTGAGGTCACAGCTATTAGTGGTTGGAGCCAGGACTAGAAATAAAGCTTCCTTTTCCCAACAAGAATATTATACCTTCCCAAGTCCCAGTAAATAACAGAGAGGTATGAGAACTGTCCTTTAGAAATCAAGTTGTGGGACCGGCCGAGTGGCGCGTTGGTTAAGAACTGGCTTGGGACGCCAGAGGGCCCCGGTTCAGATCCCACATATGAGGGCCAGTGACGCTGCCCTCTACAGCTAAGATGCTGAACAACAGCTCAACCTGGAGCTGGGCTGCCGTGAGTCGCCAGCGACGGTGGTGTAGGCTGCACCCCTTGCTGCAGTGGGTTGCCATGGGCTACCGTGTGTAGCCAGCAGCCAGTGTGAGCGGCCGTCAGAAGCAGGCGACTGATCTGCCTCGCCTGGGAAGAGTGCAATGATGGTGCCAACTTGGGCCAGTGAAGCAATGTCCTCCACAACTAGACTGAAGAACAAAAGGACAGCAACTTCTCTGTTCCCCTTCCCCCAATTCCCCAATAAAAATCTTTAAAAAAAAAAAGGAAATCAAGTTGTGGCCTAGCATATGATTACAATTCCTGTAATGGCTCTGAGTTAACGTGAACACACTGAGTCATGCTTACTGTGGTTATGAAGACAGGCAACGTGTACAGTGGTGATACACCTTCAGCTTTTTAGTTCTGTGTATCTTTCACCCCTTAGGATACTTCATCCCCTGATCTCGGTGGATAGTGATGCTCTACTATTAACCATCCATCCCGTTTTCATGCCTTAGAGATTCAAAGAGCATGTGGAATTAGATTCTGTATTAACTCAGCAGCCAGCGCAGAACTGGTACTTTTAAGTTGAAAAGCGTAGCCCTGCCAATCAGTGGACTGTTGTCTAAAGAATATTTTATTTAGGTGACAAAGTAAATTACATTATGTTTAGATTGCATTATGCTTTTCTTGTGAACACCGATTTCCCATTTTACCTTGGCTGTATTTGTGAAACCTGTTGCAGAATATTTGACTGCTTGAATTCAATAGAACATACCACATATTTTTCTTTTTAGACCTTTACGGCAATTTCATTCCTTCTGAGAACATATAGAGAAGTAGATAATCATCCCTAACCAGATTTTTTACCTTTTGGGGGAAAAAATCAATTTACTTTAAAATTATGAGCAATATTAAACTACCATTAGTGATCATCAGAAATCTGAGAGCTGAAGTTTCAGGTCTTCAATGGGAGTATGTTTTATTTTAATTCTTTGCCTGCTGTTGGAGTTATACACGTCTCCATGCTTCAGACATCTTTTTCCTAAAGTGCCTCATAGCTTCCTCTCTTGCTGTGCCTATATGGAGATGCTGCTGCTATTTCTTCTCTTTTGTCCAAATGGGCCTGAAAATTCAGAATGTAGGCACAATCACTTCTGTCTAGGAATGCATATGATTTGTATCCCAGGAGAGCACTCAGTCTGCCTTGCCATTTGGTATTAACTATGAACTATAAATGACTGCAAAATCCCATATATGACTCCTTTGGCTGTTAGAACTCTTAAAGCCATTTTTGGTAGAACTTTTCATGTAAGTCTCTCATCTAAAATTTGACTGCATAAACAGCTTTTCACCTTGGTCCCATTTTCTGTCTATTGTCACATCATTCAGTAGTATGTTTTCAAAGTAGCAAGATTTGAGGCTACTAACAACTGTGACATTATTTCATCCTTACTTGCCTAGTTAGTAGAGATGGAAAAGTTTAATACATAAATAAATGTAAGATTAAATTGATTTTTGTTCTAACATAGGCCCTGTCTCTGCTATCAATGGGGCACTGAAGAAAACAGGATTGAGTCTTAAGGACATGGACTTGGTAGAGGTAAGTGTTCTACTTTTTTACAATATGAATAAACCACCAGCTTCTATAGCATAAATTACTTCAGTTTGGTATTTTATAGCTCTTTTTGTTTTAGTACTATTAGCCTTTCCAAATGATGTACATCTAAATAAGTATTACTTTCATTAATGCCTTGTGTTGGTACTTTTGTCTACCTGATTAAAATGTTTTATTTATATTTGAATAATTAAAACAGCCTGATTTTTCCTACTAAATTCCTGGGAAAATCTTAGGACCTTTTAAGACTATTACATTTTAGGCTATTAATGTGCTTGTTGAATTGAAATGATTATATAAAGTAGGTGAGAAATAAGTAACTTTAACCCTATTTTATGAATTAAAGTGAAAAAAATACAAGTGAAGAATTGACCTATTTCCAGTTAAGACAGCAAAATAGGTAAATGCTGTGCTTGCATCTTCTCATGACAACATCAGAATTACAACTAAACTACAAAACAACCATCATTGAGAATTGCCTGAAGTCTAGCTAAACAGAAGTCCTACAACTGAGGACATATAGAAGCCATGTTGAAACTGGTAGGAGGAACAGAGACACAAAATGGGCAGATCCCACACCCGCAGGTGGCAGTTAAAAATCAGGAGGGATATCTTGTCTGTGGTGGTCCCCCTGATGAGCGAGGTTTCCCAGCCTCACACCATGCTCCCCAGACCAGGGTTCCAGTGCCGGGGAGAGAAGATCCCATAACTTCTGGCCGTGAAAACCAGGGGAGATTGTGGCTGAGTGAGACGTATTGCTGCTAGAGTCCCAGGCGCTGCTCTTAAAAGGCCTGTACATAGACTTACTCACTGACGGACTCACTCGCTCTGAGCTCCAGCACTGGGGCGGCAGCTCGAAAAGTGCCGAAGACATACAGGGAGGAGTTGAATCGTTTGGCTTCACTGCAAGAGGGACGGCTTTCTCCCAGACAGAAGTGCCTGCAGAAGCCATAGTTTCTTTGTTGGGCTGTCTCCTCTCCCAGTGTTCAGATTTAGGGCATGCCATATCTGAGTCCTCATCAACCCAGCTAACACCGTTAGCCTCGCCCTGGTGATTCCCTGAGACCCTGCCCCACCCAACTTTTGGGCACACCCAAGCCATTTTCAGTACAAGGCTTTTCCATACAAACAGACTGTCTTGGCTCGTACTGTGGACTTTCTTAAGATCTCTCAAAGGTTCACAAACCCCAAACAAGCAGCATCTGCCCTCAGTATGCCCCGTACCTCTTACTAAATATCCCCAAGCCCAACACTAATGGCAGCCAGCCTCGGTTAGCAGCTTGGCTTTTCCCAGGCACCTCCAAGCACAGCAGGGTGGCGGCAATCTGTGTATTGCTTTGTGGCTCATTCCAGGAAGCCCTGGGTCTGGCATGCCAGTAACTGGCTTCAGACATAGCCAGAGCACCACTCAGCTGCCTCCACAGATGACACACCCAAAGGCTGGGCAGGCACCAGAGCCCTGCTAAATCAAATCCTGCTCCATAGGGTCAGCCTCTGCACAACAGCTCCTCCACTGTAGTCACAGACAATCCTCACAAAAAATCAACTTGAGGGTCAATCCCTCCCATTGACATGCAAACAGCAACCAAGGTTCAACTACAGCAGGAGGGCACACACAACCCACACAAGGGATACACCTGGAGCACCTGGCTCAGGTGACCAGGGAGACTGCACCACTGGGTCCTACAGGACACCCACTACATAAGGCCAGGAGACACAGTAGCTCTACCTAATACATACAAACAAACATAAGGAGGCAGCCAAAATGGGGAGACAAAGAAACATGTCCCAAATGAAAGAATAGAACAAAGCTCCAGAAAAAGAACTAAACGAAATAGAGTCAAACAATCTATCAGATGCAGAGTTCAAAACATTGGTTATAAAGATGCTCAGTGATCTTAATGAGAACTTCAAAAAAGAAATAGGAAACATAAAAATGGAGATAGAAAACATATGAAAGAACCAGTCAGAAATGAAGAATATAATAACTGAAATAAAGGCTACATTAGAGGGAATCAACAGTAGATTACATGAAGCAGAGGATCGAATCAGTGATTTGGAAGATAAGGTAGCAGAAAATACCCAATTAGCACAGCAAAAATAAAAAAGAATCCAAAAAAAAAATTTGAAGATAGCTTAAGGGGCCTCTGGGACAACATCAAGCATACCAACATTTGCATCATAGTGGTACCAGAAGAAGAGAGAGAACAAGGAATTGAAAACCTGTTTGAAAAAATAATGATGGAAAACTTCCCAAACATGGCAAAGAAAATAGACACAGAAACCCAGGAAGTACAGAAAGTCCCAAACAAGATGAACCCAAAGAGACCCACACCAAGACACATCACAATTAAAATGCCAAAGGAAAAGACAGAGAGAATCTTAAAAGCAGCAAGAAAAAGGCAATTAGTTACCTACAAGGGAGCTCTCATAAAAAACTAAGCTGATTTCTCAAAGAAACTCTGAAGTCCAGAAGGGATTGGCTTGAAATATTCAAAGTGATGAAAAACAAGGACCTACAATCAAGATGACTCTACCCAGCAAAGCTATCATTTAGAATCGAAGGACAGATAAAGAGCTCCCAGAGAGGAAAAAGCTAAAGGTGTTCATCACCACCAAACCAGTATCATAAGAAATACTAAGGGCCAGCTGCCGAGTGGCTCAGTTGGTTAAGAGCTCGCTCAAGAGTGTGAGTTCTGAGCAACAGCGGTTCTATTCCCAGCCCAACCTGACCTGCCACTGAGCTGCCAACAGCTAAAAAAATAATATTAAAGGGACTTCTTTAAGACAAAACAGGAAATAAAAGATCAAAATATGAATAATGATAAAAAATACATGTCTGTCTATAATTACTTTCAATGTAAATGGATTACATTCTCCAATCAAAAGACATAGAGTGGCTGAATGGATAAGAATACATGACCCTTACATATGCTACCTACAAGGCATTCACTTCAGATTGAAAGGCATACACAGTCTGAAAGTAAAGGGATGGAAAAGATATTTCATGAAATTGGAAATGAAAAAAAAAAGCTAGCTAGGGTAGCAATACCTACACCAGACAAAAAAGACTTTAAAACAAAGGCTATAACAAGAGACAGAAGGACCCAGTAATCCCACTTCTGAGTGTTTATCTGAAGAAACCCAAAACACTAATTTGAAGGGACATGTGCATCCATATGTTCATTGCAGTATCATTTACAATAACTAAGATATTGAGGCAACCTGGGTGTCCGTCAATGGATGAATGGATAAAGAAGAGGTGGTACATATATACAATGGAATGTTAGTCATAAAAAAGAATGAAATCTTACCATCTGCAACAACAGGGATGGACCTAGAGGGCTATGCTAAGTGAAATAAGTCAGAGAAAGACAAATACCATATGATTTCTAAAAAACAAAATAAACAAAACAGAAACAAGCTCATAGGTACAGACCATTGCCAGAAGGGAGGAGAGTTTGGGGGGTTCAAAGGGGAAGGGATTAAGAAGTACAAATTGGTAGTTACAAAATAGTCATGAGGATGTAAAGTATAGCATAAGGAATATAGTCAATAGTATTGTAATAACTTTGTATGGTGTCAAATGGGTATTAGATTTATTGAGGTGATCACCTCATAAGTTATATAAATGTCTAATCATTATGTTGTACACCTGAAACTAATATTGCATATCAACTGTAGTTGAAAAATAAAACAATTGTATTTAAAAAAAAAAAGAATTGACCTACTAGAAAAATAATATCTGGTGCAAATCTAGAAGTTTCTTGCTCTCCACTCAAGTGAAAACACCCCCCACCACCACCACCAAACTCACCTTGGCTTTTAGCTGTGGCTTGATTTGGGATGCACCTATCACAATTTTTGGCATTGGAAGCTTAAATTTATTGGTAGAGTGATTTTTTAAAATGTTGGTTTAGAACAAAGGCATTTCAAGTATTTAGCACAATTAAAAGAAGGGATAGAGAAGAAAATACTTAAAGATAGATTATACAATCTGCATTTTGGGGATATTTGAAAATTTTAGGTAATTAAGCGTATGCCACTTAACATTGGGAAATAATGAATATAACACAGGAAATCCCCCATTTAAATTTATAGAGGGAGCCTTTTCACTCTAGGCACATGTGTGACTTCCTCTGTGGTAATCTCTCACCCAGGAAATCCTGGTTTCAAATAAGTGCTTTATCCTTAAACCTCTTCTTCCATTCTTGGGCAGTCAACAGTTCAGAGCCTCAAGGTGGCTGCTTAATTACTATGTTTGTATTAGCAAATAGGTACCACTAAGTTTCTGACTTTAGATTTCACTCTTAAAACTATTGGTATATGTCAGCTCTTCAAAGCTTTTCATAATCTTTCATAGATATAAAATACTCAAGGAAATAACTCTCAACACCCTAAATGTAGTTGTCTTTGGGATATTTGATGAACACATGGTAGTTTTTCCTAGGTTCAAAAGCCTAATTTCACAACATATTCTCTTAGTACCTCCTTGAGCATGACTATATAAAATGGAAAATAATGTTGAGTCTAAGGACAAATAGGGCGCCATCTTGGGAGAGCACAAAATATAGTAGGAAAGAACACAAGACTTGATTTCAATCCCAGCTCTATAAAAGTTACCTTTTTTAAAATCACTTTTCTTATTTATAAAATTCTCTAGCAGCAATCATATGAAAATATAGTGCTATAAACTTGAAGTAAGGTTATTTCGCATAGCCAGCCTTGTTAAGTATAATACAACAATATGATACTTTTCAAGTTCTGCCACATTTCAACACAGTAACCATCCCTCTTATGTATCCGGCTCTGAATGTTTATTTGTTGTCTATCAGTCTCTTGGAAGTATGGGTAGTAGTACTGGGGAGTAATAATAATAGTAACCATTTATTGAGTACTTGCTATGTGTCAGGTAATACACTAGACACTTAATACCCATGATTTAACTTAACCTTGACAATAACTCTTAGGATGATACTACAGTCACATTTTATTGTTGAGGAAACTTGAGTTTCAAGAGTTTAAAGAACATGTGTACAGCCAAGATCTGAACCGTCCATCTAGCTCTAGAACATGTGGGTTCTACCGTATCCCACTGCCTCTAGTATCCATTTATAACATTACTGAGGATTTCTTTTATGTAAGGGATGCATTTGGCTTAAAGTACTAGTTAGTAAATATACCCATTTTCAAACCTGATATCTTTACAAAAACAACTAAAGATAAAATAACCTTGCAAGGTAATTGAAATAGGAAAAAACAGCAAAATTAGCTATCAATGGAACTGGACAATTCTCAGTTAAAAATGAGTTTGTGAATAAGGATTTTTATCAGTGTTTCAATTGTTTTTAAGGTGAATGAAGCCTTTGCTCCGCAGTACTTGGCTGTGGAGAAGAGCTTGGGTCTTGACCCAAGTAAAACCAACGTGAATGGAGGAGCCATTGCTTTAGGTCACCCATTGGCAGGATCTGGGTCAAGAATTACCGCACACCTGGTCCATGAATTAAGGTACTTGCTAGAAATCATTGCATTTCAGATTCTCCTCTTGTAGAAATGCATGGATTTGGGTTTCCCCAGAACAATCCAACATCATTTACTCTTTCTCAGATCCCCCTGTATGGCTCCTCACCGGGAACAAGTTACCTGGGCACCCCCTTTTAGCTGACCTTATAGATGGCCCAGTGACTTGGTAGTGGCTCTGCTCTTGGGACGTGCGCTCTTACTCATGTTTGCTGTGTGTTCACTGAGGGGCCACGTGCGTATGGCCCCATCCCTGTGCTGGTGGACAGTAGGAGAACATGATGAGGTCCTGGTTCTCATGGCACTTGCGCTCTAGTGCCAGCTATGGGAGGAAAAGAAAAGATTTCAGAAAACACTGAGAGTTTCCTGACCTAGTTGCTGTCATTTAGGAAACCTAAGCAACCTGACAATTTTAGCCTGAGCTAAGCTTTTCCTTCGCTGTTCCCAGGGTTCCAGGAGGAGCTTTGTGTGTGTTTGGTACTTTTCAGTTTTGACAGAAGAGCTTCTCCTTTCTGGTACTGTGTATTTTGGACCATTTTGCTCTGTTACTAGAAAAAATTGCAGATGAAACCAAATATGTCAGGTCAAAAAGCCATGCTGGCTCCCTCCCTGTTAGTTAGGTTAAGGTAAATGGGACTCTTATATCACTTAGTGTTTCACTGAGTCGAAATGAGTGATTGACGTGTACAAAAATAATTCCTGATGGTTTATTCAAGGTCGTTCCATCAGGACTGAGGAATGAGAACAGATGGTACTTTAATAGGAGTCTAATTTTTATGAAAGGGACATGAAGTGTTTCTAAATGATCTGACTTTCACATGGACAAACTTCACTAATTACACTTATTCTAAGTTGCCATAAAAATCTAAAACCATGTAAATCAAAGGGTCTGAATGCTTACTCCCCTGCCTCTATTCCCCGTTTATCTCAGTTACCGCCTACCCCACTCCTGTCTCACAGCACACCTAAGCTTGTATGTAGCTTTCAACCTCCCTCTTCTGTGTTACTACTTTTTTTAATAAGAATGTTCAGCTTTCCAAATTCTCCTGTTGTGGCTATAAACTAATATTGCGGATTGAGGAAAATATTGAGATGATGAGCTGAATGAGAATGAATTATACAAATGTGACCATTAGTGATTCTATTCAATTAATTATCTGATCAATTCTGTTAACTCCTTATTCGAGTAGATTTCAGCCACTGCTTTTTTCCCCAGGCGTCGAGGTGGAAAGTACGCAGTTGGATCTGCCTGCATTGGGGGGGGCCAAGGGATCGCAGTCATCATTGAGAACACAGCCTGAGGCGAGCAGAGCCCACTATGGCCCACTTGCACTTTCCTCGGTAAGGCCATAGTGACCCAGGTGACCTTCAGAGCAGCTGCAAAACCGGCCATGGCCTGCCCCCAAAAGTGACTGGGCAAAAAGATGCATTTCTCATGATGAAGAGCCCATGCCAGAGTAAGTTCTCTCAAATTTGCACCAAATACAATGTATTTCTGAACTAAAATCCCACTACAGAAGGCCTTAAAAGGAATTGTATCCTTGCCGAGTAATCACCACTTAATGCCTTAGATAATATGATTGCAAGGAAATTGAATAAATATTGCCTTAAGCTCAGCTAATCCTCTCCTGCCATTTCTTGTATTTTAAAAATTTTTTAATTGTAGTAAAATACACAAAACATAAAATTTACCATCTTCAGCATTTTTTATTTTTAAAGATTTTTATTGGGGAATTGGGGGGATGGGAACAGTGCTGGGGAATTGGGGGAAGGGGAACAGACAAGTTGCTGTCGTTTTGTTCTTCAGTCTAGTTGTGGAGGACGTTGCTTCACTGGCCCAAGTTGGCACCATCATTGCGCTCTTCCCGGGTGAGGCAGATCAGTTGCCGGCTTCTGGACAGCCGCTCATTGCGGCTGCTAGCCTCTCACACTGGCTGCTGGCTACACACCGTAGTCCATGGCAACCCACTGCCACAGCCTACGCCGTCGCTGGCGACTCACGGCAGCCCAGTTCCAGGTTGAGCTGTTGTTCAGCATCTCAGCTATAGAGGGCAGTGTCACTGGCCCTCATATGTGGGATCCGAACCGGGGCCCTCTGGCGTCCCAAGCCAGTTCTTAACCATCGCGCCACTCAGCCGGCCCCATCTTCAGCATTTTTAAGTGTACTGTTCAGTGGCATTAAGTACACCCATGTTGTCATGTAGCCATCACCACCATCCTTCTCCAGGACATTTTTCATGTGCAAAACAAACTCTGTAGCTATTAAACCACAACTCCCCGTTCCTCCCTCCCTGCAGGCCCCGGCAACCACCATTCTATTTCCTCTCTGTGAATTTGACTATTCCAGGTACCTCATATAAGAGGAATCACACAGTACAGTATTTCTCTTCTTCTTGCGACTGGCTTATTTCACTTAGCATAATGTCCTCAAGGTTCATCCACGTTATAGCCTGTGTCAGAATTGCCTTGTTTTTGTTTAAGGCTGACTAATATTCCCTTATACGGTAAGCCGTGGTCAGTGGACACTCGGGTTGCTGTCACCTGTTGGCTGTTGTGAGTAATGCTGCTGTAAACAAGGCTGTACAGATAGCACAGCATTCAGCTCTTTTGAATATAAACTCAGAAGTAGAATGGCTGGATAATATGTAATTCTGTCTTTATTATTTCGAGGAATTGCCTTACTGTTTTCCATAGCAGCTACACCATTTTATACTCCCACCAGCAGTTCACAAGAGTTTCAATTTTTCCACATCCTTGCCAGTACTTGTTGTTTTCTGTTTGCTTTTAGGCATCCTAAGGGGTATGAGGGGGTACCTCACTGTGGTTTTGAGTTGCATTCCCCTAAGAGTGATTTGAGCATCTTTTTCTGTGCTTATTGGCCACTCATATATCTTGGAGAAAGACCTATTTTAAGTCATTTTCCCATTTTTAAATTCAGTTGTTTATTTCTTTGTTGTTGAATTGCCTTGTGTCATTTTCTCAAATATTTTGAAAACCAGTTTAATTTGTGTATTGAGTGATGTTCATAATTCATTCTGAGATAAATGTCCTAGGAACAAAATTACTGAATTGATATTAATAAATGATACCATATGAGATCGTTTTTCCCTTGAATAAAGACAGTGCTGATTATGTATTTCAACTCTTCAAATACACTTAAGCAGGAACATAGCTTCCTTAAGGAAGATGTATGTTCATTTCAAGGACCATATTTTTAAATGGAAAATGTGAGGCTGAGAACAGGCTCGAAGTCAAGTCTCAGGAGAAGGCATGTGACACTCATTTTCTTTCACCAGCACTTCCCAGCAGTCAAAAAAGGAATGTTGCCACTGATGTCTGTTACACGGCCAACTCAGGGGAAACTGAGGCAGTAGAAAGTAGCTATTATAAATAACTGAGCTTATGCTAAACTTTGGAGAAGCCTAATTGAATGCCATCAGGCCCACAAACTGAGAAGACCAAAGTTTTGTCAGTTTATCTGAATTGCTATCTGAATTGCGTCCTGTCCTCATTTCTTTTCTAAATATACCCTTAACCTAGTGGTTCTCAACAGGGGCAAGTTTTATCCCCAGGGGACATTTGGCACTATCTGGAGGCATGTTTGGTTGTCATGACTCAGGAGAGGGTGCTACTGGCATCTAGTAGGTAGAGGCCTACAAAGCCCAGGACAGTGCCCCCAACAACGCATGACCTGGCCCAAAATGTCAACAGTACTGCTGGTGAAAAATACTGCTTTAACCCTAAATGCACCCCTCCCCTTCTCATGTCATATACATACACACACACACATTTTAATTAAAAAATACCCAGCTTTCCAAATTCTCCTGCTGTGATTATTTATAAACCAATATTGAGGATCAAAGGAAAGGCTGGGGAGGTGAGGTGAATGGGAACAAGTAATACTGTTCTCGTTGGCCATTATTAATTCTTCAGAGCATGAGCTCCTTGTAAACACAGGGATGTCATCAATATACTGTGTTTCCCCATGTATAAGACGCACCCTTTTCCGAAAAATTTGGGGTCTAAACACTGGTGCATCTTATACAGTGGTTGTGTGAGTGCAAAAACAAGTGCAAAAAAAGCAGGAAATGCAAGTAAAAAAAAAACTACAATCACTGTATAAGACACACCCAGTTTTTAGACCCCAAATTTTTCGGAAAAGGGTGCATCTTATACATGGGGGAATACGGTACCTCACAGATAAGTCTCGTCTCTCCCTTGTCCCACGGTCTCGGGTCTGGCTGTGGGTTAGCGGCCTTGCTGCCTTCCAGTGCTGCTTCCACACCAGTGGTCCCCTCCCTTCCGCGGAACCCTGTGCTGTTTTGAGCTTTGTGCTGATCAGTAATACCACCCTGCCACACTCTTTATTTCCATCTACTGGCTTCCAGCTCTGGTCCTGTCCTCCAGTGA